>NC_046971.1:7499852-7833185 GCF_009769545.1 Cyclopterus lumpus | reverse complement strand
CGTTCCTGAACAAGGTGCTCCAGTGGCCATGTTGGCAAGGTGGCAAATATGAATCGATCTCAATCCATAGCACAAGACCGAATCCACTGGCAGTCCAGGCCCCGTAAGCCAAAGCAATGGTCACAGTCGTAGGGAGTAAAAGCGTAGCTTTAGCGGCTACATGCGTTAAAGCAAAACTGTAACTGTCACTCTAAATCAAGCTCCAACTGTGTGGGATAAAGACACAGTTGTTTTAAAGGCTTCACGACTCATTGAATTAATGCATTGTTCTGAATTCTTAGTGTATTGACTCTTAGTACCAAGAGTATATTTCATACAGTATATCTAATTTGAGTTTTTTCCAAAATAAAGTACAAAACGTTTTCTGGCTCTATCTTTTGATGTTGGTTTTGTCCTCCAACGGATGGTAATTTAGTGTTGGCCAAATGGCAGGCCGAGTCTTGGCCGCTTCAAACAGACCGCGAGTCGTAAAAAGTTTGAGGTCTTGTTAGACCTGCTCTTTGTTTGAGAGGTGGCTTGAGTTCAGTCAAAGGTCATAACAACCAGGTGCCGTTGGGTCATTTATACCTCTGGAATCGAAAGGTTGCGGTCAGGACACGAGCGTCGGCCCGGACAATTATGAAAACGAAGCACGGCGACGTTTCCGTGTTCGTGCTCGAACTATCGGGCCTTCGGCGGACGCTTTATGATAATACATGGTCGGATAACACGTTTGGTGACGGTGCTTCGAGACTTCAGCTTCATATTCAGGTTTAATCATGGCTCTGCCTACAATTGAAGACAGATAGTGAGAGAAGACCAAAATTGGTCCAACTGTCTGCCAACTGTTGCATGTTCCAAAGTACAAGATTGCAGTGGCCCACTGAGACTGAATTTAAGTCTTTGTGGTTTTGTCTTCTAATTATTCTGTTTCCATTACCGAACCCAAGGCGTTCACTAACAAACTCTTTTTTTATCTATCATATTTTTGCCTTGACCTTTCGCTACCAAACAGTTGTCAGAAGGCTGCAGAGCGATCTTTCCAGTAATTGATTTGGCTTTAATTTCTGAGCCCTTATTTCTTCTTCTTTTTTTTTCTGGATTCTTTTAGGAGCAGAAGTGATCCTTATTTCCGCAGCAGGGGCCGAGTGTCAGGACCTCCTCGAAGGTCAGTGCCAGACAGAAAAGTCACTGCACTCGCATCCATAACGTTTTCTAGAATACTTTTTAACAAACTGCTTGAAATCAGGTTTCTAGTGGCTTCCAATCAACTTGAACACATTAGTCTGTAAAGAGGAGGCTCTTGCATGAAACACGGCAACTATGTCCAACTCGGTGTGCACGAATATTGTAATGGGGAACGTCAAATGAATCAAACAGACCGTCACGCTGCAAAACGTATGTTTCTATGGCTGCAGGAATTCTCCGTCTGCAGTCGTCAAACAAGACCGCTCTCCTGGAAGGAGGGAAGCCCATCCACCTGTCCGCTCTGGCTCAAACACCAGCAACCGGAGCTTCTCCCCTGACAGGGAGAAAGGCTTCGCCTACCAGCCGGCCCAGGAGAGGCGTAAGTATTTACGTCTTCTGTGGATCTTGAACAGCTCTCAAGTTTACCGATTTTTACGGCCTCAGTTACAGTCTTGCACTGTGATCAGCTGAGCGGAAGAAGAGGAAGTGCTACCAGACGAGCAGGACGGCTGTTTGCACTGTTGCAGTAATCACATAAGTCGCTGACTGTTTTTTATGGGAAGTATTTATTGTTTTGTAGAGTCTAAACAAGCTCTCTCACACAACATATGTGTGCCATTCATGTAGCCACACCTACTCATGAATATCAATAATGAAACTGCGGTGTAATCGCAGAGAGTACACTCTTATGTTCGGTATTCCATCTTTGATTTTTAAATGTGTTGCAAAGAACGAGCAGTAGTAGCTGTCTGAGCTGCTGCCCGACTGGATTGTGTGACGTCCAATGACACGGCTCCACTCTGAGCTAGCCGACACTCTGTGATTGGCCACATTATGCAAAACCTGTAGGAGTTGTAGATATAAAGGGGATCGCTACAGAGTCGTGGATTTATGCATATGTTGTACAATGTTGGCCCTCGCAGCTGCTACAGCTGCTGTAATTGCAACAAAAGAGATGCTTTTCCCAATTCACAAAAGGCATCCGCATAATTAGAATGTCTAAAGGTATAAAGCCATTCCAGGTGAGGCATCTGTTTTCAGAGGTGGTGTGTAATGTGAAGGGTCAGGGTGTGCTGGGACACGTTAAGATGTTAATTACACTAACAGCACACACACACACACACACACACACACTCTCAGAGGCTGGGAAAAAGGATACCCTTGGTTTATTGGGGTGGTTTGACTTTGTATTCAGAACTCGACCTTTTTCTCCAGTTCATTCGCTGGCTTAACAAGGCCTTCAAGATGACTTTGGCGCTGTCATTCAACACGCCTTCTTTTGTGACTTCTACGGGGTCTAGAAGTTAAATCACCAATGCCGAGCTAATGAAATTTATGGATTCACATGTTTACAAAAATCTAATGTAAAGTGATCTGGCATGAGCGATATTAATAGTCTGAGGCGAAGCAGTGTGGACCGAAATTTCTCCAGTGCTTTGATTTCCGAGACACATAAACATATTAATGTGGTGAAGGCTTAGCTCCACGTCGTGCCACCCTTTGAAGATGCAATAAAGCTGTGAGAAAACAGTTGTACCTCCCGACTCCACTCCCATCTGGGATACTAATTAGGCCAGCTCTGCAAAGGGTTTGGGTGATGGGGTGCGTATACGAGGCTCCGTCCTGCACACAGGAGCTGTATGCAATGTTGGTCGAGGTCTTTGATGATAACGGCTGCAACGTGTGACCACCACGGCTGGGTCTACGGTTCCGGTGAACTCTTCGGGGGGGGGGGGGGGGCAGCTGAAGGCCTTCGGGGCCTTTTTTGCTGGTCCGGACTCCATTTACAAAAAACGGTCTCTTACCGTGTGGAATGTCACCTCGAGAGTGTTTTCAAACTAAATAAAGACTCGCACTTTTTCTCAAGTGGCCCAGGCAGAGTGTTTACAAGGTGCTCATGCCTTGTAGTGTATACATGCAGCACATCAATAATCAGATCTTATTTTGGAATTGTTGTTTTCTGTACAGAAGAGGCGGAGATAAACCCTCACAGCGCGGAAGTGTCTGATCTTTACACTGTTCAGCAGTGGAAACCGACTTTATGTTCGTTTTCAGTGAGACTTCAGATGGAATTATTTTTAAATGCAAGCATTACTCGCTCATCTTAATTAACCACCTCGCGGTCCCCGCCCGGGGTCTTTTTTTTTTGTCATGCACATGCATAACTGTTAAAAGCCAATTAGAAATGCCGTTACACGTATACATGGCAAAAAAAAACCTGGGAAGATCAGCTCCCTCTAATCCCCGACCCCAATTATGGAAACCAGGTTTTTCGTTCGGGTTACTGGAACGCGCTGAGGGTTGTGGGGATACTCATGAGACCCTTTTCCAAAACGGACAACCTGAGGAACACTCGTGTGGTGTCCAGCAATAGGCCGGGTCTACAGAGGTAAGAACTCTTTGAGGACGAGCCGTTATCCCCACTCGAACACTGACTGCATTAAGCCCCTCCGTACAATGCCAGGCATTGAGCCCCTTCAAGCATGGCCATTTGGAAGCGCTATTAACACTTAAGCCTTTAGACATCAGTAGTATTAGTAGTATATAATAGTATTAACTAGTTTGTTTTAGGCATACCCAAGCCGTAACAAGAGTTTTATGTCTGTATGCTCCCAACTAGGGTGTCTGAGCATCCAGTCTTTGTGGGGTTTTTGTGGGGTCCCAGAGAGAGAGAGCGCCTCATGAGCGCTCCGTGGTCTTGCCGATGGGACTCGAATTAAGATGGAGATTATACCGTGGCTCGCTCTAATCACAGTGGGAGATTCCTTCGGTAAAAACAAATAACTTGGGTCATATTTGTTTTTTTTCTAGACACATTGGAGCCAGCAAAAGGACAATATTTCAATTTAGGCACAGCTGAACTCCTCAACTACTATTTTGTGGGAGGGTCCAACAAGGGAGTATTAAATAAAAAAAGAAAAGCGAAAAGAAACAGTGATTTATACTGTTCAGCTGCCTCATAATGCTTTGGCTTGACAATTGTTCACAATGACAAGTGAGTCATTGTTTGATGTCTCACAGTAGAGCGTAATTGTTCCCCAGGGTATTCTAAAAAAACATACTATTTTCCAGTTATTAGAACGTGTGGTCCCGGACCCTTTCCAGATTTGAACCGGGGCTGCTGCAGTTAGCTTGGCATGCGTCCCAGCTCACTGACACCCCCCCCCCCCCAAGGGTTTATTTAAATACAGAGTGCTGTGTTCGCCCCTCACTATTCTTTAGATCAACCTCTTTTTACCTGCTTGTTTACTCACTGTTCTTTCATGGTGCTTTTCTCCATAGATAAGCCCAGCGGGCCGAGGATCCCCTCTCCCAGAAGCACGGTGGAGGAGCCTCCTCACAGCTCTGGATCTTCAAAGGCGAATCCAGCATTTGAGGGCAATAGTAACCACGATGGCTCTTCCAAGAAACACGTTGCAGTGAGTCGAATAAGAATCAAATGAAACGTGAAGTCATCGCACCACCACAGGTGTATATTACGATACGCGTCACGCTTTCAGGTCCCCGTGTGTCCTTGAATTAATCAAAAAGAAGAGTTTTTAAACATTGTCCTTGACTTCATCAAATGTATTGTTGTGCCAATGTAACACTATATAACTATATAGTACATGTGTAGCCAACAGGACAAAAACAGGCAAAAACCACCAGGATGGAACAGAATATGCTCTTTTGCTTTGTGGACATTTAGGTTGAGTTTATTGTAACCGTAAGTATAACTGACCGATTTATTTGTGTCCGCGGGGATTTCCTTTAATCTCCGGCTGTACGGATCCTTTAATCACAGAGATGTATATGGCACGTCTTCTCTGTTTCCTGTTGACATGCAGCGTGCATAATGAGACGTGGACCAAAACAAGACCTCAACACTCGTACGAGAGCCGCGTTGTCTCTATTCGAAAACACTTTGAAATCAGAACCAGCTTCTAAACCTAGTGACCTCAGTTCTAACCCTTGACCTTTGGCCCGCCAGGAAAAAACTCCTGCATCTGGAGAGGAGACGAAGGAGGCGGAGGAAGCGGAGGAGGTGGAGGAGGAGGTGGCTGCCAGCATGGAGCCAAAGCTGACACCAGAGCAAGACTTCAAGGCTCGCCGGTCGGAGGCCATTAAGGCTAAGGCTCTGGAAATTGAGAAGGTAGCAAGACTTTCCCCATGAAACAACCTCACTTCTGTTAATTCTCTCAACTCTCTGTAGTATCACTGTGTTTGTTAGATCTGAACATTTCTCCATTCCCATTACTGGGTATCTTTTTTATATACTGCAAATGGCTTCATCTTAACCAAACACCAGCTATTACAAAAAAAAAAGTGGAAAAATCTGCCTCTTATTTTTTCGGTTCTACTTGCAAACATGTACAGTTGCTGTAGCTTCATAACAAAGGAGAAATCAACTTTATTCTTATTTCAGTATACTGGAAGTAATTATATATTTTTTAAAGTCCTGAAACTAGAGAAACCGTGAGGAGAACCTGCAGACTTGTCTCACCTCATTGGTTTTTGTAATACTTTTTTTTTTTTTTTCACACTTTTTCTTCTAAGATGACCCATGACTCTTATCCACCACACTTAATATCCAGAGTCAAAGTGGTTACACAGAACACGGGCAACGTGTGTCAGTGGGAAACTACCATGTTACATGTGGGCTCTACCCTGATCTCGAGGTGCGTCACGTATCCAGACAACCCTTTCACTCTGTTTTTTACGATTTGGCTGTGAGTCAAGGGGTGGACGTAAAAAGGTGTAGAAATGTGCCGTGGCTTGCTAACGCGTAATATTTAAATTGAGAAACCTTTTTATTTTTTATTTTTTTTGCTGCAGTCTGCCAAAAGGTCCCGAGCACCTCAGGTTGTGATGCCTATTATGGCCTGCTATTTGAGAGTTGCACTCTTTTCTCTACCCTTCATCGCTCCGCACTACAGTGCCACTTATCTGTTCCCGTTAAAGCAGGGCAGGAATTGCCCTGCAGGATGCAGGTGGCCCACCCACACAGTGTGGTGCGTCTCTTGGCATTAGCACACACACACAAGCTCGCCCCGGCGTTCCCAACTGCTTCTACAGACGTGGTGAGAGGCAGAAACCTCCACTGTGTCTTTACTGTAACATCTGCCCCAGGTGGAGTTAGCCACTGATGTATCGCTGCTGGGCAGCCAGACTGAGCAGGTCGGTTAGTGGGCCGAGCTGGATCTCAGACCACGTGGTTTAAAGACATGGCTCCAATCCACAGCATCGTGTGTGTGAAACAAGCGAGCAACACACGACAAAATAAACCACTCCATCCTCTTTCTGTCTTTCCTAAATGGGCTCTTTGTCTGCTCAGCACGGTCTTCATGGCCCTGCTCGCATTGGGGGACGCATTATTTGGAAATGGATTGGTCACACCAGCATAGCTCATTGTTTTCTTCGGCTACGAGCTTGATGTAATGCACACTTTGAGTGGGTGTTCCAGGGTTCTAAATAAAATTAGTAACCACAAATTCATTGACACAGTAAAAACATCCCCCACTCGTGACACCGCGTGTCAAAAGATGACGCAACCGGTTTATTAAAGGCGTAATGACCAGCATGCAGTTGGTTTGTGAACCGTGCCATGCAACAGATGACCGATGGGGCAATTTATCAATCTTGGCTCTAACCGCAGAACCAATCTGAGTTTGTGAAATAATAATAACAACAACAACATAGAAAATACATAAGTGCCTGGCAGTGATTTTCAGAGAAGTCCATTCATCATCTCAATCAGCGCAAATGAAAGATATCCATTTCAACTATTAGCCCCTTCCATCGAGAGGTCCGGTTTGCAGCTTGAGTGATTAGAATGGCTCTCTTAATATCCCCTAATGTGTACCAGCCCTCAAGTCATTACCCCACTTCCCCTATTATACAGGACCCCTGCCCGCATCAGTGCTCATTTGAACAGCGCCTCACTTAAATGTCCATGTGAGTGCCGTATGTATAATCTCACTCAAACCCCACCCGGTACCCCAGCACCCTCCTGTCAGTACGTGCACAATTTTGGACCTCCGCAAACATCCGATGTGGGGAGAAGCCCACTTTTTTAAGGCCTCTCTCTTTAGGCCCCCGAGTGTTGCTGTTTCTCTTGGGGCTCCAGCCCATCCTGTGTGGCCCCTTTTTTAGTATCGAGCTTAAAGATCAGCTCGTGCCTTCCCTACTGGAAGGGGTGAGAGTGGTGGGGGGGGGGGTTTGAATTTAGATTTAGGCAGAACCTCCCTGCAGCCTTTTCTCACAACACACCGAGCACGCTCAGGTCAAAAAGCACCCTTCCTGTTTGCAGGCGTGCATGTAAGCACATGATGGCTCTCAGTCTTCTTAGCTGCAGTACCGAGAAGGGAAATCGTAGTTCACTAGAAGGCCACTCTTTCCGAGGCTTTCTAGTGTGTAAAACTGTGTTTACGGAATATAATGACTGTCAACAAAGGCTGGAGCTTGGAAAAAAAAAAAACAAAGCTTCGGGAGGGTTTTGTTTTTCACAAAATCAACCGTAAGTGATTAGAGAGGTACTGGTTTGTGGTCCGTTCACCACATGTTGCTGTCTCATTGAGCCCATGTTTCCTCTCGCGTCGTCAAACCTGGAACCCATCTTTGCCTCTGCTAAATGACTCTCAGGTGTGGCAATCCACCCGTGTCGCGTTAAATAAAGATCACGTGAAACGTTATATATATATAAAAATACAAACTAGCCTGCGAAGGGACTTCGTGCACGGACGGCACGAAAAGGCGGAAGGCACCCCCGTGTTGTTGAATGAATCTGGCCACACGTGTCGTGAGTCTCTCGCTCTCTTCCTTGCGGTCGGGGCGGAGGACTATCATTATGTGGGGCCGCGAATTCGCTTGACATGATCTGCAGACATTAAAATCTTCAGCGTGAGTCCAAACCTCTCCCGCAGTCTAGGATATTTCTGTCGGGGGAGTTTGCTCGACTTGCCTCCCCCCCCCCCCCTGTGTGTTTACGACGCGTGTTGTGATGCAGTGATAATGACCTATATATATATATATATATATATATATATATATATATATATATATATTTTGTAAGGTTTTTACCCTACAAAAACTATTTGCTACATTTTTCACTGTAACAGGAGCAGACCTTGTTCCAATGTCCCGTCCCGTCCCACAGAATGCGGGTTAGGGATGCGCGTATGAACAGATAGGAGCGCATCAACTATCTGAACATGCCGGAGCTAGTTCATCAGACGGGGAGAGTGAGAGAGATTACATTTTTACAAAAGCCATGAAGGAGAACTGAAGTGATCTCGATGCTGGAGGCATTTGACATCATTGTAATGAGCAGTGTAGAGCAGAAAATGGAGATCCTTCTTTGTGTGTGTGTGTGTGTGTGTGTGTGTGTGTGTGTGTGTGTGTGTGTGTTTAACGTTATCATTTCTCGTGACCTTATTTAGCCTTTGGTCCTCGTCTGAAGCACAACAGGTGTGCTGAATAGCCTCTCTTTCAGCCTTTGGCTTGGAAACGCATTGAGTGGTTCCCATGTGGCACATTGTTTCCATCCTTATTGTTCCAAGCTGAATGTCGTATTATTTTTGCTTTCTTTGACCTTTTCGGTGTGTTTAAAGCACCACCCAGTCGAGTTCCCTCTTGACATTTGATGGGAAAAGATCATCTTGATACGGACTGTGGCCAACCGTGGTTTCTTTACGTCGTGTACACACACAGCCCGACATGAGACGTAAATCAGATATTACAGACACCTTTCTTTGGTCGAAACCTTCATGGAATTATCACCATTTACAGTTTAGCCATGTGACATAATGGTTATACAAAAGCCCTTTTGATCGCTGTACGAATGGATGGATACACGATCACGAGTTATCCTAGATACACACTATGTAATGTGTGTCTAGGCAAAGCCACAGCAACTGTGGTTTTATATTTCCCCATAACTGACAGAACCCTGGAATAAAGCCGCACGTTTGAGGTTAACCTCACATTCTGCTCCAGACAGGACTCTGATTTAAGTTGACAGGGAGCATTTTTCTTTTCAAAGTTAACAAAGCTGATGTGTTTTTTTTTGGTGTGTTTTATTGCATTTAACAGACAATTAAAGTTTGAAGAGATACTGGCAGCTAATTGTTGTTCTCCAACTACGACCCGCACAGCGCACATTCCTAAAAGGGTTATTAATGCGATGAACATGACACAGACCTACAATTCCCTCTTCGGATGCTGCAACCGTTTAGATCACGACGACTTCGATATCTCTGGTCGCTGCAGCAGGATCCATGAAGCGATTACCTTCAGCTGATTGTGAAATACCAAAGCATATTCTGTTAATGTAGAGACGATAGTAATTTGATTTTATATCTTATTTGTAGTGGCCAAGAGAGGGGTTGTCTTTAAGCCACAGAGAAGCCTTCTGTCTGCCTCTGTGACTCTAATTTGAGGGGAGAGCTGATCTGGGCTGCATTAACGTAATCCTGGAGGACCCCAATGTCCCAGAATGCTCCCTGACAGGCTGGTGGAGCCCTGGACCTCTAAGGTGGCTTCGGTGCAGGGCCCCACATCTATTTAGCCTTTTTCTCCCCAGGTGATAAAGATGTTGCGAGCTTGCACCTGGGACTCAAATAAAGGACTTAACTGCCGTTTTTGGGTCGGCAGTAAAATCTGAGAGGGATGTGAGAGCTTGTTACAACTGTGGTGTGAAAGAATGCTACAGCACCGGCAACATACTCTTGACACCTCATGTCCCCTTTTGTTATGGGCGGGCGTGCACTTGAATGGGCTCGCATGCACACATTGACACACCTGTTTCATGGAATTCACCAATTCAACCAGAGTCGGGTTCATTGAGTTCACCGTTAGGCGTTGGTGTAAAGAGCCGGTGCGTTGTATTCAAAGAGGCGCTTACTTATTTGTGTGGTCAATTAAAAATGTTCTTTTGTACACTGTTTTAATGGCGTATGCAGATACATCTATGTGCATAAAATACCAACACATTCAGTCTTGTGAGGCGCTCGGTTGGCCAACGGGTTTGAAGAAGGCCTTCTGGATTTGGTGTTAACTTGAAGGCACAGTCTTTGTTCTAGCGTAAAGGTAAAAGGTTACCACGGCACAGACATTCAAAACACTGGATCGCTCTCGGGTTGTTTGATGATATTTTTCATTATGATCACATCAGCTGAGATTACTCATTAAATATGACTAACCATCACATTGATATTGTCAAAATGACACGTACACATTTGGAGTGCCTCAAGAACAAAGCAATCTATAACGGTCGTAAAAAAAAAAAAAAAAAAAGTTGGACTTTGGTTTCTACACTATATATATTTCAATTTTTTGATCCCGATGGACATTGACACAATTTGTTTGTACGTGCAGCATTACAGGAAGGACTGTGAGACGTTCCGCACAGTGGTGAAGATGTTGGTGGCCAAGGAGCCCAGTCTGGATAAGCTGCTACAGGGGCCACTGGACGAGAACCTGCTGGAGATCAATGAGCGCTGCCTCGACGCCCTGAGGCACTTTGTGAAGGAGCTGGACGAGGTTTTAAAGCAGCCGGACGCCTCGGCCTGAGCCACAAGTCACGAAACACTGACGTGTTGTTTCTTTTATCATTTGTTTAAATATTCACATGTATTATTAAGAAAAGAAAGAATATCTAGCAGTGGCCTTTTTCCCCCACTTAAACGTAAATAGAATTTAAGATTCAATGCTCGATTTTAAATAATTGTTCAGATGGCTAAGTGGTTACATAAAATACATATAGTATTATATACGTTTTTAAAACAAAGCTTCTTGTGGGGTGAAATGCCCAAGATACAGTTTCTGGGAAAAAGGACAATTAAAATGTTTAAGATTCCGCTGTATTTTTATCCTGAACCATGTTGTGGAAAAACCTGCGAAATATTATTATGTTGTAATTACAGATTACATTTTTAATGGATATACTGTACATTTTATATTTGCTTGGTCTTATTGTTGAATTCTAATGAAATAATTACACTTTCACAACCTTCCTTCGATTCAGTCTTTAGAGATATGAAATGTATTGTGCTACCAATAACTGTATTTCTTGTAGATAACTTACTGTAACAAGTACTCTCATACCAGTGTTGAAGGGTGTTTTTTCTTTTCTTTTCAGTGCAGCGCTATTTTATGTCGAATAGCTGACTTTTTATACTGTATGTAGAGCTTGTATATCATCCTTTCCTAATAAAAGCTGAAGCCTTGAACTTTTTTCTTATATCCGTTAAGGACGTCTGTGCAGGAAAGACGCAATTCACAAATCATGATATATAGATAGTTTTATTACAATGATCATCTATCTTAGCCTTATATTCCAGTTTGTACATTTATACAGATTACAATGACGTGTTAACAATACAGTGACCCATAAATACACCACTCAACAAGGCCTTTTAATACACAGTGTTTCTCTGCACAAGCCTGGAAGTAAACACATTTGAAGAGCTCGGGTCTGAGTCGATGTGTCAATTTCGGACAGCCTCGTGGAAATATGGCTCTGTACCAACTGCCAATAGTTAAATGTTAATGGCATTTTGGTACAACACATGTCGTTAATTCAAGGGTATAAAAATAACCATTTTGGTTGTTTTTTTTATTCTACAATATATACATTAATATCGTCACTGTTAAATAAAGACAGTTTAGATGGTGGTTTATAAATATGCATTACTCTAAAACACTTTACTTTACTGGCGATGTTTGCAATGCTATGCATACACCTATGAAGAATCAGGACATGTGTCGAACACTGACACCTTGGTAAATTGAGTGCTGCGAAACATTTAAAAACAAGCAAGTGTGTTATTGCATTTTAAACAGTGTACATGAGAGGCAGAGGTGAGTGGCAGAGCGTTATGCAACGCTAAGGATAAGAGGGTAATGAAAGTCTATGAAATGATACAGTTTTTCCCCTTGTGCCCTTTCTTCTTTTTGGACTTAGTCCGTAGGCCATAAGGAGGAGTGGACATTCCTGCCACAGGGCTGGGCAAGTCATCGGTGTAGTAGTGTCTGTGGGGCCGGGGCTGAGGGATGGGCTGACCCAGGAAAAAGCCTTCTTCCTCAGAATCAGAGGAGGAAGAAGAGCATGTGGAGCACCAGTCGTCGTCACCCCCATAAAGCTCCAAGAACCTCCCCATGGCCGGGCCCTGCAGCCCGTAGTCTGACATGGCGGCAGGATTGGGGTGGCCGTGGGTAGCTTGGGGCCCCTTGGGGCCGAGGGTGGTCCGTCTCTGGTCCCCTCTGTAGCACGTTTGGGCCCTCTCCTTGGGCAGAAGGTTAAGAGCGTTGTCAGAGCGAGACTTGCGACTGCGATGCCTCCTGTGGTGGTGATGGTGGCGACCAGATTGAGGCTCCTGGCCCTGCTCCTCAAAGTGGTACACTCTCCGGCGAGTCCGTTCACTCATTGGCGGTTGGCGCACTGGGAGATCGCAATAATGGCCGTTGTCCACCACGTCGTCGGAGAACTTGACTTGCTGCGGCCTTGATTGTGAACGTGTCCTCCTGAGGGCAGGGACATGAGGTTTGGGTCTGTCCGCTGGGAGAGGCACCTCCTCTTCTTCTGGGACATTTCCCTCCACCTCCTCCTGCTCTGATACAAGGCTCTTCAGGGAAGTTGCACTTCTGTGTAGCATAGAGGAGTTGAGGGTTCCCATGTTGCTGCTTTTCTCACAGTCTTCTGTCTCCAGTTCATGGAAGCCTTGCAGGGAAAATACCGACGTTCGATCTTTACTATCACCATCTACTGAGGCCCCTGGAGGGAAGAGATAACATGATGATGACAATGTTTGCACATGGAATCAAGACTCTTGTTTTATAACACAGTCATTGTCATAAAATAACAGATTATTCACTAAGATCTGATGCAATATGTCACAGCTACTCACCGGTAATATTGGAGAGTGCCAGTGAGTCCATAGAGTCTCGAACACTCTGATCTGTCTTCTTGAACTCGTCTGTGATGCACTCCAAGGAGTCATTGTACCATTGTGGCTCCAGTCCCCGGAAGCCTCCTTCAGCCCCATGATCCAGCTCCAACTCCTGGATCTTTCTGCTGCTTGCTGGACCCGGGTGGCTACCATAGGCTGAGTCCCCTAACCCATCCTGTGACTGGGCCCAGTACATGTCAGCTTGGTACTTCTTACTGGCCAGGCTGCCCCTTCCTCCAACACCACCAGTGACTGCTTTTGATGACTCCTGCTTTGACTTGGCATCCTTTTCAGCCATCCATAAATCCGTGGGTCTGGATTCATTGGCTTGCTGGAAGACCCCATGTTCCCCAAACTTTAATAGCAGCTGAGTCATGTAGTCTTCGTGTTCAGCCCACTCCTCCTCCTGGTCCTCGGGTGCATCGTCCTCCTCACCACGTCCCCTCCAGAAATGCTCATCGGATAAGTTCATGTGGGCGAGCTTGTTGGTCATGGTGTCGTCAGGGTTCCCACTTAAGCCGGGGAACTTATAGTTGACAGAGGGGGAGAAGAGGAGCGACTGTCGGCATTGGTCGGCTGAGCGGCTGCTCTTTCCCATGCGCACACTGCGCCGGGATTCACGTGAGCGGGCTGACTGGAAGGCGGAGTCGGAGGAGTCGGAGGCATGCACGTCTTCCCCGAGACTGCAGGCCTTGGAGCAGTAGATGCGGCCCTGGTGTGGCAGGAAGGGGCAGCCCAGGAGAGAGCTCTTACACTGGGCACAGCCGAAGCAGCTCTCAGTGGCGTGCCAGTGGAGTCCGTCGTAGGTCATCTGAGCATGATCGACACCTGGAAGTCGGGACGTGTTAAGATGGTTAACAATACCACTCTAACGTCGAGACAAAGGGTTTCATCTGAACACTCGAGAACATCTTCGTCTTACCAATGTGTTCCCCACAGGCCTCACAGTACTCTGCATAGAGAGACTCAAAGCAGCCACAGCAGTACGGTCTGCCGTCCTTCATGATGTAGCGCTGCCCCCCCAGGACTGTCTCGCATTCAAAGCAGGCGAAATGCTTCATGTGCCAATGGCGGCCCTCGGCCTCTGTGCACTCATCGGCAAAGATAATCTGTAGACAAAGAAGTGCACTGGATGAAACAAAACAGCTGTTGCATTCCTGGCTGTCGTCGGTCTATTTATTCACGACAGTGTCAAACTCTGGATGTTATTCCTTCACTACATTGTCTTGTACCTCTTCGCAGGCGGAGCAGCGTGGCTTGAGGAGCTCGGCGTGGTGCCTTCCGCAGTGGATCTTTCCGTCGTGGTAGAAGTAGATCAAATCCACCAGCACTTCGCTGCACGTGGAGCAGGCGAAGCATGCGGGGTGCCAGCACAGTCCGGGGCCCGCCCTCGAGGAGAACACGGCCATTTCTCCACCGTTGATCTTTTCACCACACTGCAGTATGCAGACACACGGTTGATTGTGACATCCAAAATATTCTGTCATAAAATAATCGGAATCCTGCATCGGTGATTATATCTGCATGGACATGGCTTTGGCTCCAAGTACATCTGTGCTCCTAATGTAACACAAAGCTGAGCCCATAGAAACTACAGCATCAGAGGGGCCTTTCGGTTTTTCCTGACCAGTTCACCATATGAGGAGATATTTACAAATCAACTACAGGGACTTTGAATAAGATGGACAACTATAAAGAGGAACGCCAGAGAAAGCATGGACTTCTATTGGGAGAGCTACATCAATGGGACTGTGTTTTGGACAAAGGTTTATGGGCACCCTTCTGGCTGCTCAATAATCATTGTAACTACTGAGTGAAACACTTGTCATGAGCCACTCCAAAGCACTCAGCTGTGACGTCTGCAACCCAGCTTGTATTTGGTGTCTCATAAATAGCATAGCTGGCACTGATATATTGAGTTCTCTGGGTTTGAGCTAAAACTGGATTCAGATTAGCCAAATATCAAATACTGTCCATGAAAATGTTGATGCTCTTTGGTGATGGCGCTGGAAGAATCAGTCGGGGAACTTACATGCTCACAAATGCTGTTCTGAAGATTGCGCGGCAGCAGCTTCACTGTGCCCCTTCCAGTGCTTCCTTCTTCTCTGGACACTGAACATAAGTAGCTCCTTCTTCTCCTCCTCACTGAGGGACTGGCAGTAACGCACCTGGGAAGGAAAGGGATACGTTATGGGGTACTTAGGCCAATTTCACACATCACACATTTTTACATCAATGACTATTATTCCTTCTTTTAAAAAGTCTAATACAGAAAAAACCTTCTGTAATTCAAGTGACCTTTTCATATTACACCCCTTGGAGGACCCAATTGCAAGACTGCCGGCCACAAATAACGCTTCTAAACGTAGGTGAGTAGGAGAGAGGGCAGAGTGTCTACCGGAGCATGCCGAACAAAGACAATTTCTTGACCCCTGCTTGCCCTTCTTTACACCCCCTACATATCTCCACCCACAGTTCCCTGATTGAGAACATCATTTTTACAACAGGCCCTTTTTTGATGTTTTTCCCGAAGCCTTAACAAGAGGAAAGCAGACGTTTACACAAACAAGGCCTTGTGTTTAGAGTGAAATCAAGAGGACGGGCAACAAACGGTAGAGAGACAGCCAAGTCGAGCCGTGGTCCACTGCGGTGGTGCATCACATAAAGGCCTCTTTCAGCCGGCGGCCCTCTCTCCCGCTGAGCGGTCCTCGTAAAGGAAACACTGCTATGACAGGATCCTGCTGGTGGGGACTCGCGGGGCAAACATCATAAAATCATCAAAAGTCACATTGTGCCCACACTACACGTGAAGGCCAGGGGCTCGCACTAGTGGACGGCGTGGAGAT
Source organism: Cyclopterus lumpus (assembly GCF_009769545.1). Classification (NCBI taxonomy): domain Eukaryota; kingdom Metazoa; phylum Chordata; class Actinopteri; order Perciformes; family Cyclopteridae; genus Cyclopterus; species Cyclopterus lumpus. The sequence goes on along the minus strand of NC_046971.1, from coordinate 7,817,245 downwards.
GGCGAGGTCTGTGATGTTTGCAAAAAAAACAAAATGGGGAACTGCATCTTTTCTGCCGGGGGTGAATTGTATGACCGCTTGTGTTATTGCACACGCACCGCACACACAACATATTCTCACCTCGTTATCGTGAGGTGGAAGCTGGTAGAGGAGCTGCTTGACTCTGAACTTCTCTCCCGGACTGCTGACGTAGGGAATCTTATCCTCAGGCAGACAGGAGAAATATAACTGGACCTGGAGGGAGAAGACGAGGCATAGGATCATTGTCTGACACAAAGCCTAAAAATCCAAAATATATCATTGATATAGGCAAAAGAAATGCGTATGGTTCAATGGATCGCCACACAAGACAAATTAAACCCATTCCTACTTATATATATATTTTCAAGAATGCGTGGTCATGAATCTGAACATATGTTTCATTGGTTCCCAAACCCATATTTTCACCCATGTAGTTGCAGTGATATATTATTGTTATGATCTTGGACAGAACTGCCCATATTCATATTCATATACAAAGTAACCAGACAGAGCCCACAGATTAATTTGCGATGACACATTCTGGGACAGCTCTGTGTAAAATCTATGGTAGACTGACTTTGTTTGCTAACCCCCCAAAAATCAGCTTTATTTCACTGATGCTCTTTTGGTGATGGCGCTGGAAGAATCACTCTCTTCATAAATCTGCACTTAAACAAGTCCAAACAGGTTCAACAGGTCAAATCAGTTTAAAGGTCGTATTTTTCCAGTCATATGCTTGTCTCTATAGGGACAGGACAAAGCAGGCCTGTCGCTGTGGCACTTTGACCCTTGGGGCTGACAACTGAAAACTAAAACTTTATGAGGGAGGGGCTATTACACCGTGCCAGATAAAGAGGTGGGATGTGCTTGTCTTGTGTGTTGGGGGGGCTTCCTGCAGCTTTGGCTGTCTAGCGAGAGGGGGGGGGGGGTGGGTAACAGCAATTTACCCTGACAATCAAACCTCGCGTTTGCCCCCCGCCATAAATTATGCACATTTTCATGCTGCTATTACCCCTCATCCAGCTCCGAGGGACAGTCCAGCTGTCACCTCAGCCCTTCACTGTAATGATGACCCCATAATACATGGCCCATTCAAGGAAATGGCTGCACTAAAGGCATCACAGTTGACCCATGCACTTCTAAAACAAAAGGCCCTGCGTGTTAAGGAGTTACGGTTCTCTGTCGCTGCTAACCCATCTTTTTTTTTTTTGGTCCCATCTCCCCCTTATTGCTGCCATGTGTGTTGTTAAACAAGGGAAGCGGGATTGAGAGATGCAGAGGGAGGGGAGAAACCACCGAAAGAAAGAAGAGAGAAATGAGGAGAGAAGGGGGGGGGGGGGGGGGGGGGGGGGGGGGGGGGGGGGGGGGGGGGGGGGGCGGGGGGCGAGTGTGCCACATCACACTGGCTGCCCTGCGGACACAACTAACAGCCCTGGCTGTGTTTGTGGAGGAGAAGGCTCGTTAAAAGACGGCCCCTCTGTTTCTGATCCTGCCAGCAGCAGTCGACGCGAGCCATCGAGTCCTCTTTCTGACAGATCTCTGATAATCACAAGCAGACCTTGCCATACCGCAGTTTGTAAATAAAAGTACACACATCCTGCCTGTAAGTGGCTGCTTGGTAGAGGCTGACAAGTCTGCCTGGAACCAGGGGACCAACAAATATGTTGTCTGTCCCATAAGTGCCATTCATCTGACACTCTAGATGGTATTTACACAGTGATGTGCTGAGTAGCATTTATCTGGGACAGGCAAATGGGGCTAAAAGGGAAAATCAGGTCAGATCTGTTTTTACTCTCCGCCAGGAGGAAACACAATTATTCACTGTGGTGCGGATTTGTGAACCAATGAAATAGGTAGCAGAATTAAAGAGAATAATAGTGAGTACGTTTTCTTTGTAGGACACTTGATTTCATGAACAATAGCAATAAAAAAGCCCAATGAATGCAATATTTTTGCTCACCTGTTCGGGCCTCAGGCCAGGAGGTACCCAGGCGTACTCCTCCAGCGCACAGCCGGAATCATCGTCGGAGGTGGAGCTCCGCTGGAAGCCAGAGGTCAGCTTGCTGACTTGTGCTCCATCATCAAGTCTCGCTGGCGTGCTCCGCCCTGGAAGCAAGCCGCCGACACTGCCGCGCTCGCCAGGCTCATCGGACTCTCTTTTTACTAGACAAACCAAGCAAACAAAAAAAAAATTATGAGGAGGAAAGAAAGAGAAATTGGGGTGAGGATCAGAAGAGGGGGGATTAAAGTAGACGAGAAAATGAAATGTTGGTTAACAAGCTATTACATCAACTAATCTACATAATGTTTACCTCACTTCATCTAATCCAGTAAACCAATGTCAGAACCATTCCACTGAACGTTAACCACCGGCTGAATCACACCATTACCGTCTCTTTCATGAGGCCCACAGCCCCCCTCAAAAGCTCATTATGGTATCTGAGCGAGCTTTTCTTGGTTCACTTCTGGTGATGAGTCGACTTCGTAAAAAGGCTCTCATAAAGAGAACTATACCCTTTCACTGCTATTGTGGTGGCCGTTAAACATGTGCCCTCCTCATGTGGCTTTTTGAGGATATAAAGGCCATTAGGAAATTCCCAAATGAGGTGACGTCTGATCTCATTATAGTGACAATAACAAGCAGTTAGCTATTCATATATATACATGGCGTATTCAGAGTTGCTCACATGTACGCCCAGCTTTGGGCAATGTTGCGCAGACCTCACATTCCTTTCCTGTGCCATCAGCTCCAAAGCAAGAACAACACCAGACACTGGCTGTTAAAAATCTTCAGCGTTCACCTTATCTGTGGAGCATTGGCTCTGAATGAGTCATCATCCAGCCCGTTGAGGTGCTACGTCATATTTTTGCCCCGAAGAGGGGGACACCTTATGGGACCTGATGCAGGCTCGATTAGCTGAGCCTTAGGTCTGTATAAACACAGGCCTGGTCTTAAGACCGGGCCACCATATGGGGAATGTCCACAAGCCTGGTCTCTCCCTTCATCTCCCTTTTTTTTTCTTTGGACTGTTTGTTTTCCAACCTGCTGCAGCGAGGGTCCGATCACCCTTTCATCTTTGCCAGACAGGTGAAGTAGTAGAGAGGGGATGGATAGAGGGGGAGATGATACTCGGATGGACACTGACAATGCCACAGAGGGTGAAAAATAGAGCGAGCAGATCAAAGACTGTCCCGGTGTTGATCTACGTGTGTGGTGGCCAAAGCCACTCGTTTTCTTTGCATCCGCTACCAGACATGGCTGAACTGCTGTTGTAACAAAGGTAGAAACAAGATTTAAAAAATAAAAATATATAAATGAATGTAATCTTTACTGTCAAGTCAACTGATTAAATAACATCTGTGAAGTAAGTAGCACTATTGGTCTCAGTAGCCACAATGCTATTGGTCCTACCAGACCAAGGAAGGCTGCAGTGGCAATACGTGCAAGAATTTAAGTTATATGTTTTTCGTGTATGTTTTTGAACAGAATTGATCTCTCTGCTTTTGTTACAGAGAACTGTTTCGGCAGGTTATGAACTCACCCCTATACGCCTACTTCCTGTGCCAGCTTTGCAGGACCACGCAGACATGACTATGATGAATGTGTGTCCAGTTGTGGTCATCTCTCACAGGCCAAGGGCTCTAGCTGAGATCAAATGGGAGCCCCGGCCAGTGTCCAGCAGCCTGGCCCTGACCCCCCCCCCCCCCCCCCCCCCACAAAAAAGCCTCGACCCCCTATGGCCTGCGAGCACCGGAGAGACAGCTGAGGAAAACCCGACGCACTCGACTGCGGCCTTTGACCACAGGCGTTGACAGTACACAAGGCCTGGCACGTCTGCGCTCTCTCTCCTGTGAATTGACACACATGCCCGGCTGCCTCCCCCCCCCCCCCGTCCCCCCCCCCCCCCCCCCCCCCCCCCCCCCCCCCCCCCCCCCCCCCCCCCCCCCCCCCCCCCCCCCCCCCCCCCCCCCCCCCCCCCCCCCCCCCTTCCCCCCCCCCCCCCCCCCCCCCCCCCCTACCCCCCCCCCCCCCCCCCCCCCCCACCCCCGCCCCCCCCCCCCCCCCCCCCCCCCCTCCCCCCCCCCCCCCCCCCCCCCCCCCCCCCCCCCCCCCCCCCCCCCCCCCCCCCCCCCCCCCCCCCCCCCCCCCCCCCCCCCCCCCCCACCCCCCCCCCCCCCCCCCCCCCTGCTCTCCCCCCTCCCCCCCCCCCCCCCTCGTGTGTTCCCCCCTTTCTGGAGCGTGCCTACACACTGAAGAGGGCCATGCACGCAGTTATTTGCTAAAACCAACTCTGAAGCAGGCGTGCAGAGTGTATGCTTGTCGTTCAGTGACAACTCTCTCTGAGATAGTCCCTCTTGTGGATGATTAACCGCCGCACACACGGCATGACAGGCCACCATTCATATCAAATCATCTTCCTCAAGGACACGTCTGTGGCCTCCCCGCCAGCGACAGGCATGCACTCTCCTCTGGCCTGTCCAAAGACAGTCAAGCATGATAATGGTGGCAGAGAAATCATGTTGTTTTTTTTGGGGGGTGGGGGGGATTTGTGCCTACATTACACCACAAAGTGTCAAGTCAGGAGGATTGGCTTATGACACGTCCCATTAAAACGCCTCTGATGTCCTGAACAATGGCATCTTTGTGAAGGAATCCCACCGAAGGCTTGTTTCATCAAGAGCCCGTTTATCTCCCTTACAAGTTTTTTTTTTTTTCTTCCTCCTGAAGATGTGGTGCGTTATCTGCATGACAGTTAAAGCCCTCAAACCCAGATAACCTGTCTTATGAGAGGAGGAGGGGGGGCGGGTGAAGAAAGAAGACAATCTCTTGTTCTATTCGCATCTATTGACTTGCAAATGAGACCAAAATAACCTGCAAAAATGTGGCCTTGTTTGAGAACAGCTTGTATTTCACATGGGAGATAGCTAACTATAGGCAGGTTCAGTCAGGAGCCCAGAGACTCCGGCTTCACAGCCTCACATTGTATCAGGCGCAGAATCACTCATGCGCCACATTTGTTAGAAAGATGTTTGCCTCCACATGTTGGCCAAGTCTCCGCGAGGATGTCTCACACGGCCAAACCTGACTCGCAGGAATGTCAGGCTTGAACTTCAGCCAGGCTCGCGGAGTCGCATTAAAAGGATGTCCGAGGCAAAGGTCGTCGTTCTCATACGGCCACATCTGCTCGCATGCTAATTCATCCTTTAGATGTCATGCAGTTTATTTCCTCCAACTTTTGCCCCCGGAAAGCTTCTGTGACTTTTTTGAATGACAGAAGCGGTGAGCCAACTAACTTTAACCGTGCTCGTACTGTCTCGCCAACTCGCTGACTCATCACTTGTGCCGGCTTTTTAAGTTTTTTCTTCTTCTTCTAGTTTTACACCCCCCCCCCCCTTTTCACCGCTCTACTCCCCCTGCCCTCCTCCCACACTAGCCAGACCCCTGTAGTCCTGAATGTTTAACAGCCCCTCACTCTTTTGTAAAGGCGCTTGTTAACATGGCTTTGGGAAGCTGTGGGCCAGCATATCTGACTGATCTGCCCACAGAGGGCCAGAGGGTGGTGTGGGCGGGGGTGCCATCAGACTGAGGCTAAAAAGAGGGTGACTGATGGATAAAAGTGCATGTGTCCACAAAAGAGATGCAATGTAAGTCAGGGCAGGTGAATGATGAAAGCTAGAACAAGTGCTTGCTTTGAATGGTTTTTCACTGAATGAAGATGTTTAAACATCCCACAAGATATTGAAAATGAATGAAGTTGACTGTGCACTCGGGGGGAAAAAAAAGGAGTCGCACAATGACCTCGATAGTTGCGCAGAAGGTTTATATTCCAACAAGCTCTATACAACAGGAGCTCAATGAACAAGTGGGTGCAAACTTATTTTGTACGCACCGTTAAAAAAAAAGCACAGACTTGTTAACGAGATTACGAGTTAACTATACAGTTTAGTGTTATTTATCACTTTGTGAAATGCAAACCTCTCACAGGACCACATGCTATGACTGACCATTAAATATAGCCGTCAGTGACATTTTTAAAGAGTATTCAACAACATTTGAACCAGAGTCCCCCTAAAATCCAGACACTGGATCATTGGATTAACAACCCTTGTGAGAGTGCAGGGAAAATAAGCAGCTTCTGGTCTGAATTACTGTCTATATTCCTCTAGGAAGTGGATGATGGACATGCACACAAGCCAACACAGTGCTCTCTGTCAGTTTGGACCGGCCCGACATGTTTAACTTGGCTCCTGTGAGCTCCGCGATGCAGGATAGGCTCTACTTGAGGAGAAAAACAAGATTTTCGGTTCAAAGTCCCTGCTTACATGAGCTTGAATTTAGAGAAAATCTGTTTTTGTGTCTCAACTTGCAGCATGCTACTGCTCTCTGCTATCCCTGTACACAGAAATATCTTCAAATGACAGCCTGCTAACTGTTGGCACTTGATGTGCGGTATCACTTTTAAAAACACAAAAGGGATCCAACGAACTAACATCGTCAAACTGCAGCCTCACACATATAGCTAAGTTAATCAGCAATTCTGATTAAACTCGGAATTGAATGATCCAATAAAACAACTGGCCATCATTTAATCAAGGACTGAACTACAACACTGGCGATGTTCATTCATAGATTTTCTGTCTGCCTGTTGAAAAACTGGAAAAGCTGCTGGTGCAACCGACAAGAGACCCAGAGAGGAGCTCAGTTTATGCAGCGTCGAGGTGCTACATGGCTGGAGTTTGGTCCGCCTATTGAGGCCTCCTTTCATGGCCGGCGGAGTGTTTTTCCAAGACCAAATGGATGGGAGTGACATCCCCACAGAGATCCTCACTATAGAGACCACCTGCATGCACTGGCCAGACTGAACTAAGACTCAACACACACACACACACACACACGCGCACATGCGCTGCTGTCACATAGCAGACATCAAACACTTTTACATCCCAGTAAATTCAGTTTGCATTATAGGGGACCTAAAAATCAACTTTTTGAATTCAATGTGCAAATGTCCCCCTGAAGTATAGATTTTGATGGTCAACTGTTGCACACAACTCCATCTATACATGTGATGTGCTGTATGTCTTGTGAATCATGCATAACTCTGATTAATAATTAAAGCATTAAACTGAATAATCCAAGAGAGTCTTAATTGTACAAATCTGCCACAGAGTCAAAGAAACATGCTCTTTGTACTTAAAGACAGTTCAGGATGGTATATTTAACATTCTTTATTTATTTCAGCCTCAATAAAGTAAACAGATTACATCTTCAGTTATCGTTGTTCTTACCTCAGCGTAGACCAACAATCCTGAGGAGGCCAGGAAAAAAAGGATCTTGTCACCACTATATCCAGACCCAGGTTCTTCTTCAGCCTCTGGGCTCCATGTCTATATGCAAGATCTTCAGAGCTCTAATTCCAGCACAGAAGCATTCAGCCGTCTCTGTAACAGCCCATATCAAAGCCAAGACTGCAAAGAGCCACTGAGATGCCTGTCTGAGTGCGTGGGAGAGAGTGTCTGAGAGGGGTGTGTGCGTGTGCGTGTACATGGAGGAGCTCAACCAGATGGTCATCCCACCCTTCTGTCTCTCACCCACCACCACTCCTCCTCCTCCTCCTCCTCCCTCGACCCAACCCCTCCTAACCCCGGCCCGGCCCCTTAACCCCAGGACAGCCAGTCCCGGCAAGGGTACGGGAGAGCGAGGCGCCTCCCTCTCCGCTGACCCTCCCCTCGTACTTCAAACACATGCTTCCAAATGAGAACCAACCGCTTGCAGGAAACTGCGCTTTTTAAGTAGCACATCGGTGATGGCTGCGCTCGTTTGCCCTGACCGGACGGCCCCACAAGCGTTCACGTGACATTCTTCGTCCCCCTTGCCTATCGACAGCTCAAAGATGTGGGGAAGGTGGTGACCGTAAGAGTCAGGATTATCTGGTGGTTTGGGTCATTTGCGCGTTAAAATATCACAAAGTTACAGAGAGCTGGTTGCTAACTATGGCGTTATGATTACAGAGGGATTGTTGGATCGAGTGAACAAAAGATGCTTTATTTACCCTCTTATGAAGAAATGCTTCCTACCATCTACAGCCTCCTGGCTCGGCCTCACATAAGCCTTCCCTCTAACTGAACATGGAGTCAACAAGTCTAAATGCATCAAGCTATCAGGCCTTTCATGTATGATTCACAGAAGGACTTTACGAAGAAATGACTTCAACCACAAAGCTGTTATTATTTGTAATTGTAAGGGATACAATGCTTAGTTTAACTATGTTAAGTCATGCAATATGGAGAATGGAACTGTATTAACAAAAGTCTGCGGAAACTACATTATATTCATTTCAGAGCTTAAACTATTCATCCATCAATTGATTGATTAGCCAGTTGACAGAAAATAAATCTAAAATGTTGATAATCGATACATCATTTTTGGTCAAATTTAAGGCGGAAATTGGCTGGTTATTCTTTCTCAAGATTTTTTTTCCCAAACATGAAAAACCATGTCTAAAAACATTTTAAAAAAGCAAAAAAACAATACCACATGTGTGGTATTGGCTAATATCCAAGCTTTCGTGTTTGCCTTTATAATACACAGGCAGATAATAAAGTTATTAACATGTTCTATGAAACCTAAATGTACATATCAGCCTGTCCAGTAAAACTCCCCGGGATGCTGACCTCTACCTCTCCTTCACCTCTACAGGAATGTCAGAACGTGATTCTCTTCCTGTTGCCTCAGAAAACAAAAGTGACATTTTTTGCATCCTTTTATTGTTGTTTGGATTGCAATGTCAAAAATGTTACTTTCTCCCCAAAAGGACTAGTTTTAGATTGTTTCAAAAAAGAAAAAAAAAAAGTTCCTCCATCCTTCGGAGCACAAGGGGTTAACGTAATTTAAGACTGTTAAACAAAGCAGTGGAGCATTTTAATAGGAGGCAAGGACTCTGACTAACAGCCAGAATTGGTTTCTTTATTAACATCTTAGAAGCCGTTTCATTTTGTGGGCATGACATCAGGATGTAATTGTGTGAACTCAACCACATGGGAGAAGCATTTACACTGTGGGGTATCTAAGAGGGGCTGATATAACATAAAAGGGGTCACGGGGGTCAATACCTGTGTAGCGGAAAGTAATTGTAATTGTTTCAAACATGTGTCTTCACACAGCATTAAAAAAGGAATAAGTACTACAGAGTCTTTGATTTACATGCTCAAATCCACAGTACAGTCAAAGCTCCAGTTTCCTTTCATCAGATCACAGCTCATTGCTGCCATGTTGAGCTTAGTACTACAGAACATCATGTCAGAAAACCTTCAAGTCGGCATATATTCTTCAATCAAGAGGAGGAAAAAGAAAAGAGGCAAAAACATTCCTTCTTTAGCACACATTTGCATGACTGACAGCACACGACTCTGCTCACCCACACGCCTCACTTTCACACCATTATGTGTTAAAATATCTCAGCGTGGGTGGTGAGTGGTGGCTGTCAATGTTATTTCAATCAAATTAAATAAATGCAGCTTGGACAGTGTCGATGAAAAGCGAGTACAATTTTGTTTGTTTGATCCAAACCGGATAAAAAACACGATTGAATAAATTGGATTTGATATTCTGGGGCTTACATACTAATATGTTAGGTACCTGCGTGTCTCTTGAGTGTGTGGTTGTGTAGACCAACAAAAAAAAAAAAAAGAAGCTATTGTAGCAGCCAAGGCCAGGGAGGAGCGGCACCCTTTCACAGCCAACCTCGGGCCTTTGTGCTGGTCCAAATGACTCTGCACCCTGCTCCATTAGCAAGTCTTAGAGGGGCGGGACGACACAGCATCCTGCCTTTGGGGAGACATTCATTAAATGCAAAACTAAGATGGTAAAGTAATCTGGACAAAGTTGCAATGCCTATTCATCAAACGCCAGTATGTGGACGACGAATTTGCCCGACGTCCTTAAAAGAGGGAAACTTTTTATTCCATGGAAGGTTTTGCCACATTTGAACTTAAGGGAAACAGTTGACCTTTCTTAGTTTTTTTTAAATTTCAATGTTGCAGATTTTAAAAAAAAGAAGAAAAAAAAAGGTTCAGTAACAGGTTTAAAGGTTCAAGGAAGCAAACTGCAGATATCTTTAAAGTTCACGTCTTACACTAAAATTGCAAAAGAGAATCACCGGCCTTTGACAATGAACTTAGGTGAGGACGGCTATTAACAGGCATCTGTGGATTATCTTTAGTCCTTCCAAGGGGAATAAACACATCCTCATTCTGAGATGGCACAACTCTATAGTTAGAGGTAGCTGGCGTCACAGTTCAAGGTTTTGCCTCAGATGGTTGAATAATATAAAGTTGGACAAGTCATGCATCCCTGACCTTTGACCTTACAGAGCACCAGATGACCCACAGACCAGATGACTCATAAACCTATGGCCGCGGGGCTTTACGGCCCATTCCTCTGACATGGCCACAACGACCTGCACAGCACCTCACACCTGGTCTGCACCTTCTTACGCTGTAAAAAGGAAGAAGAAAAACAACAAAAAAAACGCCCTGTGCTAGCGGCAGGGTAGTCTGTGACCAGCATGCCCCGACAATGACAGGACAGAGACGATCACCATCAGAACCAACGCCCCACGATAAAGCTGCATTCTTCTCTGGTCCAAACACGTCCTTGAAAAGGGGGACCCATAAAACAAAGTGCTGAACGCCGTATCTAACAGACTAGTAGGCATGTGATCCCCATGTGAAAACGTTGTGTAGAGATGGACAATAGCGCAAATTAAAATCTAAAGTAACCTGTTTAGACAAGACTAATTTGAGTCTCATAAATTGAGGGTAGCAAAGGGAGGGGGGGGGGGAGGCAAAGGGAAGGTCAGTCTCTAACCTACCGTCATTGATGGCCATTGTTGAGAGCAGCTCTCACTGGTGTGTGAGCTACCTTATAAAAAGTAAGCATTCTCAAGGTTTAAATGACTTGCCAGCGGTTATTAGCAGGACACAGGCAAAAACAAAAGCCTCAGTTATAAAGGCCAATATAACCCTATCACTGTACTGTAACAACAATCCTTTTTACGCCTTGAAAGAGGGAGGAAAAGGTCAACTGGTGGAGCAGTCAACGCATTGATATTGACTTAGCTAGATTGGCGCTGACAAACTCAGGTCAGACTGTGGGCTTGTTAGCCCTATAACCCTCACATAACCCCTTTTACTGTTCCACTCTGACACATTGGAGGCAGCTGAGGGCAAAGCTTAGATCCAAGCTTAGTTTCTGATTAGAGACATTTGTAAAAAATTAAAGGCAAATATCTACTCACTTGACCTCGCTACAGATCATGCGTTTTTTTTTTTCCGAGGGCGCTGAATAGGAACAATCTAAATGAAAAAAAATGGACACGATTGAAGATTTAATGGATTACTTCTGAACTTTTCAACTCTATATATATAATTTTTTGGACTTCCCAAGAAAAGAATATCAAAAAAGCTCTCCATACTTTTAAACCCTGAGTCCGTACGCTATCTGTGTTTGACTATTAAATTACAGAATGTAATGCTGGCGTGAAAATAAAAACCCACAACATAATTCCTGTTCAGTGGATGATTTCATGGAAGAAACTTTTAAATGAATTTTCTGCTTTATTTAATTTGCTGCGACCCCGTTGTGTCTCGTATGATGTAATGCCACGTTGAGGTCCAGTTTGGTGTCAGCACACCGCTCGTTTCTTCACTTTATCAAAAGTACGCTGCCGTCTAACTGCCAAACATTACAGAGTTGTACTGTTGGGACAGCTCATATCTCACCCTCAATTTGACACCCTCTCACCTAGTTGTAAAAGCCGAACCTCATTGGGAACAATGGGAAGTGGAGCGACAGAGCTCCTGGGGCTGTTAAAGGGAGGAAGCCCCTTTATTTGAGGACACTATAACTCAACAAAAGCCTGTGGCTGTCTGCACACAGAGCGGGCCCAGGATGAATGGGCTACTCTTACACCACTCACTTGCATTGACAAAAAGCACTGGATCAGCACAGGGCAACACCTATCTATGTGTGGTCTTTGTTGAAAAATTCAGAATAAACAGACAAAAACAGCCCTTGAAACCAACGAGTTCCCCCCCAACAGGTCTCGGTTTTCATTCATTTTTATCCTGTTTTTCTTATTTCTTAAATGTAATTAAAGTATGACCAGGGACACAGTCAGCTTTGTCCACGACACGTGAAAAGGTTTGATTACTCGCGTTGAAACGGCACCCCGTCGACGGTTCAACACGTGCAAAGTTTTTTTTTGCTTATGACCTCACACTTCCAGAAAGTCTAACTCACACACCACTTAAACCTCGCACTTCACACATCTGGGCTTTTTTTTTTCTTCTTCTTCTTTTCTCCTCACCTTTCCTTGAAGTTCAACCGTATATATCCTTCATATGGCAGGAAAACTATTTCCTGTGTGTTTCCAGCCCCCGGGCTCAAACGGACACATGAATGAGACCGCTGTAACAAAACGGCCAATACTCGGGCATGACTGCTATGAACAAGTCTTGTGGAAAGAGAGGATGCAGTTTTTCTTTCTTTTAATAGGGAAGAGAAAGTTGGCAATTCCCACACGTGGAAGCGTTTTCCTGAGCCGCACGGCTTTTAAAAAAAGGCAAACCGTGGAATCCAACAATACTCTGAAACAGTTAAGAGTTGCTCAGTCAGGATCCCACTAATGATTAACATTCTTGGAGAATCACTCCGTTACAGTCTTTTTAGAGCTTTCTAATTAAACACATGCTCCAGTGCCACAGCACAGAGGGAACTCTGACGACCGAGAGCAGGGATGCTTCTTTCCAGCTCTGCTTAATTGGACACAATTAAAGTCATTAAGGTGGTAGTAAAAAAAAAGAGAGCAGAAAGAGCAGAGGAGAGGCCCAATGATCTGCTATTTAAGGCTCCCTGTTGCTCTGATGTTTTTTGACCCTTTCACCTCCTCACGTGTCTCGCATTCAAAAGTACAGGAGAATGGTCTGGACTGACTGGTCTGGAATTTAAACTGGTTTTTGAGACTGTATTGACGCTTGTTTTATGTATGCGTGTCTAATGTGTTCATATTCCTGAAGAGGACACAGAGGTTATATAAACGTGTGGAGCTCCTATACATCTCGGGAGGCAAATGCATACGTGGTTATTAATGTTTGCCACACCTGAGTAGCTTTTCTCTGTGTTTTTCGTGGCTTTGACGTTTATTTTTTTGTCACTGGTGATATATAGTCATTTCTCAGCCCGCATTTCCTTTTTGTTCTACATATAAGTGTCCATATGAAAAAAACTAAAAAGAAACCAAGAAAAAAAAAACTTTTAACTCGGGATGCATTTATCCACCTTTTCAGCAACAATACTGATACAAATGTATATTCTGCATACCTCACTACATTGTATGGTTTTATTTAACTTTTTTAAATGATATGCAAGATAACAAGGAGGAAAGGGATTGTTGTGACACTAAAACCTTGAGTTTATGACCTGCCATGACTGAATGAATGTAACTGCTGCCAGAAAAACTGAATTTTATAAGGGCAATTTCAAAGAAACTGCATTCATTGTCAATTGGTTACATTATACCAGCTCAGTACCAGAGCGCAGAAGCTCGTCAGCGTATACGAGCTGAGTGTGCATTCTATGTATATTGTACGTGGATTCCGGTCTCGTGATATCCAATCTGTAGGAGAGGCCTCACTCGGCTTAGTAGATATACAGGCCAGACATGGGGTCATTAGTGCCTGGGATCTGTGTGTGTGCGTGTGTGTGTGTGTGTGTGTGTATTGGCACAGTGTATGTGTGCTATGGAAAAGAGGACTGGCTGCCTTATCGCCCCCCAATTAAGGATAACAGGTCCCCTGGGCCGAACTTATTCTTAGAACCCTCGCATGTAAAACGCCTGTTTCTGTCCGCATCAGTGTGTTATTTTTGGAGCTGCTAATACTGAGGTCACTAATCACACTAAACCATTTTTTCAGTCAGCATAAAGGAACACATGACAGAGTGTGCATATGAGTGTGAGTATTTTACGAATAACCCTTTCCGTAAAATCTGAGACGCCTTTTCCTACAAGTTTGTGTTCCTTCTCAACATCATGAAAACATTCCTCCCCTATATGGTCAGCGGTGCGTGTTTGGACAGGACGCACGCGCACAGATGTACACATCTGGTGAGCCAATGCTCTTGTTTTCTTTGGGAGCCCAGCCCCTAACAGGAAGACAGTGCAAGCATAGCAAACAAAAGCCGGGCTCTTTGAACCGGCTTCTCACTGGGAGCCGCCGTCAGGTTGTTGTGGCCAAACGAACGGTTTCTGTGTCAGCTCAGTGGGCCCATTGCGGCCCTCGGGGCCGCCGCTCGGCAAGACACGTCCTCGGTTGGCCTTTGTCAATATTGACCCATCTGCGTGTCACCCGACAACATCGACCTTTACTGTGGTGCCTTTCCAACTGACAAATGAAACGTTCTCTCTGTGTGAAGAAGCAAATTAGAGCGTAAAACCCTCACTCTTGTGACAGTAAACTTGATAATAGTCACAGTACATTTGAGACAGTGGAGGTGGATGACTCTTTTTTTTTTTTTTTTAAGTCGCTCCTGACTTTTCAGTGTCGCAAATTGACAAATGCAATGAAATGCAGGATTTGAATAGAATGTTTGATAAATAAAGTAATGCTGCTCGAAAATACCACATGGGAAGTCATTCACAGTTAGAATTAGACCGAATTAATTGAGAGAGACGGGAGGACAGAGAGAAAACACATTTAGAATTAATTATTTGTTGCCAGGTCTAAATCGTTCATTTTAATTCACGTATCCTCCTTTTCTTTGTTATTGGAAATCTAGATGATCAAATCCAGATATCCTTGAATCCTGGTGATGATTTTGGGGATACTGCCTCCAAAGGACAGATAACGAAATATGTTTAATACACTTTATTTTCAGCTGTTTCAGCTGGCCATGCACAATTTTAATTTTCACTAAAGCTGAAAGTGGGACGATATGACTACAACTGGGGACATTTACAACTCAGACTTCCATTTGTAACGACAACATCATGTTAGACGAGCATGACATCACTTTTGCTGCATTACAACCGTCTAAACGACGAGAGCATTGAGGTTTACATAAAGGAGATGGACTCACATTAGGTCCAGACTTTGTTTTGAGCAATTGATAAGCCTAATCAAAACACATGTCCAGCGATACATTTCCAGGCAGCATCACTTCCTGTTCTTGAAATCCAACCCTGTC
This sequence comes from Cyclopterus lumpus, assembly GCF_009769545.1. NCBI lineage: Eukaryota > Metazoa > Chordata > Actinopteri > Perciformes > Cyclopteridae > Cyclopterus > Cyclopterus lumpus. The sequence goes on along the minus strand of NC_046971.1, from coordinate 7,801,977 downwards.
AATGTGCAACGCTGGAGAAAAAAATAATTTACTGCTTCAGATGAAACGGGGAACGGGTCTAGTGTTAGTTTAAATATATTCCCAAGAGGCCCGGAAGGGGATACACTATTGATTTATTGCTTTGTTTCCCTTTTAATATTCGTATGTGTTTTCGGAGATATTTTAATGAGCTATTATGATTAAATCAAGTACTCTGTCAATCGGGAATACGGCCAAACGCTTACATTGTTTCCAAACCTAATTAATTGTGTAGTTTAATTTGACTGGATGGACATTTTAAAGAGGAAATGTTCTGGCAGACGTCCATCAACTGTCCGCACTGTCTGTAACTGTAACCTTTCATGAAATCTCAGGAAATGCCTTTGTTTAAGTCCAAAAATCCCTTGCCCTGCGGAGTGGTTTGTTTAAAACCCTGTTGACCTTTTCCATATCATCCACGCTCACTGACTCCACCCCTGTGACAATGCCAACAGGGAAGGAGGAACAAGAGCCACAGGAAAGGAAGAGGGGCGAGGGGGGTGGGGGGGGGAGCACATTTCCAGCCGTGGGTCCGGAAAGCTTTGACTGAATCCCCTGTTGTGTGCCGGGGAAATGAGCTGAGATTTATAATGACTATCTCAGAGTAATATGTTTTCTTTTGCTTCTAGCCCTTGATGCCGTGATGGCTTGGATGGATGCCCGTAGATGAGGAGGACAGAGGAGAAAACATGCATTCCTGCAGGCGGCCATGTTTGTGTCAGGTTGGTGCAGATGAACTTCCCCAAAAAACTCCATCTGACATTTGGCATCTCTGCAACCGTGATTATTAAATACAGACATGTCGGTAATAACCCGTTTCGGAGCGCTGCAACGTGGTGATTGTGCAGTACTCCTCCAGAGTTGAGCGTCGTGTCTACTAGACAAGGCGGTGATAATGAAACATGTGTGTCAGGCATGACTTTCATCATCGTGGTGGTCTGATGGTTAGTCCCCGCAATTATGCCGTGTGGTTACCAGAGATCTGGTCCATTCGACTCCGAAGTGAGAGCCAAACCCTGTTTTCCTCTAACATCATCCTGCAGCTCCTAATAAACAGAGTCGTGCCTGGAAGCGCTAAATCGCTCGCTACGTTTAATCACTTTATGCTTAGCATGTGGATCCAACGTGTGCCACCGCTGCAGGCCCCGACTCTCATACGTGATGATGCTTAAAAGTTACAGGAACGTGGGGTTCTGTGCATGGCGCAGACGGCAGCATCCACGGTGGTTACCCCTATCTATACAACTGCAGTGTAACCGTGCCCTCGATTTGACCATTCCGGGCCACCGTCCGTGCAGCCGGGCCCAGTGGTCGCAGATTCATGGACCACCGGCGTTCAAAGCGGCCCATATTTCATCCGGCCTCCTGCCAACCTACCACAAACAGTTTACAGTCAAATGCGCTCTGCTTTCTGGAGTTTGCCTGTGGCAGCCCGACTCCATGCCACATCTCCCCATCCAGAGCCATGAAAGACTGGCCTCCTCTGACAGCTCCTCACAACACACGGCCCTGTGCTGCTCCGCTTTTAGCCCCGCTGCGGTGAGCTGGACCACGTCTGGGGATAAAAGTCTGCCAGAGTGTTTGGCTTGCAGGCGATTTACACGGACGCGAGGGTGATTCATTCGAGCTTTTGCACAAACAGGCCTCTGTGTACATTTCGCTGGTACCGGGCTTTTAAATCAACAGTGGGGAAAACGTATACACACACGGGCACTGGGACTTACATTCTGCTCATTCGCACTCAGCTGGGTAGGCCTGTCTGTAGGTGTTGGAGAGTGTATGCGTGTGTGGCAGTCATAAACACATATAGGTGACCACTTTGTCCCAGAGAAGCAGATGGACAGAGACAGACACACCGCGACATGCCCCACTGTTTATGTCTGAGACTGGCTTCATGTCTGCGATTTGTCTCCATCTCCACCTCCGCCCCTCTTGCTGTGCACTAATGCAACGGCTCACCGGGGTGCTAACGTTATAGCTGGATTCTCTATAGCTTCAAGGTGAGTTATGAGGAGCTGGTACAGACTCGGCTGCCGACTCTTAAATCCTCCGGTCTACATGCATTTTGGTGCTTAAAATAAAAACCATGAACATATTGCACAACGAGCACTCGTAAACATCACGTTGGCAGAGGAGGATCAAAACGGTTTCTTTTCTGCTGTGTCCAAGAGACCGGCTATCGAGAACAAAATACTCTTTAAGTCTTTTGATTCTATTAGTGGCACCTTTGAATCACTGCGGCTTTGGAAGTGAGACGTGGACAGGTCTATAAATAACTTAATATTAATGGAGAATTTCCACCTGCATCAGATCATTGGAAGTAAGAGCTCAGCTCATGTGTCCCGTAACTCAAGCCTCTCCTTTAAATCATCTAAACGTTAAATAACTGCAGCTGGGGTGAAGCCTGAGACCCAGGTTTCAGCAGGTAAACACTACATAAACACATCCAATCACATTTACAGTATAATTATGATTGATTAGAAACTTGAATTTCTGCATTATACGCTGGGTCTAAGATGGAGGTCACCATGTTGTATTTGTCAGTAGTAGTAAGAAAACAGCTGATGTTGAAAACAGCTGTCCCCAAACAGAACCTGAACACTTTCATATCATTTCCTCTTGGTTTGTGAATTAATTCCGGTTGTAATGACATCGCTTCAGCCTCGAAGGCGTCAACCTCTTTTATAGCCACTAGGTGACACCACCACCTTGGTTCTGTGCTCCTTCCTCCCTGTACCTCTGTCCACAATGTATGGACAGTGTTTCTCTCTTCACCTTCTTCCTTTACCTGCCAAAGCCCACAGAAAAAATGAATACACCAGTGATATATATGGCTGAAAATGTAATCATGGATGGTAGTGACGTTTTCCAAAAACTTTCTGGTGCAACACAGCAAGATTGTGACCTTATGCGTCACACGTTGAGGTGGAACTGATGGCATTGTGCAGAACCTGTATTTCCTCTTTTGCACTGTCAAATAGCCAAAGGGTATAATTTTCTTTCAAGTCAATTCTCCCTTGTGTTATCCTGCACTCTCTTTACACCACTTCCACAATCTACATCCAATGTGTTCAAAATGAAGACCAAGGCGCCTCCTGAGTCTGTCCTCTCACCTAGCTGTCAGGCTTCAAGCTGAACTGTCCTGGGATCAGCAGTGCTCTGTTCTAGTCAGCTGTGGCCACAGTGACAGATTTCAGGCCAGCCTGACTCTGCCTTCTTTTGTGCTGAGTCTGAGCCAAGAGGGTCTGTCACTCTGTCCGCCCCCCAAGAGGGCCTGCACGGGACTTAATGGCTTATGGTGATGTTTGCTGTGCTCCAGCGAGGGCAAAATATTATCTTAGACAGACATGGTTAAATATAGCAGTAACTGCTCTCCTGTGTCTTGTAGGTTAAGCACTTTCTATCACCGCTGAAAATGGAAATGTTTGAAACTGGTGTGGTGTGTCTTTGTTCTTCCAAAGGAAATACTTCGTGGTATGTTTTGCTCGGTGAGAGGTCCACGAGGAGTGATAAATGCACTCAGCATGCAGGGTTAGTTTTATTTAAAAGGGCATGACTGCACTGCAAAGATGTCCACCCTAATAATTCATGAAGGCTCATGCTCATGTCTTAAAACCAGTTCCTCATTGTTTTTAGATAGAAACAAATGCAGACAAAACCACTCAAAGTTGATATCTCGAATAAACAAGATGCCAGATGTATTCACTTACTTTAATAAACATGTCAGCATAGAATCTAAATGACTCTTCAGAATGGATTTTTTTTGTTCTTCTTTTTTTTTTTATTGCAGCTGGTGCAATATTCTGGTCAAGCCTTTGCCACCTTATCCATCACGGTTGGAATTGAAGAAAGTGAGAGTGACCTCTCTTACTGTATGTGTCCGGGGTGTGTGTGACCACATTCTCTCTCACTCAACAGCGCTCCTGACAGCTATGGAGCCCTGCAGTGGAAGGCCAAGCGGCGGTCACGAAGTGCCGACCAGTTGTCACCAAAGTGACAGGCGACAGCTGAGTCCATACATCTGGAGGCCCGGGGGGGGGGGGGGGGGGGGGGGGGGGGGGGGGGACACACTCCACTCTGCCACACCGGCCCACGTCTCTGAGTCAAGTTGCTTTCAGCTTGAGAGAAAATGAGGTTGCACGCGGGGAAAGTGAAATGCTGAAATTGCTGCGTAAACGCGCACGGCAGCATCGCAGGAGCAGGGAACTAGATGACCTCTTGAGAGTGTCAGTTTGACTGATGGAAGTTGCATTGTTGACACTATGTATTGTAGATAAAAAAATAACCACAACATTAACAAGGTTGCATCACTTCGAGCAATTTTTCTTTGCGTAAACACCCCCCCCTCAGCAAATAGACTGGTGCGATAGTGAAATTATGTCAAAACAGTCTAGACTAGTGAACTTAAAGTCCAACAACTACTGTTGAAACACCCCAAAATGACTTGGTCCACTCACCCCCAAAGCGTTCAAGTCGCAGTGAACAGAGTATCCAGAAACCGATATTCCCGACGTGAGAAGAGGCGATTCACGCTGCGTCTCATCGGCATGAGATGAACAGTCCAGAGAGGGTGCACCACCGCGCCGCAAAGCTCAACCCAGAGCAGTGCAAAGCGAGACGCGTAAACTCCAGGCTGCAGTGGAGACCGGCGCAGAGAGAGAGAGGGGGAGAGAGAGAGAGAGAGAGAGAGAGAGAGCGAGAGCGAGAGAGAGAGAGAGAGAGAGAGCGAGAGAGAGAGAGCCTGTTCTGACTTCACCCGCTGTCACCACATCTCAGTCATTACAGTGGCGCACGGTGCGCTATGGTGCTCCTCTCCGCGGCCACAGGGACATGACATTAGAGTCGCCCCGTGCCTATTGGCTGAAACCAGCAGCCCCCACGCCGCTCCTCGAGAGACGGACCGGTTTTGGAGCACTTTGGTGCAAACGCTCCATGCGTGAGTTTGAGTTCGTCTGCAGCTGCAGCGGAACCGTCTGCGCAGTTGAAGTGCTTCACAACGGAGTTCATCTTCCTCCGCGGCCGACATGCTGCTGCCCCTTACTGGTGCCTCTATCTGGCCTGTATGATGAACCAATCAAAACTGTGTGAATTATAATATCGAATTTCTCTCTATTTCAAAAACATTTAAAAACACTTAAAAACACTTAAAACACTTCAATCACTTCATTCAATCCAACGTGTGCAATATTAATACCAATACACTGTGGATATAGCCTGTGTGTACACATTATTATTGTATATTGTACATATTATTCTGCTACCGTCGACTGTTTACTGTTTTATTTACTGTTGTTATATTGCACTTTAACCCTTTGCTGCTGTAATCATGTACATTTCCCCACTGCGGGAATAATACAGGATTATCTTATCTTATTTTATCTTTTCTTATCTGAAATTAACCACTCCAGCAATTCACGTTCTTACATTCAGTAATAAGTCCTAGAAATATGATCTATTTCGCAAAACCTATTTGTCCCTCTTGCCTCCAATATGAACTGTTCACAATGTGCTTTATGTTCTCCCAGACGGACCGTAACACTACTCCTATTCGCAGTGCTCAATGAAAGGTAAGTCTATATGCATACGCTGAAAAGAAGCCATCTGTCTATTGAGTTAGACAAAAAAAATGTTCTGGGATGATCATAGATTTGAAGTGGATGGCCACCACCCATTAATCAGTGCATGAGCATAACAAGATGGGACGTTCTGCAATGCAAGAAAAGTCACGCACAGGGTAATTTTTTAATGGCATCGTTATTTATGAGTGCTGAGCACACGTCAGACGTTCACTTGCTGGCAGCCTACTGTAATTACAACTTAGATACTATTGTTGACTGGGGGGGCCTTTAAATGAGCTCCCTGACCCCCCTGCGACCCAGATAAGAGTGTCACCGCGCCCCCCCCAAAACAACTCAACAGAACCTGGATCGTTTGTGGTGTTTGAAATCTGGATCTGACGGCGTCTTCAGGAATTGTTTTGCCGTCTCCGAAACATGACGGCTGAAACGTGAAACGTCAATTGTGACAAATCCATTGAATCGCACGCCCTTTGACCTTCACGGCTCTCTCTCTCTCTCTCTCTCTCTCTCTCTCTCTCTCTCTCTCATCGGAACAGACGCCACAGCTCTGACTGACCTCGGTTACGACCCAGTGACCGTCTCAGATCTGGGTGTGCGAATGCATCTTAAGTAAGAACAGGTTTAGCCAGCTCAAAGCTGTCAGTCATTCTCCACACAGCCCTGGCATTAGGCAATGGAACATTGCAGCACCAGGTCTTATATGGACCAGATGGATGGACGCCACTATTCGGTATCACCCTTCACTGCAACCACTTACTGTGTATCATGTTTATCAGAGCTGCAGATATTACATTATTACATTACATGTCATTTAGCTGACACTTTCATCCAAAGCGACAATAAGTGCATTCAACCATGAGTACAAACTCAGAACAACAAGAATCAAGAAAGTAAAGTTTCTTCAAGTAAGCCAAACTACAACAATACCATAAGTAATGCAATAAGTAATACCATAAGTAAGTGCCATTCAAGTGCCACTGAAGGGTCTAATCTGTTCTTATTCAAGGTATAGTCTGAAAAGATGTGTTTTTGGTTTCTGCCGAAAGATGTCAAGATTTTCTGCTGTCCTGAAGTCAGTGGGGAGATATGAAGATAATTCAATTAATTCTTCACTTCACCTCATATAGGCCAAGAAAATCGGTCATCTAACTCGTTTTCTTTTTCTTTCTTATCTTATTTTAGCATCCGAGCTAAGAGTTTTTGGCCTGTTTCTAATCTTTACTCATTTGCATTTGTCAAAACTTCACTGAAAATGATTCTATTAGGATCGGAAGCATTATATTGAGGTTTGGAGCACAACATCTGAAACGACAGTTAAACAAATGGGGTGTGCACGTCAGGTTTCTGTAAAACCAGCAGCGAAGCAGATCATTGATTATGAAGAGGATTCATTTTTTGCCTTAAACCAGAACGTTGGACTGGCTGGACCTGAATGTTAAAACTTCTCTCAATCACTTATCTTTCCTCTTTTCAGAGCTTATCTGCAGCCTGTCTCATGAGATATTTATGGTGGCGTTGGAGAAAGAAAAAAAACCTTCTGAGCGGCATCGCTTACATGAATTAGGATCGTAAAGATGCTCGGCATACTTTCCAGCGTATGTCTCATTTGTGTGCCATGTGACTTTCCCCCCATGATTTTAATAACATAGAACTTGATTCTGATTGCTGTGTATATCAAATGTAATCCCGCTCAGTCGCTGAGCATTTGGGCCTCGATTGGTCAACAAACCAACATATTTCTACTGTCACAGCTGTTTTGTATTTGTTGTGCTTAGTGACAGCGAATGTGTTGTTTAAAGAGCCCTCAAACAGGATTAGGAGCTTAAGGTGCTGTAACCCCTGAAACAGGAGCTCACCAACAAATCTGCTTTAATTACAGAAGATGACGTTTTTCTCCTTTTATAAGTGCTATTTACTGTCTGCATGTAGATCCATCCCAAGGTGCCATGACTTCACACTTTTCTTTCTTTCTCTTTGCACTCTTCTGTTGTCTGAATGTTTGTCCTGCAATGGACGCTCTCTTCTATTCACTATTAAAAAGATGTTTTTTTTCATATGAATTTGTGTGCTTTTGGCTGTGCAGAAACAGTAATGGAGCATTTCTTAAAGTCCGGCCACTGACCCGGAGACCCAGTTTTACAAGCTGGTGGGAATTCTGCATTCAGCTTCAGTGAATCCCTTCCACATCTATATTGTATGCTCAGGGAGTAAATGCATCCGGTTGAGTGGTACAACAGGGACGTGCATTTGGAAAACGCACGTTTTCCGTCTCTATTTAACGCCTCAAGCCACCAACAGTAGTGTAGTTATAACCTTGGTTGCCAGGTTGAGTGAGGACATTTGCCCCAGTGTTTGTGTGGTCTTAATTAAGCTGCTCGCCTTCCATGTTTGCTCTACTTTTGTATGTGCTCCTGCATGTTTGCTTGGGCCCATAGTGAGTCAACCAATTTAGCTGAGATTGTTAGATTTAGATTTGAAGTTATGACTAGTCTAACCTACTATTTGCATATTGAAATATATATGTGAAATATATGTGTAAGAGTGTCTGTCCCATACACATATTCCATACAGACAATACAGAAAATAAATTCACATTGAGGGTCATTTAAACAATTGAGAGGGGATTCTTTCTTTAAAAGGATCTAGTTTCTTTGAGTTGACACAGGATATCTCTACTCCAAACAACGGCAGGAAGACAAACAAACAAGGGACCAATCGACACAGCAGCTGGACCTCTTGACCAGTCACCCGGCTGCTGTCCATGCTCAACAAACACTGGTGACCAATTAAGGACCACTGGTCAACCCCTGAGCCCCAACTTCACTCAGTCTGTTGACTCGATTTGTTGTCGGGCAGCTTGTCACAGATTGACAAATGGGATCACATTACTAACACAATCACGTTAATGCGTGAGCTGCAGATACAGCGGTTCAGTCCGGTCCTGATTGGTCGCCACGGTTTCTGTAGAATTCCGTAAAGAAAGGCGAGCAGCAGACTAGAGGGCCGACATGAGCTCCTACAATAACTTTATGCCATTGGTGTTTTGTTCAGTTTGGTGATCGAGCGTTCTGTGAATACCAGACAATTATAATTGTTATGCTACACTTTAGCTTTTGTAGTCTCTAATTGGCTCTTGTTCAAGCACTCCTAAAATAACTACAAACAGCCACTGAAACAAGAGAAGGCTTGTTTGCTGACAGCAATGCTAATTATGGAATTGTTACAGGGTGGAAGTGGCAACCCACTGCTCTCGGTAGTGTTGGGATGTTTTCTGGCCTCCGTCCCTGTATTTCTATTGGGGTTTGCTCTCATTGTTTGTTAATGGTCTGCAGCCAGAGTAGGAGGCAGAGGCTTTTTATTTTGCCAGAGCACATCTCCCCTATGGATCGAAATGTAATTACGTACGTTAGAGATCTTTAGTAGTCTGAAAACCTGCAATGTGTTGTTTCTACACTTGAGTTTATGCAGATATGACGCATTAGTTAGTGAGCTTTTAAGTGTTGGTAGTTGGATCGTGTTCATTCAGAGCGCGGTGAGCTGCTTCCCCTTCGCTTCCAGTCTTTGTGCCAAGCTAAGCTAAACGTCGTCTGGCTCCACCTTCATATTTACCATAGAGCCATAAGAGTGGAATCAATGGTCTCAGCTAACTCTTGAAAAGAACAAGAATTAAGCGTATTTCCAAAACTATCAATTTTCTCAAGAACACAGATGACATTCTAGTGCACATTGGGTTGGAGAGGCTCCTTTCAGCAGTTATTCAAAATTAATGTATTTTCCTGCCATTGTATCTGCCATCTGCAATCATACTTCTACTTTTCTCCCCAACAGTCATTTATGAAAGAGCTGCATTCACGAATATTTTTAATGAAGGTTCCACTTTATGATTTAGGTCTATCCCGAAGGAAATGTACATATGCAATAATAATCCTGCTACGTGAAGCAAATATTCTTTAACAGAGTTATATTTTGAAGCTTCAGATAACGCTTGGTGCGCTTATTAAATTAGCTTTTTAAAGGTGTACCAGTCATACAACCATCCAAAGGCTGGGGCGGAGGTGGCGCTTCTGCATCTGAACAGGACTTTGATCTTTGGCCAATTTGTAGGGATTTATTTCCGTGTATTTCAGCCGGGAATGTGTGTGTGTGTGTGTGTGCAGGTGGACGAGTATGAGTGATTGCACTGGTTGACGTACACAGTTGCTCTCCCAGTCCGAGTCCCACTGACTGAGGAAGGTTTGTGGGCCTCAAGACAGGAGAACCAGCGAGCGGGAGGGGGGGGGGGGGGGGGGGGAGCAAAAGACAAACAGAGGACAGATCTCAGTTCAACGCATTATCTTCCCTCGTTTAACAGTTTGGTTTTCATATGTGTTAGTGTAGGCGAGCTTCCCTATCTTTGTGTCCTCCCTGAGCCTTTCATTCTTATCCCAGACAGCGCAATGCTTCTGCTATTATTTCCCCAGCTGTGGATTGAAGCTCCTTCAGGCATGCTGCATTCCCCAGTCCGGTCTTCTGTCGCCTGTGAGATAGCACAGAGCACACAACCTGCACTATTAAGATTCCTTATGCTACCCAGATAAGGGAACCTCTGCTTTTCTTCTGCCTCTACTTTGTTTTCGTCTCTCTAAAGTCTTCCTTCCGCTTCCCTGTCTTTCAGGACCACTGATGCTCCTGTATTTGCTTCATCTTCTCCTCCCTGTCCCCGAGTTTTCAGACCTTGTCCAATCATAACCAGCAGGCCGGCTCCGGTGTTCGGTTTCTGTATCACTGTTGGTGGCTCTTTGACACTCTGCTTTTCTGGCACCCTAGACTGTAACCAACACCTCCCCAGGGATATCTCCCCCAGCAGTTATCCTCTTGTCAAAAGAACTATGGAAGACTGACATAACACTTCAGGCAAGATTTCATGAAAAGATATAACACAAGTGTGTGATTGCATGATTGCAACTCCAGGGGAGAAACCGATGAAGAAATTCACACCTTTATACACTCGGCACAAGCTTGAGATTTGCTGTGGTCGAGAGAGATGCCGCCTGGGAGATATTTGTATAATTTCTTTCCCTGCAGTATATAATCCCCTTCCAGCATTATCCTCTCTTTACTTGGCAATGGAAACCATTTGCAAAGGGCCGACCCGATGGATGGTGTCTGTTTCCCTCATAACGGGGGCTGTGCATCTTCAACAGCAACCCTGTGCAGCTTTCAGCAGCACTGTAATTTAATGTGGGCCCGTGGAATTCAGTGTCGGGTCATATTGCTTCAGTAAAATACCATCAACAGCTTTGTTCCGCCACAAAGAAAATACATTAACAAAATGAGGTCAGCCGCATTTCTGGGCGACACTTTACGCACTTCCCATTACTTCTTACAGACTTGTTGGAGGCTGAAAAAGGCCAGATAACCAGATTTACACCACAGGTTTAAGTATGAGCACTAGCAGGCGTAGGGTTCTGAAATTTAATTCAACTTCACCGCGATCGTGGAATTTGCTCTGATGACAGGCGTCTCTCCATGCAGATCAGTATCCTGAGGATCATCAACCTGGGGCTGTGCCAGTACAACTCTGTCTGCACCTCTGCCAGACCGACAGGCTGATGGGGGAATGTTTTTTTTTTTGGGGGGGGGGGAGTCTCTTGGAAAGGTAGTCTAATGGTAGCAGTCTCTCAGAGGAATCTGCACCATTCCCTACATTCCTAGGAAGGCAACCTGCTTCGGAGGAACATGTTTCAATTGGAGGTGCTTGCTTGCCGTTGAGTTTTCCTGCAATTTTGGAAAAACTAAGGGCCCCTGCTTTTTGCACCCCTTTCCACAATCGCTTAAACTCTCCTTTCTCCCTCTCCCTCTCTCTCTCTCTCTCTCTTTCTCTCCCTCCCTCGTTCCAACCCTCTCTCTCGTGGAAATGCGCCATTGACAGATCTTTATCAGCAGCCCCCATCCCTGCTCGGGCTCGTCGCTCGCCTTTGTTTTATTTCACCGACCAAGCGCTGAGCCAGGATGAGGGATTTGTGCGCGCTTCCCTCTCCAGCTCTGCTGCCCTAATGTGAAACTGGTGTATTTGTGGTTGTGACAATCCTTTTCCACTCCACGAATGTTGCTCTGGATGATAATAACATGGGTCCGTGCCTGGGGGACAACGCGGTGTGGTCGGGGTCAGCCACAGATGGTTGTGCCTGTGGAGGATATAAACAGCGGAAATGTCAAAACAACCCTCGGACAAGTAAAAAGGAGAGGAAGCAAAATACTGAGAAAGTGAGACAAAAAGGGGGTAGAAAAATGTGCCAGTGAGCAAGTTAAAGACAGATGGAAACAGGCATTACAAAGACGAAGACTCTGAATATCGCACGTGTAGAAGACAAGAACTGCCCGCTTGTCCTTGTTGGTGTGATTAGATGGTGGAGATGAATGGAAAGACTGTGGGCAAAGGGGTGCCACCTTTCCTCCCCCAGGGGACAAACAGGCTGCATGAGTCTCCAGAGAGAAGCAATTCCACTCAGGCCATGTCAAACTATACTAGATAACCCAGAAGGCACGGCCACCAAAGGCTTCCAAAGGTTGGAAGAAAAAAGTGTTAATTAATTTCAGCTCTCTCTATTGGCAGCAACTAGATGACACCATATGAGAAGCATGTGTGCTCGAGATAAAACAATGTTTTTGTCCTTTTTCTTACTCTACCAAACTATAGAATTAACTATATCTGAGCACCAAAATAGGCCCACATGTCACTTTAAGGACAGTTGTCACTGTCGACACTTTAAATAAGCGCATTCAACTCGAACAAACTAATGATGCTGTTATTTTTCTGATGAGCATTGTCTCCATAAAATATGTTTCAAAAGTCTTGATGAGCAGTCTGGTTCCTTCATAATGGTCGAGTGCCTTTTCTCATATTTGATTTTCGTGATGTGCTTTTTGCAAACCGAACGCCGAAGACCAGATGCGTGATTTGAAGGAAAGGAGCCCAGAATAGAGACGTGTGACACAGCCCATCGCACCATCTTTCAGTCTGGTGGCAGCAACTGCATGAATGTCTCCTCACAAAGACGGCTCGCCTGTCAATCAACGCTTCCCTAATTAGACACACTGTATCTTTGAATGCCGTCTGGTTTCATTTGATCCTCTTTGACTTCAAAATGAGATCTGCTTCCCTCACTTTAATGAGGTGGGGCACAATGAAAGAAAGCTGCATCATGTGCTACTCTTAATGACCCAGCTATTACTATTGTCGCAGCACATCGTTACCATTCCCAATGTGTGATTTCTATTCTACACTGTGCTCATTAAACGTGTCACAGGAGAGATTTCCCTTCTTAAGCCTGAAATAAGCAGACTTTGAGAGAAGGATCTATGTAATTAGCACAGAAACAGGATTTCCCCCTGAGATCAACCTCTAAACACACACTCTTGACTTTTTGGAAAAACAATTCAACACCTGTGCCAGGCAGGGAATTGAATCTGATATCCAAAGAAGCAATAATGTGATCTCGCATGTGTTTGTGCATTTGTGTTTAGGTGTAAATGGAAGGGTTTGTATGGCAAGAGGCCGGCCACATACACAGACACACACACACACACACACACACACACACACACAGGACCAATAACCTCCAGACTTATGTGACATTCAGAGACAAACACTATTGTAATATTTATCACTTATTTTAAAAAGCTGCCATGAGACGTAGATGACTGAGGCAACTTTTTTTTTTTTGTGACAATTTTGAATCAATCACTGAATATTACTCATGCAGTGCAGCCTGCAACAACATGGAGGCGTTGCTTCAGAGAAGCTGCGGTTGATTCTCTTTAAACAGAGCTGATTGTGACCTAATTATTTGTTGTTTCACACTTCAGATGAATAATGTTTTTTTTAAAATGTTTTCCTTAGTTTGAGTCCAACCTTGACAGTAAGCTGAAAGTCAAGGTGTGTCGGCATGTACATGACAGGGTGAATTGTCTTTTTGTATCCGCCAAACCTGCAAAATTACGTTTGCATATCAATTAAAACAATCACAAAATGAAAAGTCATAAAAGGTCAAAGAAAACTAATTAAGTTAACATTAACTGGGAACACAACGTTCTCCAACAATCACTCGCTCTGTGATTCAGACTATATGTAATAAGCTGTGAATCCTCGACAGGGGGGTTTGCTGTTGTTTCTAATAACTTCAATGTGATCGGGTCAGTCCTGCTGTACTTTCCCTGCTCAGTCTTTATAAATGATGACCCTGAATTTCTACATATTCATACTTACACTTCACACCTTGGATTCATAGAAGACTGCAATTTACCCGCCGGTTCAGCCGGTTCTCATTCCCATGGCGTCAAATACCTACACTTAGTCACGCCCCCTCTGTGTCTGATACCAACGCACAAGGCGCCCCTTGGTGTCCGTATGAGACGCATCGGGCTTTCACGTAAAGGACGAACCCATCGAGTCACTATGACACGCTCAGGGAGTGTGATGACGTAGTATAAGGAACAGCAGATAGATAGGGGTTGAGTTATTTTGATGTCACGTGTGTGTGTTTTCCAAACTAATGTTAAATTGTTTATATTTGACCTATTTGACCTATTTATTTGAAGGCCAACCATTATGTTTTTTCCTAAAACAATGTTAACCACGTGTCAACTACGACATGCACCTTGCGCTTATGTGTGAAAGTGGGTTGGGACGAGTTGGAAAGAGAACGTGTTGTCGGGTCACAATAGTGCTGGTGGCAAGAAGTAGTTTAAAAAGGAAAGTTCACCCCAAAAATCAAAAATACATATTTCTTTGAGCTGTATTGTTTTGGTGTGAGTTTTCCTAGTTTTGGAATACATAGCACTCCTGTATTTGTGCTCAAAGCGCCCCAAAAAGATGAGAGAGTGAACTGTCCCTTTAAGATAGCCTTATGTGTCCTGTGACAATTAACAGAAATCACACATGCTCACTAAAGCTTTGCTCTACATTACCACAATAGACACACTGCGTAGTTGTGGAATCAACCTTCAAAAATCACTGACCCTGAGTTTTTCTTTCATAAGCTCGTCATACAAAAGAGGCAGCAGCCACTTGGAGATCAGTTATAGCGAAGTCTGAAGAGCTGTCATGGTAACAAAGGGTGTTGCCACTCAGAGGGTGTACCATAACCTTTGTGTATACACTCCTGTCAACTGCCCTCTTTCTCTTGTTCAAGTGCTCATCCATCAGTTTAACCCGACACTCCCTCACTGTCTCATTCATAATCAGCGCGGTGAGGAGTGATCCGAGCCCCGAGGCGACCAAAACAGCCGCGAGCAACGGAGAGTGTCATCGCCCTCCGATGTTCATACTTCAGGCATGAGGCCTTTAAGACACTGCGCTATGGATCATATATGCACGGTCTCACACACACACGCACACAGCTACATGCTCTCAGGTCAGTGAGGTGACATTTGGAGTGTCGGGGCGGTGTCCATCACTGTGGATATAGTCTGTCACCGCCATAATGGCTTGGGATTTTTTAACATGCGCCCGCAAGAGAGAGAGGAGGGGATGGAGCCGGCTTGTTTCAGGGTTCACATTTTCTGCAGGCAATTTTTATGAAGACAAATTATCCTCTTTCAGCCAGCACAGAAACGGCAATTGAGTTGGACAATGGGGCCGATCAGGCCAGTATGAGGATATAAATACAGGGTAAACTAAGAGCATAATTCATTGTCGGGCCATACATATTGCTCTGGGTTATATTAGGCGACGGTTGAATCCAGAAACTGAGCGCAGGCCAAGAGAGGATCACGCTGCACAAAACATCCGTCTTTGAAAAGGCAAATATTCTTTTGAAAACCCATTTGATCACCCATTTTCGTCACTTGCTTGAAGGGAAACACTATTTTTAGACCAAGTCCTACATAAACTCACTTATTTGGCTCTTTTTGAAGTCCTACAAATTCCAAAAAAAAGCAAAGCAGTGCATCAACTGAGCTTCAAACTGGGGCAGGAAGCTTTAAAATCAAATCAATGATTTTATAATAACAATGGCTACGTGCAATGTCAAGTGAGTTGCTTATAGGGATACATGATTGTATAAAATGATCACTCTGCAGTTCTCCTAGTTTCCCGTGCAGGTAAGCGTCTTTTAGCTCATCGGTTAGTTTCCCCCGCCAGCATTGCAGTGATACTCATGTCTTAACAGTTGCTGAGCTGCACATAAAAAGGAGACTCTTCAAGTTCAAGCCGATGTGAACGGCTATTCATGACTTCCCTTCAGGGCAGTTAAACTCTGGTGAACATTACAATAAGGCATAAGAGTAAAATGAGACTGGTTCCAGTCTGTTATTATGGTTGTACCACAGAACAATGCCAGACAGATGTCACTGGGGATGAGACAAGCTATGATGAGAAGATTGAAGCCGTGTCATGAATGACATCGTTTAAGAGACATGAGTCACTCTGCAGACTGTTTTCCTCACTGTTGTTTCTCAGACTCAGCCATCCGACTGGCTCCTTTGCCCCAATAACATAGTTCTGGGCTGGCAGGGTATGAAAAAATGCTGAAGTAGTGAGTGTGTGTGTGTGTGTGTGTATGTGTGTGAGAAACAAAGACAGCAAAAAGAGAAAAGCGTTGACTGTGTCTGAACTGAATGTTTGTTCAATCTTCCTGATTAGATTGCACCACAGTGTGAAGAAAAAAAATACAAAAAAGGTTGTAATTTAAATCCAAATTAGCAAAAAAGTAGCAGCCGCTTGCTAACTTTTGGAAATGAGTCAGTGAATTTCTTTTGATGAGTAAACTTAAGTCATCCCTGCTGTTGCAAACCCTGCAGGATCTTTCTGGTTGTCCATAATAAAAATAAATATCAAGTGCACTGTGTCATAAAGCCAAATTGGAAACACAAGAAGGTCTGACACTTTAGATTTATGTTGGGTTCGTGCTCAGAGGATTTACACCATTTTGCTTGAGCAAAAGCCACAGCTGAAATAACTCCAAATGGTCCAAACCCTCAACCCTCAAGCCGTCAGCGCCACTTTAAGTAGTGCAAGAAAGTAGCATGAATTATACGGAACATTCACTTTTAATGTGCTGTATTGTATGAAGAAGACAAAAAAAGCCCCCCCCCCCAATTTTTTTTGAAATGACGATAAATACAGAAATATGTTGAATTATTCTACTATTGAGACACAACCAAAAGAGGGTTTATGTATTTTGTGTTTTACCAGTGATGCTTGATTCTACTGATCTTTGTCAGAGCCCGCGGCCTGTCCACCAGCTGTGTCCAAACAACCCACACCCAACCCGCTCCTTGTGTCTGGGAGCATTGACTCGAGCTGGAGGTGGTGGGAGGGAGGCGAGGGTGTGGGTCATCTCAGCGTGGACCAAAAGCTCCCCCTATCCACGCTACAGTAACTTCTGCCCTGAACTCATCCATCCTCCCCGGCTATTCATAAGGTAAACATATTTTGAGTAGGCCTGCTGCTTTAGAGTCATAATCTGTGACATTCTTTTTATTTATAGAAATGTCTTTCTTGGCACAGAAAAGCTCCTGTAACACTGGAGTCAGTCTTGATTCCCAAACCCAGCAGTAACACTGGGTTTCTAAAATACAGCTAGCACATAATACCCAGAACAATGGCATCAAGGTACTAGCCACAATATGTGTTCTGCAAAAATACTGGAGCAACAACAACTATTCAGCAAAAGTGTCATAGTGGAAAAACAAACTCCTGAAACTCTTGGTTTGGTCACTCTTTGACTGTCTTTGCAAAGTTAAATAGGCTTTGCACGTTGAGCGATATAATAAAAACAATCCTCAGTGTGCAAGATGGCTGGATAACAATATTGTTCCAGATCCTGGCCTCAATAAGGAGCCGGGGGAGCGACTGAAGGAGAAATATGGGAGAAAGAAGAGAGATGTTACAGTGCAGATGGTGTGTCTTAATAGATAAGGGATCAACTCTACTTTGAGAACAGGCAATACCCACTCAGGGGGGTGTGCAGCATCTGCAGCCAGACACTAATAGATGACTCCGAGAAATACGTTGACAAATTGAATGCCACCGATGAGTAATGGCAAGAGACTTGTAAGAGAGAGATCATGACAGGAAACTACACACTCAATTGCTCCCAAATGCACTGGTGCATGTGCACAGTAATAGAGAGGGGGGACGTACCTAAAATACTGAATGCCAAATTTTTGCTTTGCAATTTTGGTGCTGCAGAAAAATATTTGTATCCAAGAATTAGCAGCAAAGGTTTTATGACTATATTTTTGGAGAAAACTACTGTGTACGTTGTAGTGTATTTTAGAAAACCTTTTTTTTTATTCTGTTGAAATTCTGTTTACATCCCAACAGCAATCAATAAATCAAATTCTCACTTGACGACTTTCTTAAAGCGGCCATAGCCGATATCTTTATGTTGACAATACAATCATCATCGAATGCCAGTGTGAAAACTAGCGTATTTTAAACAGGTTGCTCATAGTGATGCACCTACAGAGAATTATCACCGCTCCTCTCGGCTTTACAAAGCTTTAGAGCAACGTCCAGCCCACAACTTAACTGTTTTGATTCTCACTCAGTCGTGTCGTTTTCAACCACAGCAGGAAGCTTTTTATTTTCTATTAAAATATGGAGGGAAAAAGATAGAAAAACCCTCATTACTGTAGCGTAGATGTTTGGTGCTGAGCAGGTAGACGTATGAGAGTGGTATAGTGGCCACGGATATTCAGATTTTGCACAGGCCCATGTAGTGCAGACCCCCTCTGGTCATGCATCTGCTAAAGATGCATGGTGGCTTTGTCCCTCTATGGTGTTTGACAGTAATCTTTCAACGTCTTTGTAAACTATGTAAACACAGAAAGTTGTGGCTGTGAATGGGCAAAACGTGGTCTGAGTCTAATCTCTCCTCACACTGGGATCTGGCGATACTGTATTGACAACTAAAAAGAAGCAAAAGGACCGAGCTCAGCTTTTCTAAATATGCAAAGACCATAAGAACCTTTCAGTCGGCTGCGTGATGAGAAATGTTCAGTTTTCCCCCCCAAACACCTTTCTCCCTGACTGCCGATGTTGCAGCTAAAAACATAGCGAGGCATTGAGTCATATGGTTTCACTTTCAGCAATATACTTTCCAACATGCTCTCTGAAAAAGCTCCTGTTTCCATTGGTGTAGGTGCGGTCTTCTATTTAGGTCACAACAGAACTCAGAGGAGAGGAATTCCCTGTGCATTCATGTGAGGGAGGGTTTTAATGAACTGCACTGAGATTGATATGGAGCGACTGTGACTGCTTCATTTTGGGAACAAAAGATACTTGACTGGGTACATCATACTTAAAAGAAATAGAGGGAAATTCTCCAGAGAATTTGATGATATTCATTGTTGAGAAATTAAATGAAATCTCTGTTTCAAAGCTGAGTTTATCCAATTGAACCAACCATGCTCAACTCTTCATCGGGTTATCATAAGCTACATACCAAATAGTTTTTCCTCAGTGCAAAAAAAAAGCATGTGCGGAAGACGACGGTGGAGGATCCATGAGTTAAGGCCAGTCAGTGTACTTGCAGTCCAGCCAGAGCTCCCACTCAAACCTCATGGACAGCTCTCTCCGCTGAATAAAAAGGATGCTTTATGGCCTGCCGGGTTGGCCGTCATGCACTGTGGCAATGTAGCTTATTCCAAAACAGAAGAGAGCAAGTCTCATTAAATGAAAATGGTTTGTGAGCGAGTTTGTTACATTATACCACAGTCACAGTGGCATTTAAAAGAACCCTGCATGTGTTCTTGTCTGTTCCTCTGTGGGTGAAACACGTGGGATTTTTACCAGCTGTGACAGCGAGTGGCTGGTATCGTTTCCACCTTGTGAGTCTGTGTGTGTGTGTGTGTCATCATGGCGATACGCGGTCCTGGAGATGCCTACTGTCGTGGGAACTACCACAGAAGTGGGTTTTGAGTCTTTCTGTGGACAGATGTTGTCAACGCAAAAGCATCACGACCGTGCAACATGCAATCATTATACTTTACAAGTGGGTAGATGAGATTGCATAAAGGAAGAGTTCGAAAGATGGGTGTGGTCCGAGCAAGGACGCAAGAAGTGGGGGCTAGGAAGTGGGGTAGGGGCCATTGCCTGAAAACTGGCCTCATCCAGATTGTTATATACAGAGTGTTGGGTATCTGTATCATTTCTAAAAATTGACTTATTTTTCTGAAAACTAAGTCGGAACTGGAGCTGTCAAAGGATTGTAGTAGAGTAAAACGTGCAATATTTTCCTCCAAATAGTACTGGGGTTGAAATATATGAAGTATCACAAAATGAAAATACTTGAGTAAAGTACAAGTACCTCAATACATTATTTGAGTACATGTACTGCCTAGTTTGGGAATTATTAAATTAGCTTAAAAAAAGGTTTTTGTCACATTTTGACCCCCATACCATTGGACTGTTTTGAGCAGCATTAGCAGTTTTCTGGGATGTTTGCGCATGAGTGGGCACTTTTCTGCGTGTATGCATATGCTTGTGTTCGTCCGAGCCGGGTGAGTGGATTAGGTCTGGTCTCTGGCTCTCGTCAGCACATGCCGGACACGGCGCTCTGAGGCCCTGCATTCATTCCATGTTGTTTTCATTCCCCCACCTTCGCTAGGTGCACAAAAAATGTTTTCTCAAGACTTTGCATTCCAGCCCCCCCCCCCCCCCCCCCTCCAAAAAAAGTGCTAGACCATTTACTTTTACACACTCACACACACACACATCTGGCCTTTCATTTGATAACCAACTTTTTTCAATTATGCAGCACAGCCGAACAATTATGAACCATTTCTTCTTTTGTGCTAAGCTGTTTTGGCGCAGAGGCAAACAAACTGTAGGTGAACCTTGATTAACCGCATATTTCCGAATCCTTCATTTATCGGAGAAATCTACATTTACCTTGGCCATTAGTGTTGCTGAAAATAACTGTATGAACATGATTTTCACTCACAAAAGGGGCCCTATCACTCTGTTAGCGCGGTAAACTGGAGGAGGAAATATCAAGGCCTGTAATTACAGTCAGATACAGAAGGTAAGGAAGTGAACAAACATTCCTGATCAGAGGGCAGCCTGGATAGACGACACACGAGACTTCCTCCAGTACACATTCATTTATTAGCTTTTCATTAGTGAATCACCCTCGGTTTTGATCCTTCCCCAAATAAAGCTACACAGATTTTCCAAGAAGCAGTTTTACGGTTTTCTTTCTCCTTTGTAGACAACCTCGGGTCACGATTTGAACCTTTAGGCTTTCAGTGTAAAGCTAACGAGAACACTCGCCACACCACCATGACCAACCACTCTATAAACACACACATCATGGTTTCATCAAGCGCGGCATAACATTGGTATTCCATGTTGATGCTAATGACCCTTCAACGGCCTTTTGCTTTGATCCTTTGACATTCTGGGACTGGGCAGCCGACAGGAAGCAGTTGGCATGCTCTGGCACATCCCGAGTCTGGCTTGCAGCTCTGCAGATGGTTTGAGCTGAACGTGTTGTGTCATCTCACAGCCCTTTTTTACCGGAATGAGACTTGGCTGAACACCTCCTGCCCTCAGCAAACCGTACCATCATATATTAACCGTCGACAATTACAGTGTCATTCTGTTTTTTTGGGCGAAGCCCGTATTGCTTTTGGGAAATGTATGTTATGCATCTGTCTGTTTAATTTGCGTTACTTTTAATCACACATGTACATTTCTTTGTACAGATATATAATGTTGCCTCCAAAATTCTGATTGTGAGTCATCTATATATATATAACTTCTCTGTGGGTTTCAATATTCAACAATGTGAGTAACATTGTGGGTTTAGTTTGAGTTTGATCAGCTTATATTATCAGAAAAGCGCCATCAGCCTTTTTACCCTCACACTTACTTCCATCGTCAGTTTAAGCACCACAAATATGCAAATATTTATAATATATAAATTTTTACCCCACAGTTGCTAACTTATCTGGCACAACATTTTGAACAGACTTGCATGGTTCCCAAACGATGAATCATAAGACCGTTGGTGATCTCCTGACTTTTCCTCTAACAGCACCACGAGCACGACATTTGTGGTTTTAAATTAAAAAGGTCTCGATTGCTATCAGATGGATTGCCATGAAATTTGGACATGCATGTTCCCCTCAGGATGCATTATGAAAACGGTGGTGGCCCCAGACTCTCCATGTAGCACTACTATCGGGACAAAAACTATGTCTGCAATGCTGCATCGTGCTGGCGTCGTCATTGTAAGCAAGTTAGCGTGCTTATGTTACAATTCAGCTCATATGCCTTTGTGCTGAATTACAGCTTCACAGAACTGCTATGGTTGTAGATTCTTAGTCTTCTTATGTTATACGCTCCTGGAAGCATAAGTATACAATTTTCCTCACGTTGGCATATCATCTCTAGACGTTGGGGGGATATTTCCTATCATACATTAATAGCATCAATGATACATGATTGTAGCTCTTCTCCACTGGATAACTTGAGTTACTTTAAAACATACTTACTTTCTAAGCATTTGTCAACCATTCTGATTATTAATCTACTTCAATCTAGTTCACTGGATAGAAATACAAAGGTAACCTCTAAGTAAAGCAGTTACATCCTTATACAGCTGACCACAAACACATGAAAAGACAACTACTCAATGGGTAATTGTGTTGTCATACGTTTGTGTTACACAAGCATATTTACGGAATGATTTTGTATGATTGCTGGTGCGATAAAGAAGTAAAGCCTTTTCATATCACATTTCCAAAAGCATGGATGGCTGTCTCATCGCTGGGTATTTGCCCCTATGACACCCAGGATCACACAGACGACCTCATACCAGAGAGATGCGCTGTACTGGCGTGGAGCTGAGATTCTAGCACCAAACAAACAGCCCTGAACAGGCTTTCAAAACAACGCTGCCAGTTCCGTTTCCCTTTACTGATGGTGTGATTTGCGTATGAGTTGTCTCCACTGTACCAGCAGGGAGATTGAGGCCGCGGCAGCCAGACTTTAACTGTTACACAGCACATTGGTCTTCTTCCACTGGTCTTGTCTCCACTTTTCCATTTTCTCCAGAAGCCCCCGAGCGTGGCCAGTTTTCCACAGACCTTTGAATAGTCCAGTTCTGGGAGCTGAAATACATTCCCTTCTTGCAAGATCTTGATATGATTCACAGCTCAGTTTCCAGCGGATATGTGCTAGCACGGTTTTTGCTGGAGTATTGGCCTTTAAGCAGGAGGCCCTACAGTGCTTTGTTGCGGTGGGAAGCAGCGCTGCTATCCCAACAGAAATCTCTGTCACATGGATTTCGGATGGCAGGAAAGCCAACAAGAGGGGCTTTCATATGAAATCCCCTGAACGGGTTGCTACTGCACCACCGTACTTCCCCCTATACCTTACCCGGCGGAAACGGATCCTATCTTTCCTTATCGTTGGGGTAACTTAACCCATATTTATTTAATTCCACCTGTTGACTGTTTGCAGAGGCAACAGTGACTCACATCATTACATCATATGAGCAGATGGAGAGAGATACATAATGCAACTCATAAAAGCTGAAACCTTCCCACGCACCAAGATAATACACCACAACACATCCAAAAGACTTTGGATGGACTAAAAAGGAAAATACTAAATGGCGAGCGGGGAAAGACAAGCATTTCAAACACTCACTTGACTCCATGAGTTGGACAAACTGTTGAAAGCCAGCTGAAGGCTAAAGCGGCAGCTCGGAATGAAGGGGAAATGATTACGACCGCACAGACGTTGGCTTGGACGTGACTGGTTGTTTACTGCCAAGAACAGCAACTCAGCCGAGGAAACGAGATCATTCTGACGCTCTATGAACGAGTCCCCTGCTCTCACGGAGCGAGCTACTTGCTGACCAACTTGAATTGAGAATAAATTGAAGTTTTACGTGATTGTAACGTGGATGAACACAGTGCAATACTCGCGGAACATAAGTCACTGGAAGGGAGGCCTTGCCATATGATATTCTCCCATAAATATGAACGCTGTGCTTTTGACAGGATAAAATCGGAAGCACAGACATGAGTTTGACGGGTTGCGTAAGGGCTCAGATAAACATCATGATGCTGGAGTTGGCTCGCCTTTCAGTCAGCAACACTCCCTGTGCAGCCGCGAGAGAAACGGTTGACCTCCTATTGAGATATTTCCGTGTCTCAGCAGTGTTGAACATGTGAAAGGTTCGAGCTTGTTGCTAACCTGATGTTTATGTAGTCCTGACTCCTATGGACACAGAAGCTCATGTCTCCCCCGGGCCCTTGAGGCGTCTGCCTGGTTCCCAACCAGTTGTGGAGGTTCTGCCCTCTGAGTCACAAGGTTCACCACTCAGTGAACTCAGTGTCTAGGGGTCAAGGGTCAAGAGCCCAGGGACAGGCCACAGCCTCAGCAGCTGACAGTTTTGCTTCAAGATCATACTCAGGAGGCTGATTTGTGAGAGGTTAACGTAGAACATGGGCGGGACTGTCAAACAAAGCCGTTTATGGCCCAAGTGTTTACCTGTGCCCTGCCCCTAGAACATAATTCATAGTCAATTTTAATACGACAACACACAGGATATTTAACAGCGATGACAGGAAGTTTCGGGTAACCAAGTTACAGAAAAGTGACACAATATTTTCAGATTTGCATAACAGCCTTTTCAATACACAAGTATCTCCAGGTCATGAAAGATGCACATATAAGTAAAGCTTTTAAACTTTTTGAAACTAGCTATGGTGAAAATCTAATTATCTCATAAAGAGGGACAACTAAGTGGTTCATTGCAAATCTTGTCAAGGCTTTTTGAAGAGCCCTCATAACGCCTGCTGACCCCGGGGTAGAGTAAACATTCCATTTGGCCTTCATGACTTGCCAGTAATTACCCACAGTGCCCCAGGGCCTTTCTCGCTGCCTGGCTAACTGGCTGGCTGGCCGGCTGAGTTTACTAGCAAGCAGACATACAAAGAAACATGCATGCATTTGCTAACTGGTTTACCATATATTTCTCCATATTAATGAATCAAGGTGCATTCACAAGGGGCTTGTAAACTCACCTTTATAAAAAAAAAAAACACTCAAAGCAGGAAAACAGCTTGTATGTGTTTTAATGGATGTGTGCAGATGTTTCCATTCTTGTGCAACTATACTCTTGCATGAGAAATGTCACCAACCCAGATGTGTCAACTCAGTGAATTGCATTATTGGAGCTTCTGCGCCTCCTCGCATACATTCATGAAGGTCTGTTGACCGCTGAAGGCTGATGTCGGTTGCAGTCTGCCAGCCTTGATGCTGGATTGACGCACCGATTTTGCCCATGTGCTTACACACTTTCTTGCACACACACACACACACACAAACACACACTCACACAGGTCTGATTGTCCTCTGTCCGGCACCACTCCCTCATTATCTGTATAACTGCATGTCTGAGACATTTTTGCAAAGCGACCAAGTCTCCACAATGCGGACAAACATCCCAGCCATGATAATTCACTTTTGGGGCATGCGTCTTTATCTGCCCTCACTAGTTTGGTGAAGATGGTGATCTTTTTCTCTTGTTAATTAAGCTTAGGAGTCTCATAATACTCTGGGAATCAAATCTGTCTAATCAAATGTTGCTTTATTGTCATGACTGCAATTAAGTAAAGTTAGCATGTTGTGCAAGGCTCACAATCATTTTAGGAGTCCCAAGATCCTGACTCCGTTTGAGCAGGTGATTCACAGTGGGGGATTGGAACAACGAATGAATGAACCTGGAAAGATGATACTAAGTCTGGGTGGCCGAATTAAAATGCACTGAGGATTTCAATTTTTGACGAGGCAGGGCTGTACAGAAAACCAATTATTATGAATGTGCCTAATCTGCTAATCTAATGTCAGAAAATGAATGCAATTATTATGATAAAATGTAGCAAAGACAAAAATGAAAACTTGACAAGAAAAAGAAAACACAAAGGATAAATGATGGCATAATAAAAACGTTTCAATTAAATGCGACTTGAGCCCCCACTACAATAACAACGCCATACCTCAGTTTTTTTCTTCTTCAGATTTACCCCATTTCAGCTCATCAGAGTGACCCGTTCTTCAGCCTAAAAGGTAAATGAACGCGTTGTTAGCTTGATGGATGTGCGTTTCCTGAGAGCCAGCACTCGTCCTAACTTAAAACCATACATCATTTTTAATTGGCTGTGGTAGACTGGAACTTGGATGGTGACAATTAAAAGGTACAGTCCCCGCAAATGATCTGCTACTCCGGCAAAGCCCCACAATCCCGTTACCTTAAGTTCTATTAGTGTTTTACGAAATAAACTAAGCGCGTGTGAGCCTTTAAGCATGTTAACTATCTGGAGAGGAGCTGGAAAAAAAAAGAAGAGAAGAAGAAGAAAAGAGTTTAATTCCTCGTAAGAGTTGTTTAATTCTAAAACGTTTAAATAAGCTTAACAACTCTTCAGAATAGGTTACCACGTGCTGTAGCAAGTGGTTTAAAAAGGACTAGGGGGAAACTGCTGAGCTGAATGCAGGTACTGTTCACGCAAGGCCCTCTCTAAATACATGTTTACTCAACCGGTCACATGGTCAAATCTAAGCAGAAAAAAAAGCCATATTACCGTTTCCAGACAGATTAACCCTAAAATTCAGGTTAACAGCCCTCAAGCGTAGGAAAGTCCTGCTTCACGTGCTATGAGGGACTTGTCGTTTCAGCGTTTGCCGCAATATGAATTTGGATCTGAGCTGTAACGACCTCTGTGAAGGTACATTTAATGTATATGAAATCAAATCAGTCGTTAAAGTCTTACAGACCGGAGAGTTCCTATGGTGTTTGGCAACATGTCAGACATTTGTCATTTCATATATGGTTTCAATACTGACCCCCACACATGCTTTCACAACCCTTTTTACTGCCTGTTTAAAAATAAAAAAACGTAACCTTGTGTAAATCGTGTCCATCGTCTGGTACAAAATTGAGAGGAAGGGGATAAGAAGAAAAAAATATTGCAGTGCTTGGCTGTGCCACATTAGGGGTGTTCGACAGTAAACATATTCCTGGAACTGGTGAAGAAAGTCTGATAGGGTGGATTTTCCATGCTTGTGTGCACCAGAGTCTGCGTAAATAAAAGGGCTGGTAGGGATCTCTCAAGGCTGTGCTCTCTCTGCTCAGACCTTATAAGGAGGCTCGCTGATCAACAGAGCAGTCGCTGGGACATTTGATCTACAGAGACAAATGGAGAGCACTTGCACTGGAAACAGTGGGCAGACTGTCTGGGGGAGGGGGAGCTATCATGGTTAACCATCCTGAAGGTGTCACTGACATTTCTTAAGGCGTTTTCCAGTAACTTTACTCTGAATGCATGGAGGGGTGACTGCATCTGGAAGATACGATGTGTATTAAATATAGTATTAATCTTTTCGTTGTTGTTGTGAAAAGAAAGCTCAATGAAGAAGCACATGAACATCTTTCTCAGCTGACTCTGCAACATGCAGGATCAGCTTACTTTGCCCCACAGGCAACAGTTGCTGATTCACTGAAGCTGCCGGGATGAGAAAGGTGCTGCAAATCTCACGGAGACTTCAAGATGAAAGGGGAAGAACATGTTCATTCCCAAGAGCCGTTGACAGCAGAACTGACTTCCAGGTTAGAATGGGTAAGGCTCATCCACGGGGTCCAGACCTTTTGCGGTATCCGCCAGGAAAACAGCTGGTCCTGGGCTCTACTTCCAGCCATTCTCCGTCACTTATCCCATCGAGCAAGTGCTGAGTCAACTCCGTGAAGTGCACACTCCCCTCACCGCCAACCACAATCCCAGACAGTTTACTGTTATCTCAAGCTGACACCATCAATGGGAACTTTGACAGTCTTGGATGATTGTAGGGTGACTGTGAGAGCCTACGTGAGGGAATTCTCAGGACATCTGTTTGTGAGAAACCCCCACTGTCGGTGGCATTTTCTTGGCCGTATGTTGAACCAGAGAGAGTGACGGTGAATGGCCTGATCATGCAGGCGCATGCGGGGTCTCTGGTGGCACAATAGATGTGAGGTAGTGAGAAAAGTCGAGCAAAAGGTGTAGGAGGTAAGGAAAGGGAGGTACACCAATAGCACCAGGCGAAACAATACACATGAGCTCCGTCGCCTTACATCGAAGCGACCCGGCACCCTATTCAGTGTGTGTTTTGATCACCGATCACTCAGTGTAGCCCCCGCGGTTTCCACATCACATGAGCCCAAGGGGGTGCATACCTGTGATGCAGAAACACTCCTAAGACATGGTGTTAAGTGAGCGACCGTGCTGGGCCTGCAGCTGCGTGGCTGACGAGTCCAGAAGGCAGGTGTGAAGACCAGACCACCTACAGTTGGAGCTGAGAGGACACACCGTTGAACATTCCCCCTCCCAGTGCCCTATAAACAGTGCAGGTGTACCAAGACTCAGCTCCAAGTCGTGTGAATTCCTCCCATCTCCTTCTGCCCTCTGTTTCTCTCTTTCCGTCTTCACATCTCCATGTAACACCCAATTATTAAACGGGTTTTGTACAAGCGTGTGGGTAAAGAGCAGTGTTTCCAAACCATTATGGCATGTGACCACTCATGCTGCAGGGCATTCTCATCATGTCATTTAGACCATAATTATAGGAGCGGGTGAAACCGTTCATTTGACTTGAGTTGGAGATATTGGCGATTTTGGACAGCTACAGTATTTCCCACTTGGTAGAACTGAGAAAGGGTCAACACATAGTAAATAAGTGGCTGCAAAGGCTTCATCACTGCCAGTGACATTGACATATAATCCAATATGTAAAAGGGACTAAACACAGTTTGTATCTGCTTTAACTTCTTAACAAAGCAATTATAAACAAAGCTACTTGCAACCCCTCGTCTATCCATATGTTTACTGGATGTGACCAGTTCAACCAAAAATATGTGTTTTTCCTGGTTTTCTTTGAATACATTTGAGATGTAACACGACCCAGTTCCTACTGTAGATTTTGGGGGAGTGGCTTTGGAAGGAGGCCTGAAACGACGCGCTGTCAGTGTTGCTGACTTGATGACTTTCTTTCTAGATTTAGGAACTTTTGGAGCAAGTGCTGCTAGGTACTTTTATTGAAAAGAGTTAAAAGTGGGTTGGGTTTTTCAGTAATATATTTTTTGTAAACTAGCGTACTCTTTTAGTTTTTTAACATTAGCAACCCTAGCTTTAACATGTCTTATAATAAATACTGATATATGCTGTTAGAAAGTGTAGGAAACTGTAGTTGTGCGTTGAACTTTGCATGTGGTTGGGGAAAAAAAGCACATTAAGAAGATTGAAAGATTGTGATTTTGGTTAAATGTTTATAAAGTAAAACACATAGTGTCTCATGTTCCAAGTCCATTTGGACTTTGTAAATATTTAACCAAACTATGTTTCTAACTTTAACCAAGTGCTTTGAGTGTTTAGACATAACCATAAGAAACGTTAATCATGCTTTAGTAGCAATGATATAAAAAAATGAAATACATTGTGAAGATAATGTATTCTCGTGGTTTAGGACACCAAAAATAAATCACAAGAATAATAATTCAGGTGGGATTACCATTCTCTTACAACACGTTGGCTGTTGCAGATTAGTAGTGCGGGCGTAAATTCTAGGAGACAGCATTAAGAGGCGATTGTTAAAGCTAATGGGGATCAATAAACAATAAACAACAAATTATTCTGCCTTGTAAGTTTTAGTCTCGTTTTAAAGATAAGAAAATAATTGAATGTTGTTGTTTTTTCTCGCGTAAAGCCCTTCTCTGCCCTGACGTTGTGATTTACACAGCAAGAGGCCCCTCCGTAAACAGAGGGAGCAGACGCACTGCTCAAGGGCTCCTCATTCATCTCGTCATCCCAAGGACACTGACAGCTGGCCTTCGTGATGGGACAATGAGTCCGAGAGGAGCTCCAGCAGAGAGACGCTGGCTAAGGGCCTTTTCTCACTTTCTCTCTGAAGGGGTTAGGGTCTTAATCCTCCTCTATTCTCTATGGCATTAGGATTAGCCAGACAAAGTTAATATGCACACCTTCAGGTTAGGGACTAGAGGAAGATCCCTGCTCTGTGGCTTCGAAGCCTGTCTGTTGTTTACGAACAACATGCGCCTTCACTGACCTCATTGGCTGTGGACATTCTGACCAGAGGATGACCACCCCTATTTCAAAGCCCTTTATGGAGAAAGAACAGATTGTTTGACTTGTCCATCTGCCCTTTACGCATATGCATTTCGTCACCACTTAACCCCTGGAGCTAGGTCATGATTGAAAAAGAATTTGCATTGATTCACCATGAACATTTTGTAAGAGTTGTGTCAACAAGCGCATAAATAGCACAATTTCACAGCTCACACTGCTGACCCTCAAAAGGGCGTTTGTTTGCCGCTGCTCAGCAGTATATAAATATTCAATTGCCTGTTAGCCACGGCTGCTGCTAATCCTCAGCAGAAGTCGCTGCCAAGTTGGAACATATTTGAGGGCAGCTGGATAATAAATCATAAGGACTCGAACACAGAAATATACCAAAGAGCTGGCTGTTTACGCCTTTTGTTCTGGAGCGATGATGGTTGTGACAGCGTGCTCGTGAGACACGACTAAATCCACCAAGAACATCGGGCTCTATATGGTCCGTGCGTGCTCTGAAGCAAGCGAGATGAAAGGAGAGCGCCACTCATTGCACAACAATGCATTTATTGTGGAATGGACAGTGTGTAATGATCTAAACATCATTCATATCTGCTGTTATGAATGATGTTTACTTTTGTTTATCAGAGTGAATCACTTTTTAAAGCTCATGCTCCAACATTTTTTTCAGAAGAGCAGAAAGAATGAAAGGGGGACTATTTAGCAGATTATTCACTTTTGCACAGTTTAAAATGGCTTTTTAAAATGGTTTAATACTCATCACCATGATTGACCGGTGCTGCATTGTCTATTCAAATGAGTAAGTAGCAGCCGTTCATTTCTCCATTCTGTGTCGTTCATGTCCGCACCACGATGGTCGTAAAATGACTTTATGTGTTAAGATTTTTAATACAAAAATCAGAGAGGTGGAAAATGATTACCATTCACAAACACTAAAAGGAAAATTGCATTCCGACTGCTCCAACTTTTACGGTACAACAATTCACTCAATCTGTTTATTGGCTGAAGCAAGTGGATACTGGTATGTTGTGTAAGTGAAAACAGGTGTCCAGAGCTGTGGCTGGTATTGTCTACATTATGTCTGTATCTATGCATGGAGTGTATTTAGCAGATTCTCTTTCTCCATCTACTGTAACTCAATCTCTTACTATTGCTTACAGTACACTATGCTTTACTTTATAAAAGTTTGGGAAATTGTTTGATCTATAATCTTGACCAGCGTTACTGTAGGTATCATACAGGAGATATTAACAAATATTTACAATAGACAACTTTGGTTAATGTGACACAGATAGACACAATATTCCACAGAGAAACATTGTGACGACCCTCAGGGTATTGCGGCATTTTTGTGTGACATTCTGAGTTGTAAATTGGCGCTTGTGCTCACACCACTACTGTCAATCATATCAGAGGGCCAGCGAGTGAGCATGCGTGTCTTCTTCAATAACATGTTTACACTGTGGAAAGGAAAATCTATATGGCTTTGAGAGAGAACTGGCTTGTTTCACTGAAAGATTTGTGATTGATGAGCAGCTTCAAACTTTGAATAAAAAAGATTTGGCTGAATGTGAATGTGGTCAGTACTACTTTGTCCCTTATTCATAGAGTTACAAACATTGGGAGTTTCCTATTACAACCCAGTCCTCCTCCAATAAACAGCTCTGCTGAAGCAGTTGAAGGTCCTGTCACTTTTTCAAGGCCACCTATGGAGAAGGGACAGTTACACTGTTTCAACACACTCACGTTATAATGAAACATGTCACAATTCATAAAACACTGCATTGTAAGCGAAGTAGGTAGAAAAAGAGTGGTGGCTACGGTCACAACACATCCTATAGAAAATGGCAGGCATGATCATTATCAATTTTCTCAAAAGATCACAGCATATACTGGCAGGAACTTTATCATATGAATCATAATTTGAAGTTGTGAGTCAAAAGATGGTATTTATGACTCATTAGACATCTTTAACCAAAACAATCAAATCAAAAAAGCATTGGTGCCCTTTTTCA
This sequence comes from Cyclopterus lumpus, assembly GCF_009769545.1. Classification (NCBI taxonomy): domain Eukaryota; kingdom Metazoa; phylum Chordata; class Actinopteri; order Perciformes; family Cyclopteridae; genus Cyclopterus; species Cyclopterus lumpus. The sequence continues at coordinate 7,770,236 of NC_046971.1, read as the reverse complement.
GAAAAATGTGAGTTGCGTCTCAAAACCACCGGAGAGCTTTTCACTGGGAAAACCTCTCCATCTCCATACCTTTGCTTTACATAACCATACTTTCCCAGTTATCAGTGGAATCTCTGGAATGGCTAAACTGTGTGTTGAAGTTCCGATGAGATTGCCTTGATCCATCTGTAATCCCACTCAGAGAACATGTGTCCAACCATCTCAGGTGATAAAAAGAATAGCTCCATTCATCTTGCCAATGAGAGGGATACTGTGTAAAGCCGCGAAGTCCCTCTGCTGACCACAGTATCTGTCATTGGTCATTAGGATAGGAGTCGCAAACCAACATGGCTCAGATCCAGGTGAGACTTGATTGCTGATCGAGCCGTGCGGGGTATCAATAAAGTAACCAGAGCTTTGGACGGCTGCCTCAATCCACAGTGAAACCAGAGCGGCCTTTCTCACCAAGCCTTGTTTTTTATTACTGAGGGGCTTAAGGTATTGCTAGGTTAAGAGCAACTTTGATCATGACTGCTGGCTCCTGGAACGCACAAAGGCTCGAGCATAGGCCAAGGCAACAATTACCAGCCGACAGAGGGTCATTAGACAGAGGGCTGCTGCCCACGTTCCAGACACCCCAACCCCCCCCCCCCCCCCCCCCCCCTGACCCCAACCAACCAGGACCTTTGATAACATCAAACCCACTTCCACTTCTCCAAGCTTTGCCACAATCACGCCATGCAAGGCTGCCTAAGTACAACTCTCCTAGACTCCACTGAGAGCCAGCATTCCCCACAACTAAAGGAGAGAGGAGTGGCCCAACAGGAAGTGTCCAGGGTGGGCCAAAGTGGGAGGCTGTTGGCCTGCGGGTGGGTAGGTCTTAGGAGAACTGCTCGGATCTGGTTCAAATGCAATGATATCTCTCTGCAGTGCATTGCTTGAATTTATTTAGCTCTTATTGTTTTTCCCAGGGGACAGACACTTCCCCCCAAATAGCTGCAGGTTGAGTAGTCTTGTTGTAGATGCATTACAGATTTACTGTAAATGTGATATTTATTGTTATCCCTAAAGTATTATCTAATTGAACTTTAAGTGCACTACCTTTTTTCTGTAAATGGAAGATTTCACCCCAAGGGTTGTAAATGTGTTGATTTGATATTTTTTTTGTAATTTTAGGAGGATATAAGCTTTGTTTGATTACAAAATGAGTTGAATTAATTTTTACAATACACAAATTACATAATGCAACTTTAAATGTTGACAACATATGGTCACGGTTATGATTCCATCATTTTCTGGCTGAACAGCAGCCAAAGCTGGATTTATACTTAACGCATTTATAGATCAATGTCAAGTTTAATCTATTAATAGCACTGTAACACTACACAAATGTTTTAAATATGGTCAGAATGCGCTTTAATTATTTACCCACAGGGTATTTCAGTGCCACTGAAAAGGCGAAGAGAAGAGTCTTTCTTCAATGCATATAATTCAATTCAATTCAATTCAGTTTATTTTGTATAGCCCAATATCACAAATTACAAATTTGCCTCAGAGGGCTTTACAATCTGTACACATACGACATCCCTGTCCCAGGACCTCACATTGGATCAGGAAAAACTCCCCAAAAATAACCTTTGACAGGGAAAAAAGGGAAGAAACCTTCAGGAGAGCAACAGAGAAGGATCCCTCTCCCCGGATGGACAGAAGCAATAGATGTCATGTGTACAGAATATACTGTGTGTAAAGAAATTAACATTTAAATACACCCACTATTTACCACACCTTCATGCCTGTTCACACGTATTCCATCTTAAACATTGTTAAATGGGTGGACTGTGGTTATTCTTTAGCTTCCTGTGAAGGAACACACTTTTAAATACTTTAAAAGAGGAACAGCATAAATGTGTGAGCTAATGTACCAGTGTTTCAGATTAGCTTCTCTCGAGTAGGACCCTGTAACATCATCTTTGTGACCCAATTAATTTGCTTAGAGATAAACTACAGTTTTACACATGGTGGGTCACAGGCCATCCTAGAAAAGAATCAGAGACAAGTTTGCTTAAAGTTTACTTTCTGGTTATCTCCAATCATAATATGGGTGTGACAGTCTAAATTACAGCATGAAATCAACATGCTGACCTTTGACCCATCTTCCTTGACCCCATGTAAACTGAAGCTACTCACCAAATGTCTGCAAGGTCAGAGCAGGGTCAATGTACCTGTAAACATGGAAGTGGAATGGATTGCATGGCCGAGCTTAAGAGCCAGATAACATTTGACTTTTATTAGAGTGGTGAGGGTCAGGCCACTGAAAATTGAGGGGAAACCCTGCTATCCATTTTGATGTTATGCTTCAAGATTAGTTTGTGCAAAGTATGACTGGGTCTTAAACTGCCACCAGCTGTGTTGAGTTCAATACATCCTGCCAAGTTTGCTTGCTAATCAACCAGCTTGTGGAGCATGTTTCTTCTGTTAAATATGCTTGTGTAAGATATGTAGTCTCCCATAAATCTCTGAGTCGCCTCTCAAAATTCCGACTCGGCAGTGTTTGTCAGTGAATACGCAGCATCGACATAATCAACAACACTCCCTTTGGGTCTGATTATGCCGCAAAAGTATTTACCAGTCCCTAGAATGTTTTCCACTCGGAGTTAGTGCTTTCAGCTGGCCGATCATCATTGATCCTCATAAAAAAATGCTTATATCGTTCATACAGCAAGCAGACCAACAGTATTTGGTTAAACTCACAAAGATGACTGGCAGGAAATATGTAAATAATAGCTCTATATTTCCCCGGGTCTCCCACAGAAGCCACAAAAAGTTGACATTTTGGCAAAATTGGGATGTAAATATAGAAAGTGTTTGTTGACAGCGGTTCATCTGCGACTGCATGAGTAAACATCTTGCTATAGTTCTCATAATGGTGGGCGAAAAAATAGGGGATTTTAGTCCAAATATATTGAGGTATGATATTCTATCCTCCCACACCTTTTCAGTGAATAATTGGTGGGGTTCATCGCATCCTGCCCTTTTTTTTATGATGACAGGCATGTCACTCCACCTCCAATGGCCATTTGAAAAAAGCTACTTCCATCCTAGCTACAGACAGAAAATAATACAATAACAAATGTGGTAAAAAAAACATGTTTCCTAGTATGCAAGCAGAATGCTCGAATTTAAATCAAATTTGATGTGGGTACAAAAGTAAAATGGTGGGTTTATGACCAAAACAAGCATTTGGCTTCATATTCCATTTGTCCAAAACGTTCTCATTCCCAACTCGTTTTGACATCTCACAAAAGTACTTGGATATGTTCTGGCAATAAAACTACTTGATTTGACTTTGTTATAGATTGTTTGGGTGAAACTAGTTGAAATAACTCCACGCCGAGTTTTGTTTTCACACAGGACATGAACAGAAGTCTTCTGAGTGAAGGTCCTTTGTTTGTTTGTCCTGCTCACTCGCAGCGGACTAATCACCCTTGGTTCTACGTCACCAGACATTGTCCATTTACAATAGGGCTAGTTGAAACCCCAATGCGCCACATACAGATGCTAAAGGACGCCTTGTCAGAAAAAGGTATCTGACCCTCTGGTAATAAGACTAGAGTGAACCCCATCTACTGCTCTCCAGTATATTCTTCCTTCACTCGGTCATTAACTGATTTGATTGCGGTTCATCCACTTCCTATGACCACATCTCACAAGTTCCACAAGCTGTCCTCGACACCACCACATGGAAAGACCTGTAGTCATAGCAAGTGCAGAGGCATTAGCTTGCAGTGTAGTATCGGCCAACAGTTTGCAAGCCTTTTATAAACAAGCCAAATTTGATTGCATTTTGAGTATGCTGAGATCTTTGACACTGTCCAAAGAAAAACACCAAAACATTTACTTTCAATCGCTATAGGCAGATTTTGTAACTATAAGCGATATTTTGTCAAGGCTTTTGTGAATGTTATCACAAACAAAGCACACTGAGAGTTCATAAAACCTCTGCTATCCGCAGATTATCCTTGAACTCTATGTTACCTGTGGTTGGTAAGCTATACTTAGCAGCCATGCTTGACACTGAGATAGGTCATGTGACAGGCATTGTTGGCCTTTATTACAGTATTATTCCAGATTAGAGAGGGATTTCATTACTTCTATGTCATTTATTAGTTTTGACTATAAATGGCAGGTGATGTTGAGAATTTCATTTGAATTACCTGAATAAAAAATGTACTCTGAAACAAACTGCAGCTACAGTAAAAAAAAAAAAAAGAATCTGCTCCAAACATACATGCTCCAAACAAACAGGCAGAACTATTCTGTGTTGCTGCAGTGACCTTTCTAAATGATGCTTTTCTATATAGGGGATTTTTCTTTGTCAAACTTTCCCTCCCTCCCTATCTCACTCACTTTTGGCAAACGAGCATTGTAAAAAAGTTGCGTATCATTAGATCAGCAATAGTTGCAAGGCCTCTTCCCCCATGGCATGTTCAGGTAGACTTCTATGTCTAGATTTACAGCTAGACTCTTATCAGAGACAATGCTGTGTTACACTGGGCAGATATAGTCACATTTTTCAACTCTCCATTGACAAGATTTACTATTGCGCCCGCTATCTCTGTGATGTATACAATCCACTTTGAAATTCTCCAAATTTACTGTAGCTCGGCTCCTTCTGGCACAACACAAGGCTGAAATATGTTGAGGAATTTGCTTGGTGTGGACTTTTGCACGCCCCCCTGTCAATCAAAACATCTAATCGTGTAATATCTGTAACTTTTAGAGATCCAGTCAGGTCTTGATCTCCTTTTTGCTTCATGAGAGTCTTTACCGGGACAAATGGTTAACAAGATATCCAGGTATCAATCTAGGTATACATCTTCAAGAAGCAGTTATGTATGGATCAGGGCATACTCTTCAAATCTATGGATCAAAACAATTTTGCTAGAGCAGGCAGCAACATCTCCTAATTTTAGTTTGTTCCATGACCTAAATTTTTGGCAAATAGTAAGTAAGCCCAAATGGAGAAAGCTATTGTAGCTTGTGTGTTCAAGCTGGGCTTGGAAGCAAATTTGACAGTGGCCAACGGTGGAATTGCAACGTCCAGGTCGGTCACATGTAATCCTAACACACATTTCCCCATAAACTTACATACTTACATTGGGAAAGAGATGTCTGTGACTCATTGGATAATAGGTCCTAAAAGTTGTGAGTGTTATTGTTCTTCCTCAGTTCATGTGGATTAACCAGAGACTAAGCTGGCTCATCTCAAACAGAGCTGAATGGCAGTTGTTGAACTTTTTTTTTTTTTTGCACCCATTTTTAAATCTTTGTTTTAGAATGCAATATATTTGCAAAGACTATAATGGACATATGCTAGTACTCCGGCCATGCATGTTTATATACTCAAACAACCAAATGGGAAATTCTACTGTTCCCTTTTCCTGTTGGGCCAAGGTCCAACAAACTATCCTCTTTCAAGCCGTCCATTCAGCCAACTGGCTCTTCCTCCGTCTTTTAACTTTATCCACCAACGAAACACAGAAGCTGCAGTATTCAAGGAATGTTTGGCGAGGTCGATGCTGCGGCACGATTACAACCCATGAGTTAAGGAGCAGCAGGATTACAAGGAACTGACAGAATGCCTTCTTCCTGCATTTAATTAAATCCCCCTTTTCTATCTTTCTTTGTATCCACAGACAGCCAAGTCTGTGCTGCCAGGGGCAGGGCACCACACCATGGTGCGGTAAGCTGTTTAACCTACATGAAAGTGTCACGGCTGAATAGAAAGGATGAACCCTTCTCTCTGGTCACCATATCCTTCTCCAAAATCATTTAACGTTAAGCTTTGTGCTATATGAATCTCTGGTCTGCTCAGATAAGATGTACTCCACAGGAGATGTTTCAACGGGTTTGTGGGTTTGATGATAAAAATTGTGGTACCTCAAAATGCAGATTAGCTTTTCTGAGAATATAAACCATCTAAGACAAAATACGTCTCTGTGTATATTTTGGTTAGTGCACATTTTTCTTTTTTTTTCCAGGTGTTAGACTACAATTCTGGGATTTCACAGAACGTTTTTAATTCCTCATTTTGGAAACCAATGATAAAATAAGATTTGTATTAAAATGTTTAATATTTAATCTTGCGCTGTCAGTTTGCCAAAACAAAACAAAAACAGGAAAGCCTGGATGTCTGCCAGCAGTAAGATTGAGAGGGTTAGACGATGTTGAACCTGATACAAACTAATCTCTGGAAAGGCTCCATCCTTGTTGTCCTCACATTACAGACATAAGAAGACATCGGCCAGACACTTCAAAGCATTGGGAGGAGAACAATCACTTTTAGAATTAGTGGTTTCCTTTCGGCTTATCCTCTCTGCTGAGAATTTCTTGAATGTAAATAGCTGTTTGCGCGGATTTGATCAGTTTTGACCACACCCCTCCATTGCACAAGCCAAACTGTCTCGTCTCACTGAAATCCTTGCAACCTTATCGCCAAACCAAGAACATAGTCTTTCCATTAATCTGTCAGATTCAACTAAAAGACATGACCGACAGCTTTATCTCCTGGATGCGAGTAGGTTTTTGATCTCTTGATCTTTTCTCACATCTGAACCCACATCAAAGGCTTTAAGCTATTCAAAGAAGGTGGAGAATATGGCATCCTGCCGTCATGTGACCTAATCCAAGCCAGGCGGAGGCAGAAGAAAGGAATCAAGCCTGATAAATGGCCTGACATACAGACGTAGCTCCCGGCATTGCCAGACCCGTCATGCATTGTAGACCATTTAAAAATCCCTGTCACTGTGCTATAGTTCAGCTACTTTTAAGTTTGTCTTGTGCTTTGAATGCGTCGGTTTTTGCACATACCAAAACACATACCAAGGTATCAGACTTGTCATCAGAGTAAAGGGAGTTTCAGTGCTTAGCCCCGTTTTCCAAGAAATACGGAATGTAAAAAGGTTTCCTCATTCAATGATTTGTAGTATATCTTACGCTAAGTCATTTTGTTATTTTTTGTGTGCATTTTTTCTAGAAAGGTCCGGCAACACGAGCAATCAATGAGCTTGCTTAAGAAACAATCTGGTATAGCATCAAATGAGTATGTTTGAAAGTCTTTGTTAACTTTAGGCAATAACCCTACCGGTTAAGATTAGGAAAAGATCGTTTTTTGTGACAATAACTACGGAAATGGCGTTACTTAAGGAAGTCTTTGGGGTGAAATTCCTGTGTATTTTACCTTTATAGCTCTTACTATGTCACCTGTCCTGGCTCACGATTACATAGATTACAAACAAATTGATAGAGTGCAGTACTTTTCTTAGATAACACTGAGCAGCCAGGATTTATCTACGACAGCCACACACAATTTCTCATTCATCATTGTGTATGGATTTCGGAGAATGAAAAGAGGTAGCTATTGTTCATCAGCTTTTTAAGCTCTATATACAAAAAGTCCTAAAACCCAGAAATGAGTTAGCATTTTTAAGCACATTTTTGTACTCCCAGATCAGTCAATTCCAGGTCCACTGACAATTACTACCAAACATTTCATCTCACAGCTTTTAGTCACATTTGACTCATTCGTTTGGGTGCACTGGTATGCACAGATATTATTACTCACAGATTTCCCACTCAACCCAACTCAATACATGGGTTAAACTCTGTGGCTTGTTAATGCAAGTTTTACACATTACACAGACTATTTAGGCTTAGGTTGGCTTTGGACTGCTGGCTTTAAGTTTGGGTCGGTTTAATACCAAGTCTCTCTAACAAATGCTTATAAACTCTTGAGGCTTGAAATCTTTCTTCCCATTGAAAACAATTCCTTCTCTTTCAAAAGTGAGGCAGTCTGTCTCAGACCTCCCACAAAAGTGAAGCTGTGCCATTAAACTACCCACCTTTATGAACCCCACTCCCAATTAGTGGGCAGGTGTTTGAAAAGCACCTGAAAGCCACCAGGATCTTGTTGGCATTACCCGTTAGCTCAGTAAAACAAAACGGGAAAGATGTAACAAATACATAAAGAAAAACTCAAGATCCACAAGAATGAAGCCTACCTGGATTATTTTAATTACCTTCCCATTGTTAAGACCACCTAAGACCTGACACTCCACTGTTTATTGAAACAAAAAATGGTGATGGTAGGAACTGTATAAATTACAGAAGGACCATTTTGAAAGGATTTCTGATTTCCTCAGCTAGCTTTCTGGCAAAGCAGTAGTCCCAGACATTTGAGTTCAACAGATCTTACAATTGTAGGTTGTCAACATGATGGAACTGTCCATTTGTCAATGCGCTTAGTCAAGCTGCTCACCTCCAGCTGTGCAGTGATTTACAGCCCAGTACTGTGTCTATTTTGACTAGTCTAACCCGCACTGCATATTAACTTGTTCATTTAAACAGATATACAAGCATTTAACCACAGGTTTCCTGATTTATACCATCACACCCTTTATCACTGTATCTCTGACGGTGCTGTTGCGTGTGTCTATTCTTCACTTTTTTTTAGAAAAGTTCAACAGCATTCATCTGCAGGTACATTATTACATCAATTAAAGATCTGATGGATATTGGACAGTAAAAACGTGTTGTGTAATATAAAGTTATATATAAACAAAGCCATTGAATTAAAAATAGAATGTTTTTACACACACAAAACAGAGGCAGAGGAATAAAAGGAGAGATGAAAGGATAAAAAGCCAAAATCACTGTGCAGAAGAATGTCCTTTTATTATAACATTCAGTTTTAGCAGCATTGTTAGCACACAGGAAACAAAGGGAAAGACCCTGGAACAAGTTGGATGCTTCATCTGTGGTGGATTAAGAGTTCATTGGTCATAAAAGCAAAGTGCCGAACACAGGATAACCTTCAGGCAAATATAAATGATGTAATCTGTGATGAAATCTTTGAAAACAAGTGTTTGTTCATTCGCCCCAGCTGTTAAAAACCCTTGTTTTAACAGAATTTCTTGTGTTGGCATTAAAGGACCTACACATGTTCTGTTAAATGTTTTTTAAGGGCTTTTTTTTTGTATAAACTTATAATAGTAAGGAATGTAATTTTTCTGATTAGACTACTTTAACTTAATGGTGAGTTATTCATATTCGGAGCTTATGGTCAGCCACAAAATGTATCACCTAAATATCCTACTCAGTTTTCATTGGCTAGTAAGACACCAGAGAACAGATGCCTTGCAGCCATAAAAAAAAAAGGAAAAGGGGAAACAAAAACAATCTTCCTTTGTTGTTTGAACTTGAACTCCAGCAGGCTGTTGTGAGGTCGGTTTTGAGGTTATCGGTGCCAGAGTGATTCCCCTCTATGCCGTACCTCCCTGCATACATCAAAGATTCTCAGCATCAGCAAATAACTGGTCAACCCAGTGAGCAAAAACAGCTGGGCCAGAGCAAAACAAAAAGATGATATAAGCGGCTTCCTCCTCGGTGGCATCAACAATGATAAGCCCTATAGACTCTATTGTGTTTAAAGCGCAGTATCCACCAGCACCACCAAAACCAGACAATTCAGAGACCCATGTAATGCAAGAGGAAATATAAATGGTGATCTCTTGAACTCTGTCAAAAAAAAAAGGTCTGGCTTTTGTCTCTACAACCATTTTGGGGAAGTAGTGGGAGTGACTTTAAGTTGCAGGGACTGTGATCTGTGAAAGCATTCAAACATGCCTTAATGTCAGCAAGGGAGAAGAGGGGAAATATAATGGAGCTTTGCCAGATGAGATTGGACATAAAAATGATGTACATCTGAAAAGATTTCGCTCTTGAGCTAAAAGCCTGACAAATTGTGTCCTTGTACTTCTGTAGCCTGTGTCAAAGATAGGGAGAGCTCATTTTAGATGACAAACTACAGCAGTGTCAAAGACACCAACAACATTTCTGTTTCTCAAATAACTAACTAATAACTAACTAAATAAAACAGTACAGGCTGTGGTGAATGCAGACCTTACATATGGAAAGGACTTTTTTCTTTTCCTGGACGGTACCCAAGGCCGAGGTAAACATTTTCATGGGATGTACAATTTCCCTTTGGATTTAGCTGACTTTGCTCAAGGCCTGGCCAAGGATCAAACTTCAAAGGTTGCCAAGCCAGGAACAAAAGTTCTTATTTTTGAAGTCTTGGTAGCTTTTTCTAAAGAGGAATAATCAGTTACTTTGGTCCCCTAAGTCCATACCATCAGCCAGAGTGAACAGGATTTGAAGGCGATAAAAGTTTAGTCCATTATCACCTGGGTTTCAAACGAATGACACGATTAATGGAATTGAGCCGCAAGGAATTATGCAGGACCATGCCTCCATTGCAATCTATTGATTTTGATTAATTATAAATGTTGGTGTGACCATGGCCCATAGAAAGCATCTGTGTTCATCCACTTCAAAGTACTTTTAAAGCTCAGAGTGATATTACTGTCCCCAATTATATTGACTTTGGAGAGCAGGAGGGGCCAGCCGGACCTCCTTTGTCCCACAGGGTCCATACAGAGCCACAGCCACGTCTGGTGAAAGTGTGAGTCAGGGATCTCACAGCCAGGCTGCTACGCCTCCATCTGGGACCCTGAATTAAACATCAGCTAGGCAGACAGACTCCCTGCCAGAAGGCTTCAGGGACCCGGAACTGGGGCCAATTAACCCATGCCCGGTCTATTCAGACCTTACTTTGTAGCCAATTAAGAGGGCATATTACAGAAGGGGATCAGAATGGATGATAAATCGGTTGGGTTTCATTTGACATCAAGCACAAAGTGTACTTTTTGCATAAAATTATAGTGACTGAAGGGGAGCCCTTGGCAATGATTGCAGTCATCATAACATCATTTCATAATGCCCTGGATAATTATTAATATTAACTAGGCCTACCCAATCTATTGTTTCCCTAAAGCTTCCAAGAGCTCCAACAACATCTACTGTTGCACACTGAACATGGAAACTCTTGCCTTGACATGATGGCACTGTGTCACATGATGTCACGATGGAATCAGACACAAGTTTATTTTCACTACAGCTTGGTTCCTCTTTTTCTGAGGAAATACTTTTGCATATGAGAGGATAGGGAAACACAGTGAATGGCAGGACCGAAGTGAACAGAATCAGGACACAGTTGTAACTGTTGTATGTGGCCCAATCTAAAGCTTCCAGTTCAACAGCCTGGTGTGTTGCTATATTTCACTATAAAATGCACTATTGTGCAAATTATGTCACTAAAGAAGCGTAACGTAAATAAGTTAAAGATGAAAGTTGGCTTGCATATAGAATTTGATACAATGCACAGGTTCACAGGGGTAAAACCAAAATGTTTCGCGAGAATTATCAACTTCCCTGCATTTTATGGGATGTTCAGCTCCTGAAGCCACTCAGAATCAGAATGTTGGTCTCCTGTAGAGCAGTTTTCTTTATAGGAGTGATTTATTAGTGAAAAGTGTTTGTTTTGTGATAAATAAGAACCGTTAAGAACAGTTAATGGGAAGATGGACCATTATTTAATGGCCTATTTACAAAACTGCTGAGACGGGGAATGTAAAAGCTGGATTTTTTAACTCTTCCAGCTCACAACCGTCATTGCATTGCAATGCAAGTTTTTGTTGCAAGGTACCGTATTGCAGAATTTTATATTTTTTTAAAAGTGGAAAGTTGGGAATAGACACCTCCTTTGGCTCGTGTCAGCTATGATAAACACAATCACACCATATGTCTGTTCTGCTTGTTCCCTGCATATACCTGCTGCTTTCAGCTCAGCACACACACACACACACACACGTGCATATTAAACACATGTTCTTATTTATGAGCTGGCGAGGAGAATTCTTGGAGATCTTTACAACATTTCTAACTAGGAATCCCCTGCATTCAGCCCTCAGTACGGCCCCCTCCATCAACCCATTCCCTCAGGGTAGGAAAAAGTGTAATGTCAATGAAAAGAAAAGAAAACAGGTGTTCTTTTTGCTATGGCAATCTTTGAAGGTGCCGAGAGTTACAGAGAGATTGTGAATCACTGCTAATTGCATGAAATTATAGTTGTGGGGTTTAAAATTAACTCATTCTAGTGTTGACTTATAGAAACCATGAATTATCGAATGTCACAGGCATTTCTAGATGGTTACTGAACAATGACTCTACTTTACTCAAAGGCAATTTATAGAGAGCTTACTTGATTATGATGATTGAGGTTACATTTCAAGAGCAAATTATTTGATTTAATAACTTGAAAAAATGCCAACTCAGTTTCAGATCCAGCAAATTAAAAAGCAAAAGAAAATGTGCCACTTGGGGACTTTTAAAACCACCGAGCCAAATGAGGTCAACTAGGTCTGGCTGCAGCATTGTTTATGGTTTGTTAAAAGTAAGACACTGTTGTGAGGCTTTCTGTAGAACAGCTCTTCTCTCATGAGGAGATTTATTGAAATTATTTAATTACATTTTTAATTGACTGCCTAGCCCCATATCTAATTACACAACACACACTCTAGTTGAGTAGCTCCACTGAAGGCACCAAAACCAAAGCATTTGCAACAGTTATTTAGAAGAGCTGGTGGCCTCTCATTATTCAATTGCTTTATCGGAGAAGGCAGCCCCGTCCAAACCAATTTAGAGGTGACAAATTCAAGTCATGTATTCTTCGACAGGCAAAAAACAATAACCAGGATGAATAATGCAAAAGTCAGCAGGGAAATATCTGACTGATGCTACATCTTGGAACTCCTTTCATAATATTTTTGTAACTTAATATACTCTGTATCTTAACTTGCTGATATATTAAACTGCGTATTGGTGCCTGCGTTCTGTTTGCAGAACACAAAATGTAGTTATTTATTATGAGTTATTGAAAAGAACAGACGATATATATTCTTTAGCCTAAACCCCCTTTTCCAAACCTTTTCACTCTTCTCGATTCTTCTTGTTATTTCTTCCTCATTTATGCATGTGTGTCAGCCTCAAAAGCTCTAAAATGAACAAACCAGAAACAGGTTATAGACAAGCATTTCACAAGACTTACTCCACTAGGGTTTATTTAGCAATAATTTAACCACAATTGTTTTGCCATCAGGTCATGCTTGTTGCTGCGAATTTTAAATATATATTCCTGGAATTTCTTCACGTGGGCAGAAAATGTTATTGACAATGCGTTTCTTCATCTTCAGAGAACCGAAAGCAGACTCTTGACTAATAAAGTTTCCTTCCCACTCAAGATTCACTTCTCTTCTGTCAAAGTCAGTTATATTTTGAGCGGCTTCTTGACCGGACTGCTTCTCGACGATCAAAGACTAAACCATCGTTACGGTCAAGCGGTTGTGATACCACCCTTGTGTATAATGGCGCGTTTTGCTGCCACACTCGGTGTCATCATCCTGTCGGGATTCATCAACCTCACAGCAGCAAACAAAGACACTTGTGATCTTCATGCTGTAGTCGGACAGAGTCTGACTCTGCCGTTTGTCTACGAGGAACTGGCAAACTCACATGTGCTGAGATGGACTCATAATAGCACAATCATTTTATACAGACAACAAGGCAAAGTGTCCGTTGGAAAGCCGGAGGACTTATCTGCAACCGGATCTCTTGTGCTGAAGAACCTGCAATTCTCAAGTGCAGGGGAATACCAAGCGAAGTTGTTGAATCCCAACGGTACACTGGCTAAGTCATGGACTGGTCGTCTCTGTATGATGGACAAGGTATCAAAACCTCAACTCGCCTACATTTGTGACCCCAAGTCTGGTGCCGTTAATCTCAATTGCCACGTAGCTAATCCTCAGAGTTGGATGTTCTCATGGATGCTCAATGAAAAGACCTTAACCAGCGAGACAAGACCAACGCTGAGCATTTCGCTTGCTCAGCTGAAAGGGGAGATGAGCTTTACATGTAGTGTGGCAAACAAAGTCAGCAAGGAAAAGAGTGACACTGTCCGCCCGAATTGTAAAAGTCCACCACCACCACCAACAATCTGTTTTAAATCCAAAACTGTTGTCGCAGTGCTAGCAGGAGGAGCAGGTCTGATTCTGTTGTTGCTCATCATAATCATCGTATTATGCATCTGCCACATACGCATCAAAACCCAAATGCGACGCAGGGATGAAGGGGAGATGAGGATGCATTCTCTAAACAAGCGAGTGCCTGACTCTATCAGCCCAGAGTATGAGACTATGCTCCCAACTGAGGACTCTCCACCCCTGAGACACAATCTTTCCCCCATAGACTGTTACAAGAATGTTTCTCAGCCTGAAGAGCAGACTGAAAACAGGCCCGCACAGCTGTCCACAGATGCTGCAGGACAACCTTCACCTGTGCCGAAGCCGAGGACGAAGAGCCCCCAGACGACAAACATCTGAATCTACCTCCCTCTTTTTTTTTCTTTTTTTCGCGTTTTTAACGTACCAAAATGAAAGAAATTGATTCAGAAAATGTTCTATTTCTGTTCCCAATTTAATATTATATTCTATCAAGACACGCTGTGGGCCCGGGAGGCAGAATTGTAAGTAGTAGCATCTTTATTTACCCAGAAACATTAAATGTGATATCATGCCTGATCTATGTTGAAGTTTTGTTGTTAGTGTTTTCAATTTAGCCTTTATAGAGGTGGGGGTAAAGGGTTGGTGGGGAATATAAAGGGGACTTATCAGCTTTATTATGACTTGCAGTCAATGTACTTCTGTCTTATAGATAAAGCAATAAAAGCATGAAATGACCAAAACCAACAAAGATTTTGTGTGTCTTTCAACACTTTCCAAATGCGTTAAGCCTGTCTGTTGCACTCAGCCACAAGTTGATTGTTTCTAACTGAAGAGATGAATATTTTAAAGTATGGTATGAGAACTAGTGTATCTTAACAATGACGTAATGGACAAAAATACAACCGAAACACAACTATTCACCATCTGACTTCATAGAAGCATTGTATTGAATGAAGATTATTTTCTCCACTTTCATCTCTCAAGATTATCAATTTAGTTTTTTGTAATATATTTTCTGTAGTTTAAATATATGGCGTTTGAAAGAAATGTGGTTGTCGAGATGATCTTATATTTGTTTGGAAAAGTAGAAGAACTTATCCGTGTCCAAAAATGGCCTTTTGTTCCAGCTTCTTACTTGTCAGCATTCTTGCACTTATTAAAATTTGCTTGCTTGCAAGAAGTTATTAAAGGGGGGGGAAAAAAATCAATAGAGGAATGGATTAGCTAAGGCAAATATCTATTATCTCCAATGGCTAAATGGTAATCCGCACATCAAAGTGTTTGCTGTCCCGCCTAATGCTGTGTGACAGCCACATAATGGAATCCCCATGAGCGTCATCGCCTAAAACTTACAAGCCAATGTCATCTTTTGTCAGGCCCTGCTCCTCTCCTGCTCTCTTTACATGGCAGACATTTCAGTCCAGCCGGCAGGGATTTGGCAGTAAAGCTGGTATCTGCTGCTGGAACAATGCCAGTTGTCTTTCTTGAGAAACACAGAGACTTGGCTGGCAACAGGCCACATGACTTCCCCTCACCAGCCAAAAAAGTGCACCACATACATAGACAAACCAACTCATACATGTGTACATACTAATAATAATAATGCATACTGTATTATTACTTACTGTACACACACAGGGCTATATTTCAAGATACAACTTAATGATCTCTTAACATCTCATATAACTTTGCCAGATCTGCCCTGGTAATGAAAAGGAAATACCTCTGAAATGTGTTTAATCAGTGGCTCTTGGAGTCCAGAGGATGCAGCCTTTTGATCTTGGAGTGCGTGTGTCCAGGAAAAGGGTCAATTACCCATGGAAAGTATTTATACTCATGTCAGATCATTCTTATTCCAGTTCTCTTATTATCAAGGTGCTGCCGAGTCTGGGGAAAGCAGCCTACAAACCAAATCAGAAAATCAGAGGTCAGCCAGCGCAGTGGCCTTGTTTTTATCAGATTTGTCTGAAAATACAGAGATGATTATGACCTATTAACATTCTTGAACCAAGTTAGCACTCCTTGACCTCAGTCCTCTTTCTGAAACGTAAAGCATACAAAGCAGTGAATGAGTTAAGGCCCAATCAGTCACACAAGTTTGTGGACAAAGCCATGTTGCCAATTCGTGTTTTCTTTTTACACTTTACATGCAACTTGTGGAATGTCTCTGCGCTGTATCTGTCTGTCTGCAACACACCAAATCATTTAAATTGGATTAAAAAGGAATCAGGCTGCAACAGACTTTTAGTGGAGGCAGAATAATTTCCAGACCTCAGCAATGTTTAGCACCTCACAGACACTGGATGTCTGAGGCCAACGCAGTGCTTTGTGGGAAGGAGTTTCTAACATCTGACTCTAATCTCACGGTAAATAGGGTGAATCTTTGAAGGGAAATTGTACTTTTACCTCTGAATGTTTAAAAAGGATTTACAAAGTGTGTGTGTAAAGTTGTTCCTACGTTTTTAATAACTGCTAGTTAGTTTTAAACTAGTAATTTACAAAAATATTTAGCAAAAAGGACCAGTCAAAAGAAATGCATGTAAAAAGAAAGTTACTGCTATCATGTTGTTTTTGGAAGTAATGTTTCATCTTGTGATGCTGCAAAATAACTTTAGCTTAGTCCATTGGTTCAGTTAGCTACATAGCAGTTACATCAAATCAACAATCAATCTTTATTTAGGAACTGGTTCATGTGGTACAACCACAGATTTATTAAAAGAGCTTTTGATTTGGTGCTCAGCCTTGGTGCAAATTTTCCCCAGTGGGCACTCGTAATATTGCAGTGAAGAAAAAAATATTATTAAGTCAGGACACCTCGGACAGCAAACAAATGGCAATTAATGCTCTTGGATTATTCATTTGTAATCCATAAAAAGGATTTATATTTGTAAAATTTTCCCAGAGCAAAAATGGTATTTACGTGACATCATCCCAAATTAAAGTCCATAGGTGGAGTCGGAACGTGTGGGCGGGACTTGTTGGGGAAATAGTATGTTCAGCTGCACACAGAAGTTACATCTTTTATGCGCCAATTCTCATTCAAGTGAATTGGTGCCATCTTTTAAACGTATGATACATCCACCATGGGTCCAACCCGTTCTCTACTCAGTAAACAATAATATTCCTTTATTGATGTGGGGGAATTTACAAACATCATATTACATATTTAGATGAAATTGTTTTGGTCTCTGCATTTCAACCCATCCTTAGTAATTAACTGGGGGTTGAGTGTCTTGCTCAAGGACATTTTGAAAATGTGAAATATGTGGAGACTCGGGATTGCACTGGCGGTTTCAGGTCAACCACTCTGCCCATGAGCTACAGCCGCCTGTGGTGAAGCCTGACCGGAGTGGCTTTGGAAAGTGGTAGGAAGCAGATATTTTGTTTATTTACGTAACAAATCTGCTACACGTGAACCAAACAATAACAAATCAAACAACAAGTTTAACTGAACTGAATAAAGGTAGCCTAGATTAACATAACCTCTCGTGCACACAGCTACACAGTAATGTTCCCTCCCCCCCCCATAACAGCTAAAGGCATCAGGTTAAATACAGCCTCCAATCAGCAGGAGTAATCTACTCTGCACCACGAGTGCAGGTAAAACCATTCCCTCCCTTAAATATGCTTAGTCACAAAAGCTATCCCCTCAAACATTAATTTCAAGTAGAACACCTTTAAATAGACTTACATCATATTTACATCATATACACATTCCTAACACATTAGATTCAACCTAAATCAATACCTTACGATAATCTACAACATGAGTGTGTGTGGCAACATAAGGAATTTACAATAGCGGTGTTAATTGAAGACAGGCCCTGTGTAGCTCTTTTAGATTAAGGAAGTAATCGCACCCTAGTCAGACAGGACAGTCATTTTTTGCGGAGGCATAATTGGGGTTTTCTGTAGTCATGGTGACAAGGTAGCTTACACCATAGCTGAGGTAGATATCCAGGTTGAAGGGCAACACCGCCCCATACAGGCATTACAGGCCAGAAGAGATTTACAGTGTGTTTATCAGCAGGGCAATTCACACAGAATTGTGGAAGATTAAGACAAGGACTCCCGACTGGAAGATCTTTGGTACGAGTCCTTAAAGAACCTAAAAGGTACTACACACATACATTTTGCACAGGTTTAGTACCCTTTGTTGAAAGAGATCAATTGATGTTTTACGTGTAAACCAAAAAGTTCAATTGACAACAAAGCCTGTCCTATAGAAGTATGACCATTGTCTGTGCTCCTTTGTCATAGTTAAACACGGATAGCTTGTTGAATCTCCGTTCATAAAAAGGGATTTCCCTTGCAGAGCAGTTCTTTGCACCCTTGCCAAATACTCCATCATTGTCTACTTTGACATGGTGGAAGAGACTCCTGTAGAGGTTCCATGAAAACCCGTGACGAATAGGCTTCCTACACATCTCTAATCTGTAGCCTAACCATGTTATAATTCTGTCATGGATAACTTGAAGTTACAGGAGGCACATGTTTTGAACAAGGCTTTGGAAGAAAAATAACTAAAGAATTGCCTTGAAAGTTTTGATAACTTTTTTTGGGGATTCATTTCCAAAGTTATTTCTAATGCCTTCTGAAACAGGTCATTAAAATTGAGTTCATGGGTTTGCTGAGGTCATGGAAGAGAAATCTAAACACGCAAATCAGGCCACGTCTCCGTGTAGTGAGGCCGAGGGGCAAATGCACCATGTCCGATGGCCAAGGAAATGAAACATGGGGCGATGTACAGGAAGAAGAGATGGACAGAATCAATGTTCAGGCCACACTGATGCCAGTGAGGAGAAATGATATTCCCATCATTTGAGTCTAATGCCTATCGGCAGCTGCTCTGAGCCAAAAGGAGGCTGGCGTGAGAAAAGAGCAATGGCTGAGAAAAGACACAGACGGGGAGCACTGCTGCCATTTGTAGCCAATGAAGGACTGCGACAGCACCAAGGTCGACAGACGTGACGCCGAGCATCACCGCTCCCAGCAGAAACTTCAGAAAACATGAAGATACGATATGCGTCCTCTGGGAACACGGAGTAACACTTTTGAGCTGCAGTGTTGTCTTCTGTTCAGCTACCAGTAAGATGCTTCATGAGGCCTCATTCAATACATGAACAATTTTACAGCACTAGAAAATGGTGGGAATATAGCCGATCATTGTAGGCTAAAGAAAACTAAAATTGTCAATAAGGACATTTTCATATTCATTGTAAGCCAGGACTGGGCCAATCGGTTATATAGTATTGTATAGTATGGGTAATGATGAGGATGAAAGGGCGTCAATTTCAAAGTTATTCAATACATAAGTAAATTAATGGTTTCAATATTGTCGTCTAATAAAGTATTTTTTAATGAAAGCAGTTTTAATATGCTTTGCATGAAGGTGTGTATGGTCCGAGGCAGTTCTAAATGTGTACGCAGACTACTGACATATTCAGTTAAGAAAATATTCATTAAGCCCAGATTTGTTTGTGAATGAGGTCCGTTGTAACTTCAGGAGGTTCCTGCTATCCCCCCCATTCTACCGCACCACTCCCAATACGGGTTATGTCAAAATCAGAAGAAAATAGGAGCCGTTATGTCTTCCCTCTCTTTTTAATAAGTTTCACCAGCCAGTCTTTATTTAGCATTCATTTAAATGTTATTCTACTCTATTGCTTCACTTAGTTTGACTGTGGTTGGAGGTCTCTGCAGTGGTGCAAAGGATACATTGATAAAGGGTGGATCATGTTGTCCATTTGTTAGATGCATAACACTTAAAATTCATGACTAAAACAGCTACAGTATATATAAACACATTATTTGCGTCCGATCTATGACTCTACGTGTACACCTTGTTCTGTTTATCAAATCGTAATAATTGTGGAACCATAGGCACCACAGTTAGCCCTAAATGGATGTAGAAACCTCTACATCTGGCTTAAGGTATATCTGACGGCTTGTCTCCATCTTGGGAGCTGCTGCAGATTCCAGGTGAAGCTCCCGTTCAGGGGATGAGTCTAAACAAACATTCCAGTAGAATCAGCTGTAGACAAAAGAGAGGGGTAAACTCCAGTCCGCAAATGCTGTAAAGCAGGCCTATCATTTCCACTACAACCTGAGCTCTGTAATAAAAATGCTTCTATCAGCCAAATTACCCATCGTGGGCTAGAAGAAAGATTCCACCTCCTGCTTTAATAAGCATCTTGTGTTCACAGACTCAACATTCATACAGAGATCAAATATTTCTGTAACATTCTTAGAGATACGAGGCGTGTGTGCGCCTACACAAAATTGCAACCTGGTAAAAAGACTAACGTTTTTTTTGTGTGGTTTTTTTTTACAGCCCACTGTGATGTGTATTTTGTACAATAAGACTTTTCGCTTTGACATGTGCAGCAAAAAGCATTTAAGATGGTTCGCAGAGATAACTATAATACCTTTTGAGGAACACCCAGAAGAGATCATTTGGATAGTTTGAAGCCTTTGTCATGGTCTACGGGCCTATCTCCTCTCAGAAAAAGGATCCCTTAAGCCTCATTGTGCGTGTGGATTCACGCAGCGATAACAGCATGTCGGTGACGGGCCGAGCAACAATAGTTGAAGATGAGAGAAGGGTGGAGGTGCGACAGAGGGCTTCCAACACAGGGTGTTTTTCTGTGGCTATGCCATCGAGAAGAGCATCAACACAACACTCCAATGGTCGCTCTGTGTGGCCTTGGTTTCTTCAAAAAGGTACAACATGGTTTCTTGCAGTGGTCTCGTATGTGAAACTCGCCTTGAAAAGTACTTTACCATCAAAATAGATAAGAGCTTTGGACAAATGTGTGTTTGCAGGTTATTTATTGCTGCCATGGAGACAAACCAGTTGAGGGAATTACTCAGAAAAAAAAAGTAATTACACCAATTGAAGTTGAGCAAAGCAAAAAAAGAAAGAAAAATAGACATTACAATATTTAATATATGAGTAGTAAATAATTACATTGCTATTGTTTGAGCAGCCCGGTCTCACCAAACATTCCACTCGCTTGAAATATTAACGTCGTTCCTGCTTTTTGCTCGTCATTTTTCGCCATGTAGGCAATGTAAATGCATGTGCGTAAATATGCTACGCTGAGAGAAAGTTGAATAGTATTAAAAAGTGACAAAGAAGACTCATGGTTGGAAGAGAAGGAACACAGTACCGTCAACCAGGAGACTAGTGTTCAAGATCGATGTTGGTGTCCTAGTGTTGGGGAGTTATTTTTGAAGTTACGCTCGTAATGTTTGTGACGTGTTTTCCATACTTGTGTTACGTTATACTTAGTTAACATACTTATTTCAAGCCCTACCAGGAATTTCTTTCTAAATGTAAGGGGTTGTCTTCCCTATACCCAACTGTGGCCATTTCAAAAAAGTCATGATACGCAGAAAATATTCTGCTATTTATACGGCTTCCCATGAGATTAGGTTGGTATGCGACACATGGCTTTTCAGTCTTTGCATTTAGTCCTAAACGCAGCATTACCAGGAACAAAGTATGAACCACTTTAAAGTGTTTATTTAGCCATCTGTGGTCAGGAGTGGTCAGAGAGGACAAAACAATAGAAAATATAACAATAAAACATTACTATATCACATTAGTACATAGAATGCACTGCAAAAGTCATTGTAGTGACTTAAAAAGAAAGCATGCAAGGGTTGATCCAAGCTGTTTAATTATAATCCATGTAATCATGTGTCTAATAAGTCTTCTGGGCCAATTGATCCGAGTCAAATCGTGTCCTTATGGCGACTGACAGGCAGTCTGGTCTAAGTGGCCACTGATTCTACACTGTGTGCCAATAAATGTGTCACAAGCAGCTGGGTGGTGTGGTCTACGTTGTTGAGCTGTGGTACCATATGGAGTGCTAAAACTGAATCAAAGATCCTGCTGCCATCATGGCATGTGAGAAGCTCATGGATCTTTCTTCCAGGACACATTTCCTTTTGGGATGTCCGTGTGCAAAATGGAGACATTGGAAGTGGATGTTTCAGAGCAGCCACCACTTTGATTTTGCCTAATAATTGTTTATAGAACATATTGTCACAGCAGACAGATTGTGAGATTAAGAAACTTCTTTTGCTGTTGATCTATGCCACTAACTGAACATTAGCGTATTAAAAAAAGGCAACAATGTTAATCCCCTTGAAAGATGCAGTCCTCACACGCCAGACATTCACAATCAAGCGTCACGTGCATATGCCGTTTAAAAACATTCGTAATTTTTTTAACACCACCCGTTTTGTCAGCCGAAATGATGACGACGCTTAAAGTTGGTAGATTCGCACTGGTTCTCTCTACTAAAAGCCAATTGGATTTTTCCATTGGATTTTGATAGTTCTAAAATAATCATTTAAAATTATTGCAGAAAATAAGCTCCGTGCCAAACAGACATTTATGATACTTACACAAGATAATCTTCACGGACTACTTTTATGATGTTTTAAGTATTAATGCAATCGGCAGAGCACAAGTATACACAACGGGGCTGTGAAGCAAACTTGACAGCACAACGATGTTTTGTAGGCCTAGTCTCAATTAGCCACGTTTTAAGACAAGTAACTGCTGCAAAATTCATGAGAAAAGATATTGCAGAACAACAAGTTTAAATATTTTAAGCTCGTTTTAAAATATAGACCTCATTTCAGGCATCTAACCCAAAACCCAATGACTTCCAGAGACGGGAAAAAACTACAAGCAACGCAGAGGTTGATTTATGCTTTATTAATCTTATTTCTAAATAGGCCTATTATTATTATAGGAAGTTTTGAGGATGAGTTTGGGGAACATTATCACTCTGTTGGGAAATTAGTTTAGCTGGAGTAAATGGATTTATCTTCCACAAATCCTATAAAGAGCCGCACATAGCTACTTACCTTACGTCCAGAACTGGCTTTCACACAATGAATGTGACGGACCCGAAATATGTCAAATTTGCTTCCAAATGTGTGTTCTATAGATAGTTAAAGAGCCTCTCTGCTCGTCCTTAACTGAAGTTCATAAAATGCATCTATTGCTCCCAGAAATCCTCATCTCAAAGCTCATTATTACAGGCACTGCGGATGGCTAAAGTAGTACTTGAACATAATATAACCGCATACTCTGTGATGAAATTAGAACATCTTCAGATGCTAAATGGAGAGCTTTGCAAGGGACTATAGTGGGATAAAAGCTTCTCATTGTACTGGTCTGTAGAAGTGGTTGTGTCTGTCTTTGAGTAGCACTACCGTGAGACAGACTGGATGGAGTGCCCCTTTGCCACACTAATAGACACACCTATTTGAGTGTGTAACACAATGACACATATAGATACGTATACAAGAGATAACTGGACACACTCGCTGTCTGTAGCCCAGACAGGAAGTCCTGCTGAACACAAGACAGCAGCACTTAGACTGGCCCTTATTAATTAGAGCAGGTAGACAGAGGGGTGGAGATGTTTTGGGGGGAAGGACATTGTTGGGGTTTTGAAGGCCTTTTGAAGGATGAAGTACGGATTGACAATACCGGGTCTTTCTTGTGGGTTAAATACGATCACACCCTCATATGAAAAAGAATGACTGATAATCTCAACAGAGGGTATTTCGTTGAGTGTTTAGGTGTCTAGGAATTTCCCATTTTTCTCTTGTCCAGAGATCGTATCTTCCTTTGACAGATGAGGGGTAGTCTGCGTGTCTCTCGGGTACGAGAAACCAGAACCTAGTATTTAGTCAAGCGCAAGCGAGAAAAAAGTGGCTTCTGAGAGCAGAGGACCTTCGGAGAAGTGATTGATGGGAGTTGACCCCGCCACATTTAGGTTTATGGATCAGTGCAAAATGAGATGTAAATCCCTTCCAAATGGTCTTACTTTCCAGTGTTTGATCCGACTGATCACTCTTTGCTCTCTCCGCTGCCTCTATGTCTGGAATATGTCTTTATCAATCTACCATTTAAAAAGTTGTATACAAGCAGTCAAATGGTAGAGTGGTAAGTTGATTATATACACTCGCTAATGAAAACAGTGCACTCCTTTTAGCTTAGAAGCGAGGACACCATTTCCAATTTATTTATTTTTTTATTTGAAATTTAAAAAAATCACAAAGTAGGTGATAAAACAATGTTATTTTGGGGCTGAAAGGAGGGCCTGTGTCTGTGACCCCAAAACAGAACACTAGGGTTAATGCATCATTCACTATAGTTGCATTGTCGATGCTGAGGATTGTCAGGAGGTGACTTATTTTAAGTGTGACGCATCCCCTCTAGTTTAAACAAATTCCCCGGTCTTCTGCAGGAGGAAAACAATTGGGTACGGGGAGAAATGTAATCTATTCTGAGCTATCTCCACAAGAATTCCTTCATGACCGCTAATGTCTTCTTTATAAGCTCTGCAAACCTTTCCACTGAATAACTACAGCTTGTCACTTCTTTTTCGCACACAGTATCAAGGCCCACAAGAATGAAATTGTATTTTTTTGTATAGGAGGAGGATTTCTTTTGCTTGTATGCTCTTTTGTCTATGTCAGCAAACAACAGGGTGTGTGCCAGTAACTGAATTGTACTGTATACCTCACAGGCCTCTTAGGTTAGTGTGAAAAGCAGGCGAACAAAGGCAGCATTCTATTATGAGGTTTATTATAACCTGGTGACGTGAGCCACAACAGAGTGTAAACATCTCCAGAAAGCTCATTTGATTGGAGTGTTAAGCTGTTAAAAATAATTAGCTCCCCCCTTCCCCATGTTATCTAGTGTCTTTCATGCCTGCAGGACCGATCCACAGCTCACAGCTATAGCCGCTGTCTGTCCTTTGCCCCATTCACACTGACATCGGGCAACATTTTCCAGGCTGCGTAGCAGCATAAAGTTTTACAATGGGGAAAGTATTTTCTGCAACGAAAACTCTGCCACTGGTCGTAACGTGTGCATTTCCAAAACGACTGTCGCTAGGCTTTTTTACGGCTATTTTGCTTTGTTCTCTGTGAGAACCACAGCTTTGCTTGAGAAACAAAGAGCACTTCAACTGAATAATAGCTACATGCCAGATATCGTATGTCGTAACAAAGACCCCTGAGCAGATATGAACATCCTGAGTGTCCTTAACGTGTGATTCACACCGCATTGTCACGTTCATGGATTAAACAATACAAGTCCATTTTTCACCACACCACATGTGCATATGGGCTTTTGGCACATTCATGCGGACCCCAGGGGTCCAACACCAACCCCCCCCCCCACCCACCCCCTTCATACCTCCTCCAGTTGGACCGTGTCAGTCTCTGACAGCATACCGCTCGACCATGTGCGGTAAAGAGGTGGTCAGCTTTGGACCAGGGCTGCAGTCGGCCACACATCGCATGCAGCTGTTACAAAATGGACACTCTAACACATGTAACACAATACCTAAAAATGACCTCATTCAGTCTGAGCCAGTTAAAGTCAAAGCTGACACGATTTCCTTCAAAAGCGCTGGCAGCCAGGCTGACGGTACAGTTCGTACAGCCCGCGGGGCAAAGTGCCAACGGCTTCTACCCCCAAACGACTGATATCCCAGTTGGCAGGGGGAGATAACTGTGTACTTTTTCATGGATTTTAAAGCAGACATTATGCATCAAAAGATGAAAATGATACTGCTCAAGGCCAACTGTTCCACTATAGGATGGATGTGTTAGTAAGTGAGTGAGGGATGGCAGGGAGTGGGATATGTGTGTATGTGTGAGGTACACAAGGAGTTAAGCTTGCCTAAACAACCTTCTCGTACTGCTGTGACTTCCCACAGGGAAAATTGTTTTTGAGAACAGTTAAACTAGAAAGTTAAAGGGTTCTGCTCACTGCTGTTTATACAGGCCAGATACAGTACAGCTCTGAAGGGAAGTTTCCGAAAAGGCTGGAATATAGAAAAGCTGAAAAAACTTGGAAGGTAATATCCACTAACCAAATATCCAGTAACCAATCTTTCAATCCCTTATGATATTCACTTCGCTCCACACATAATAAATCAACTTTATGCAGACCAGTGTACTCTCAATATGACCTCACAGATACCACAAAGTCAGTGATATGACACATGGTAAACAGTATGAAAGACATGTATAAGACTAACTACTAAAAAACTAAAGACTGAAGCATGATCATTACCTTGTTTGTGCCTTTGGTCACATTTAATGTTGCATGAGCTGCTCCAGAACAATGGAGGACAGCCAGCCAGTGGTCGCGTGGTGCTTTGCCTCCATCTCCTGGTCGGCAACAGAGATGCATTCACCATATTACTTACTTCAGTTCAATTGAAAGCAAATTGCTACTGTGTTGAATTGTAAACTCTAACGAGGAGTTAACGTGAATTGCAATTCACTTTTAAATGCATTTCATAAAGACTGTGATTTCAAATATATGAACTCAAAAATAATTCATCTTCTTGCAAATCCCTGTCGTTATGTCTTTTTTTTTTTTTTTACAGATGGCACGTTAACATTTCACAGTAAGAGAAGCACAAAACAATAACATGGGTGATGGCTGGGTTGGGTTGACCTGCGTTGGTGAAAGCATGCTGGATCACTGCACACTGTCAGGGCTCATTGATGCAAATAAAACAGAGCCATCGTTAATGTTATTAATAAAACAATCACAAGTCTTTATGTCTGCTGCGGTAAAGCTCTACATTGTATAACGATACGCACATAAATATATTGTTCTCAGGATGAAATACAGCAAATAATATAGTTTAGAGAGGAAAAGAGTTGTTTCTTTCAGTCTTTTTAATGGCTATACTCAGTAGGTCCATCAGTCAGCACCAGGAACGGACGTAGTCTGCTGCACATGGAGAAGACTTTCTGGAAAACAATCTGAGGAAGCCTGGTGCTGTTATTGTGCTAAACCATAACCTGCTTATGGAATCAGCAGGAGCCCCATCAGAAACCTGCTCTTGATTGTGAGCTAATGCCACTAACAAATCCCTTGAGCCTGCGTTGTATCACCAGCTTTAGGTGAACATTGGTCCGACATGAAAATGCGACTCCTCACGTCCAAAAGCTACCAGCAACAAGAATTACAATAGTTAAACATTCATATCTCAATCAATCGTCCTTTTTTCAAAGCAGACCCTTTTGACTGAAGAGCACACAATGGCTCCTTTCTATTCAAGTGTCCCAGTGACAGTGACAGTGGATAGTCGAAGATATTGTGGCTCAAATCTTATTCTGTGAAGAAGAGCTATCGTTTCAAAGGGATATTTTAACTTCAGGGTGGACTAACAGCAACATAACAAATAAAATAGAACTAATAGAATCAACCTGAGATTAGCTTACATACTCAAACAAAAATGATCATCCTGAGAAAAATACCTTCCCTAAAACCTCGCAGGTTCACCAAAGAGAGAGAGAGAGAGAGAGAGAAGGGAGACATTTGTCTCTGTTCTTATTAGTCGTGCAAAACATTATAACACAACACATCACAACATAACATATCAGAGCAAAGCATATCATAACATAACATAAATGTCGCCCCACTACACCATGTGGCAGGTAATGTTGTACTGGAAAACCTTAAGAGAGATGTGGAAGAAGCAAGTCAATAGGCAGGTAAAAATGAAAAGAAAGTGTAAGATTATATTAATAAAACTAAATTAAACTGAAGCAAAAACAACAGAAAAACACAATAAAATCAGCAGTCTCTATGCAAACTGCCACCTTCCCCCCTACTCTCCCCTGTGATTTTACAAATATAATACCATGTAATTTACTGCAGAAATATCTGACCTATCCTCCTACATCTTAAAGGTGTGCAGCCCTGCTCTGCTAGGAAGACAAATGTATGCTAACCTGTTTGCAGTATCCCTGATTGAGCAGCTGATCCTATGAATCCTATGAAACAACAATAAAAGAAACTAAAGAAACACAAACAGGCACAGTGAATGTAATATCTTGTTTAACGCAATAGGGGTCACTGTTTTCTCAGTTAAAAGAAATACACGTTTCATTGGTTAGATATCTCGCAGAACATAAATCCCCAGAAATATTACTATAATGTCATGGTGTGTTATGAGATGTGCTGAATGTTACTGAACCAGTTAGCCGCATACGCCTGTATTTTAAGTGGATGTCATTTTGCTGTAGTAGTTTCATAACAAATACGTCCTATAGATTCTACTGTACACATTTTAACGGCATGTATGATTTTGCAATTTAAAAATGAATAAACACAGCATTTCACAAATGAACATAGTGAATGATTAAGTGTGTTGCTGCAGTACGTCGGTGCAAACCAGGTGAACGGTGGTTTGTGGATTCACTCTGTCGTGCAGGTTGCAGCTGCAGATTGCAGTGGAATGTCTGCCCCGTTACCTCAAAGCACTTCATGGTAAACATCAATCATTAGAGTCTTTTATGAGGATTCTCTGAGCAGGTTTGTGTTTTTCAGCTAAGTCATTAAAGGTGTCTGGTTTATGCTCACAGCAAACAGACCAGCTTTTTCCTAACGTGTCTGTAACCTGGAGAATCTGGAGGGGCCTAAGCACAGCTTGGTTCCTTTTGAGGGGAGTTGTTGTCGTTTTGTCAGGACATTTCTAATTCCTTCGATTAGATATTAGGAACCAAGGCAAGCTTCTGGCAAGAAATCAAAGCAGTTCTTGAGGGATCCGAAGTATCTGCTTTCATTTAATGTACAAAGCCATCTCAGTGCAATGAGCCCCGAAAGAGTGGCTAGTATAATAAACAGACTGCCTTTAAACAACCTGAAGTACCTGCACATTTTATCTCCCACTCATTTTGGTGACATAATTCCTTGGGAATGGTACTTTCCACCTCTTGGTGACGTTTTCAAAACTTAGTGGGAACTTAGCTCACTCGTTCATTTGACATAACAATTCGGTGAGTCATCGGGCAGGAGACAGCTTGAGCTGTTTCCAGAACCCAAGAATATGTACTTCAGTGATAAATGGATTTGAAGGCATTTGTTTTGTTTATATGTCTCCTAAGTAGAGCTGAACTTGTGTTGTGGAAATGCAACCTGCACCACTAAGTGAATCCACATGGAGCCACAATGTGGTGAGCACCCAGACAGCGTGACCTGCTGCCCTTCTTTATTAATCAACTCTCTGCGGTTTAAAGAAACTCTGCTATGGTGATAACAAAGAAAAAAGGGTTTACTCACAGTGTAATGTGGCCCCCTCCTTTCATAACAATTTTCCTTTTGTGACATCACTTGGATGTTTGAACTTCACTGCCCAGAATTATGCATGTGCAGGGTCTTTTTGATCTGTGGTTAAGGGGGATTTTCTCTTTGGTTACCTGAGAATGTGCTTATAGTTTAAGATCCGATCGTTAGAGCAGGGTGACATCACAACTACTTGAGGTCCGTTATGCAACTTACTTACACGAGTGTGACGTGCAACCTTAAATGGGCTTTTCAGGAAAGTAGGAGACAAGTTGTGTCTCGGTAAAGCTTTTGAAATAAACAGTATTTGTGTATTCAAAGAATCTATTTTCTTAATGACGGAAAAGGAGTAGGCCTATACAGTTTTAAGTGAACATTTTTGTGTAAAACATATGTCAGACACAAATGATTATTCAAGCACATCATTTGTATGTTTCTTAAAATATGTGGGAGTCTACAGCCATGCTAGCGGTTCCTAGCTAAATGCTAACAACAGCAGGCTAACATGCTCACAAGTGCAATGCTAACATGCTAATGCTTAGCAAGAACAGTGTTTGCCGTGTTTTGACTTTGTCATGGTGCGAAGATGAAAATGCTCAGGATCACCAAAGTGATATTAATTTGGGGAACATTGGTGTTTGTAGCGGGTTTCATGGCAATCCAGCAAGTCGTTACCCAAAATATTAAAATGTCAACCTCATGGTGGTGCAAGAGGAAAAGTCAAGGGACCACAAACAGCAATAGGATTCCTCCTCTGGGGACCATGACAATGTCTTTACAAACAATTGTGGAAATCCGTGTTAAGATATTTCTGTCTCAACCAAATGGTCAGACCGACATCATAAATGAACTTGTGAATCAGCTGAAAAGCATTTTTTATTATTACTTATTTTTAACAGCGTTAGTATTGTAGCAAGACATACAGTATAGGAACGATTAGAAAGCATAGCACCAGAATCAATCATTCATTTCTTTTACACATGCTACATACATACTGTAGGTACATATGAATCTTAAAAACATCTTTGGATAAAGCATGGCAAACAAGCACACTGTTTCTCTATTCAGTACCAATGCCCATTCAATATAGCACACTGTTTACAATTCAAGTAGGAATATTAAAAATACACATATATCATAAGTTACAAAATCTTAACGGTTATTACAAAAAAAGGATTACATTTCTACAACATGTATGGCACATAGTGCATCAAGTATTCTTTAAATTTCTGATACAGACCTCATAGAACAATTGCCCATCATAAAAACAAATGATGGCCAAAGGTTTTCTAGCTGCTCATTGACTTATTTATTTTTCAGCCATTCTTTAAATCAAAAAAGAAGCTACATTGTCTGAGAAGAGAAACATCTGCATCTACATTCTAACTTTGGTTAAAGCTTCACATCAGTGTACCAGCATGTTAGGTTGGTAGCTGTAGTGGTCATGTTGAAAGTCACTTGTGATGAGTTAAGTACTACTGAAGGGCAGATTTCCTCATGCAGTGGTTTATCTGACATATCTGGCAACCTTACAGCTAGATTTTCAGCTACATTAATGAGAGGACCGTTACATGCATTATAGGCAGATCCTACATCTGCCAAAAAAGCTAAAAGCCAGTGTTTTTCTTCTCAAGATCAGAAGTAATTCCAGTAGTTCAAAAGCACCATTCAAAAGATCCTCATTTCAGGTTAGTGGTTAAACACTACATATAGTAATAGGCTAATACTTTTTTAGCAAAGCAGACAAAGGACAAAAAAAACGACAATGGCTTCTCCGCTGGTAGTAGTCATTGTATCTTAAAACATAGAACATATCTACAGTCATTACAGAATAAATATGGTCAACATAAATATATTACAACACATATCTCAGTAGAGTATGGATATTTGTAAGAGGTAGGGGTTGCAGGTACCTACAGTAGGCCCAATGGAGGGTGTTAGATGAGACGTCGCACCTGATAGTGTCACGGTTTAACAGATAATAACTTGCTTGTGTGGAAAAAAACTATCTAAAAATAACTGAATCCTCATAGTTTAAAAAACGTACTTAAACAACAGGAAATATTGAAATATTTCAGCTATTTCCTCTTCACAGCGCTAATGTTTATTCTGTCTCTATGTGACAGTTATACGTCAGTCAGTGTATTTGCAGTATTAGTTTTGTGAAATACCCGACAGATGACAGCAGACAGACTTTAGAAATACACAACAATGAAAACTAAAATGATCTGTAGTTGTTCTAAAGGCTCCTCATGCTCTCCTAAAGTTTGACCTCGGACATAAGGCAGGTCATATCAGTAGTTAGTTGCTAGCTTACCCTTTCTTTAAGTCTTGCGCCCCCAAAGGAAAAGTTTAACATTTTGGAAAATACACATATTCACTTTCTTGCCGAGAGTAAGATGAGAAGATTGATGCCACTCTCATGTCTGCACGCTAAATGTGAAGCTACAGCCAGTAGCCAGTTAGCTTAGCTTAGCATAAAGACTGGGAACAGTGGTAATCTTAGTTGGTCCTGCACATAATAATTTATTAGCAGAACTCAATCAAACTAAATCCTTTTTTGGGGGGTTCGGATTAAACAAATGACATACAACATGTTCACTAATGACCTTTAGAGCTGCTCGTACCCAGCTTTTGTAACTTGAGACGGAGCCAGGCTATCTGTATCCAGTCTTTGTGCTAAGCTAAACTAACGGCTGCTGGTGGTCGCTTCACATTTACCGTAATCAGAGTGAAATCTTTTCATCTAACTCAAACAAAAAAGTAGAGATTAAATAGCAAAATGTCAAACTTTTCCTTTAAACCTTTTAAAGGCCAAAATGATCTGCAGTGTAGCTCATGTATTAGTCTTAAAAAGTACAATGTTTTTGTATTACTTCTTTTTTATATTAACCAATTGACTGTTACACTGTAAAATAATACTATTTCAATGTTTGTTTGGAGCACTTTTTTTGACCAGAGGATTGCATTGATTAACACAAACATACAGTATAACAATTGTTATACTGTCTTATTGATTGAAAGTTAATTCTGTAAAAAAGTGTTTTACCAGATGTATTTTCTTTCATAGAATATGCTTCACGTCACAGGATAGCCATACGTTTTTTTTAAACATGAGGATCTCTTCCTTAAAGTACCAGGTTTTACTACTGTTAACGCAGTTGCTTTCCCAGTGTTTTGAAATGTTCTATCCTTTTGTATGATGCTAAATAAATGCACAAAAATAACATTGTAGGTTCCAAAGCACAGACGTTTTTTTGATAGCGATTGCAACACTGTTGGCATGCAAATATAGCTCTTCTTCAAAGTTAGCCGTTTGGATGAAGGACCAGACAGTGGCTTTGTAGCACTGCACAGTACTGTACATAGTGTCTTGTATGCTTTAGCTGCCATTTGGGAAGTGGGTATGTTTCAGTAGGATGATCACTGTTAAATGCTCCTCCACCACACTTACAGATGACGACGAGGTCCAACAAATCACTGTTATTGCATGTTTCTAGTCTTCAGAATAGTTTAGGGGTTTTGGTCCCTGCATGGCCCTCAGTGGACTTGAAGGAGTAGGCCGTTGTGAGCCTGGGGAATGCACTTCCCACAGAAGCCACCACAGCGGCCGTAGATTCTTGCTCCGTCCTACATACAAAGACAAATGAGAAAGGAAAGAGTGGGCAAAGGGCAGCTTTTTACGCGGAGAATGAACGCTTCATAAATGTCATTGGGGATTCCTCTTTAATGAATCAGACAGAAATACAACATGGAAATTCCGATGACATTTCAGTGCAACTATCTCCCAACATGAAGCACAATTCCAACAATATATCTATTACATAATCCATTCCTTAAGAGTCAAATAGCCTCGGGCATACAGAAGACATCCGTTATATCATTCTACTGCGAGCCTCTTACCTCAGATCTGTGAACTTTGATGGAAACATAGTTGCCCTGTGTCGTCCACTTGGTTTCTTCAGCCACTTTGAGACCAGTGCCGATCAGATTAATGCTGAACTGGCCCTGAAAACACACATCAGATTTGAGTTATTATTTTAAACTCTTATTAACCCGGGAAGATGGAGCTTATGAGCACCTTGAATAGAGTAATAAAGAAGTTTGACGTTATTGCCCAGGACAGGGTGTTTTCACCCAGGCAGGTCCAGGGGATTATAGCAGAAAAGGTTTTGTAAAGAAGTCTCTTCTTTGACTTTCAGGCCACTAACAAAACATATGGAACACAAATGGGATGCATGAAACATTTCTATGAGGTTATAATGTAAAGTATTTCACCAAACCTGTGGACACTTGGCTGCACTATAACAATCTCCCGCCGTAGCAAAGGGCACAGGTCGACCAAGAAGAGTCTGGGAAAACTGGAGGTCTGTGACTGGTAAACAGCAAAGATACAAATCTAGAGTCACAATGTGCAACAGCAGAAGTAAGCATAGACGGTTAGACAGCTGCTCGGAGGTAAACAACCACACAGAGCATCTGCAGTTGCAGTTTATGCAAGTCCGTTTTTTATTGCAGGGTTGATGTTACTTCTGTCACATCGCCGGATGTTTTTCTCTTTCTAAGACATCAGTCTACAACACAAAACGTCTTCCATTGATATTTGAAGATTATTGTAAACCTTAAAATCACCATGCAAATATCCTTACATTTTTAACAAATGTACATCACAAAGTTCTAAATATCGTAACATTCCACATTTAAATATCACAGAATAAATGACCTTCAAAGTAATATATATTTGCTATCTGGTGTACCTATTATATATTGACCACCTAAATGTGTCCAAAAGAGAATCTAAAAGATTTGATAAAAGACCCTTTGAGTTTATGAGTTACTGAACAAGGAAACAGATCCACGATGAAGCCATCAGAATCAGGCACGGGTTACAGCAGATTTGTGAGGATCTGGTTATGTGTAAATCAAATCTCTGTTTTACATTTCAAATCAGCGATTCAATCTAAACCTTGTTTCCCCGACTCTCTTGTTCATTACCATTTACCCGGCATTGTCACACATGAGAACCATGACCGGTACCTTTTCCTGCCCTCCCTTCACGTGGCCCTGTATAAAATGATGATAAAGTTCACGAGAGGCTTCCCTTCATCTTGAACTCATTATCCCCCCCTTCAGCTCTCTTCAAGCTGCCTGAAAGCCAAATGAGTACCATGCAGAGGGGGGTGGGAACATGTGCTGTCAGGACCCAGACCAGACGAGGAGGATGGGAGGATGAGTGTGTATGTTCTGATCCAACTTCCCCTCAGCACACACACATACACACATGCTGTTCACTAATCCACAAACTCTAATCAAAGGCATACTTAGACGCAACAGGGAAGATGGAGCAGACTATAATAATGAGCGAAGGAGTATGGCCTAAAGATGTGAGTGTATTCGCGTGTCTGTGAACGTGTGATCGCTCGTATGAGTAAGTGTTTAATATGGACGCAACTGCATGCATGGGTGTGTGCGCTCGCGTCTCCACTTCTCCTTGTGTGTGCTCGCCAAAGACAGAAATGTGCGAGGCCGCATCGCATATTGTCTGTCTGTGCTTTTAGAGCAGGCGTGCATGTCTGCACGCTGCACGTTGCACGTTGCACGTTGCACGTTGCACGTTGCATTCCTTTATCCGTGCGCTCACGTGTATCTGCCCGAGAGGCCCCGGGTTTTCAAGTCCTCGCCCAGCGACGTGAACGCCGACCACTGAAAGGTCATCGCTTTGACTTCCGCAGAGAGAGAGAGAGAGAGAGAGAGAGAGAGAGAGAGCAGCATGCTGCGTTTGGGCCGAGGTGGTATGAAGCACTAAGGGGACGAGCCGTCTGATGGGTTAAAACAACACCGATGTGTGGTCTCATTACAGTAGACCGAGGAAGGCAATCACACAGTAATTACTCACTCATTATCCTCAGGGAGCTCAGGTCCAGACGAACTTTGTGGAAGAGCGTGTATCCAGCTGCTGAGTAATCATTCCTGCAGTCGCAGTCCTGTCTCCGGCTGCCGTTAAACGGACATTCAAAGGGGTTCAGCAACCTTTGTTTGAACAACAAGAAGCATCAGGATACATTCAAGACAAACGCAGGATACTGAACACGCCTACAAGCACTATATCCACATGCAGCACAGTCATTCTGATTTACACATCACATATACGTTGCTGCATGATACACACCTGTGCCCATACACCTCGGAGTAGTTGTCTGTCTGACCACTGCGCAAGGTCACATACTCCTTGGGGAAATCAGTCTGCATCTCAGCACAGTAAATCTGAAGCCAAAGACATTGAGACAATGAACGAGAGGCTGTGGGTTGAAGCTGCAGCTGGAGTCATGGAGGAGCATTTCCGACAGAATAGGCACACCTGTAGTATACGGGACTTCACTTTGAGATAGTATTCGCCGTCTATCTTCACGCCCAGTCTCATCTGGATCTCTCGGCATGAAGCGAATAACTGGCCTGGGTGAAGAAATGGGAAGGGAGGAAGGAGAGAGGTTTCAGTTCAACTGCAAGGAAACAAGAAACGTTGACAGGAACTCTACTACAAGGTCAACAGCTCTGTTGTCAACAAATGCAATGCGACAGATTGCACAAGGTGATGAATGAAACACATCTATACAAGCAGCGACGGTCTCCTGGCTCTGGTCTTCTTAAATGAGAGCTGCCGTAAACATCTCATTACTCGTGTTGCTGTAGAGCTCATATCAAGCTGATTAGCTGATTAGTATTAATACTTGACCGCAGTACTGGCTGTCACCCGAGCATATCATTTTAATTTCGGCAGTGCCTGACTTGGCAGAAGCCAAGTCGGCAATGAACAGCCCAATGCGCAAGTACTAAAAAATCTGAAATGTGGGGGAGCGAACCGACAACCTTTGGCCCGCTGCCGGGTTCTACAGAGCTTACAAGTCCACAATGACGGCAGCCTCGGCCCCGGCTCACACCCCTGAGCCAGACTCGGCCATTTCACACTATGGTGAAAACCGCTGAGTGTCTATTTATTGTTCCACTAAGTAATCACTCCAAGAGGCTTCAAGTGGAGGGCGCTGTTATGCTTATTGTGTTAAAAAAAATTGAGTGTAAACACAATCAGATACGGTGTTGGTAGCCATATACAGCACAGTCAAATAAATACCATCACTCTACAAACTCCTGGATCAGATGATAGAATTTTAGAGTTATGTACTTAACAGCTTAAAAATACCTCTTACGGTTGAGAGGAGAGGAGAGGAGAGGAGATGACGGGGTAAGAGAAGAGAAGCGAAGAAGAGAAGAGAGAGTGGGTTTCCACTCACATTCTCTGGCTTGACATGCAGCTTGAGACTCCGGCCTTTCTGAAGGTCGGCAATGTTTGGACGGTTGACCTTTGGAGGTCACACACTCCACTCTGCGCTCCATCACTCCGGCCCCACAGGTCTGCGAACACTGGCACACACAGAAAAGCATTCAATCCCACGGCTACAAAAACAACGATTAAATAAGCTGCGGGCAGAGATCCAAATCCGCATATCATCAGAACGCACAAGTCATTCAAATCAAAATGTTTTGTGGAAAACATAGCTTTTCTGTTTCACCTTGCTCCATGGGCCAACTTTCCAGTAGGTTGTGTGTGGGCAGTCAACGAGGAGGCAAGGCCGGGAGCCAGGAGGGTGGGGCTCGGGGCAGTGGGTGCCGGCAGAAGAGGGCGGGGCAGCAGCATACGGACGCCGAGCCCGAGAGGAGGGCATCGCGGAGCAGGAGACGATACGCTGCTGGTAGCCCACACCGCAGCTGGCAGAGCACTGAGCCACACAGACACAAGGACACTGACGGTTACTAAAGACGGGCATGAGTAAATGTGGATTTATTCTTATAGGCCTCAGTGATACTAATGTGCTATTAATGAGAATATATTGTCTGACTCATTGTCCATGATTTCTTCCCTTTCCTAGGCCGATTTCTGTTGAAATATAGACTATTTGTAATGTCTAAATCCTTTATATCTCCAGAATGTCAATTGTTCATGAAACAAGCAACCTGATGAGGTCACATTTGGTTCTGAGAATTTAAGATGAGCATTTCTCTGTATTGTCTTTATTCGCTGTATTTATTACTTCTTCTCTTCCTACCTGTGACCATTCCCCCGTCATCCACGTGTAGTGGCAGGCAGCGCCTTTGCAGGCCTGGTGTGATGGCGGCCAGGGCGACGGTTTACAGTAATCATCCGGGACGGGTGTCATCGCTGGGCCCATGCACCCCACCTTCCTGCTTCTCGTGCCTTCTCCACACGTTGCATTGCACTGCGAGGACAATTTAGATTTAGCCGGGGGGAAGAAAACAGAGAGAAGAAGAGTTGGCAGAGGGGGGGCAGTGTTGTACAACATCTTTAACTTCTCAGACTCCTGCTCGCCTCCTAAGCTCTCCAAATAAACACGTCTCTTTGGCGTAGAGAAAATTAAGTGTTGTGTGACAATGCCGACATTAGCTCGCAAGAAGCGCAATCCCAAACATGTGTTTAGGTTGAAAACGTTGCCATAAAAGATAAAAGTTAAGCTGTTCTCCCTTGGGCATGGTAAGGGTTTATAGGATAATTTAGAAGTAATGATATGGAGAAGATTCTTACAATTTATATATGTAAAAAGTCAGGGCCATACTGTGACAGAGCGAAGGCTGGAGTGTTCTTGAGGCAACACAGACAGGAATCTGAACACTGCAAACATTCTGCAGCAGAAGGACACGGCGCTATGTCCCTACATGGTGCCCCTCTTTTATGCCTCACAGTCGAGGACAAAGCCCGGGACATTAAAGAAAGATGAGCAAAGAAAACTGCAATCTGCTAGCGTGACACACGGAGCAGTGATATTCAGCAGCACAAAAGACGATGACGGCCATGAATGCCCTGAGGTTTGATATGATTTGCCGACTGATGGTTATCACCAAAGCCCTCATGATTGATGTGAGAGAGAAGGGGTACATGCAGGTCGTCCTTTTAACGGTGCAGAGACAGACAGAGAGAGAGAGAGAGAGAGAGAGAGAGAGAGAGAGAGAGAGAGAGAGAGAGCGGAGATCTCAGCCAATAAAAACCTTAATGAGATGGTTAGACATCTGTTCGTGGGGACCTTGTAAAGAGGAGAATGAGTAAGTACTTACTTCTTCCCATTCACCAGCGACCCAAGTGTACTGGGTGATGCATTCTTCATGTTGGCAAGGCCGGACGATGGCGAGACGCTGGTGAGCGTCACACAGATCCTCTCTGACCTGACCAGTGCCTTTGAGTCTGCAGTAAACATCTCGCTTCTGCACTCCGACTCCACAGGTGACCGAACACTGGCGAAACAGAACACACATCTGAATGAGAAAGGGGCAGTGAATGGATCGTAATATTCCGCGTACATATCTGGTGTTGCGCTTCTGAACAGCATGCGGCCAAGGATGTAACGGGAGAATTATACTTATTTGGACAGCCATCCAACCTCATTTCTCTCCCTCCGCTCATATCACACCTGAAGTTCGCAGATATCTCCACAGCGCTAACAAAAAAGGTTTCAAATAATTTGCCACTTTGAAGGCTTGGGTGTTATCTGAAAGATGCAACTGAGGTGCATAATCGGAAATTTAGTATCCTGTGTTTTGAGAGTTTGACCAATAGAGTCCGGATGCTGCGACCTCTGCGGCATTGACTTTCGTCCATCTGTATTTGCCGCAATTATTTCCAAGAGGCTAACTACGGTACTGCAACAAGAATACTAATGTTGCCTAAAATATACAAGTCTTATAGTTAATCTTTGAATTGTTTATGTTTGATGTGCTAAAACGAGTCATAAAGTCAGCGAACTGACTCAGTAATGGGAAGTATTTTAACGTGAGCTACTGCAGGCCAAATGGGGCAACATTAGCAAAATCACTGAGTGTGTTAATTACGTACGTAATTACGTTTGCAAGAGAAGAATTGTGTTATTTCTTCTTTCATATGTTGTGACGATATATATCAAAACGTTTGAGTGGTCTGCAGTGTCGGTTGTACTGCTTTGATGCCCCTGAACAATGTACTTTATACATCCAAAGGCAGTTTGACGCTTCTTTGTGCGACGTATATCTGGGGTCACACGAAGGTCTATCTCAAACATCTCTTTGATGTGCTTTGAGGAGCATACCTGCATACTGAGGAAGCGCTTTGTAAGGCTTGAGCTGATCAGGCTGATTTCTCTCCAAGTCTCCTCCAGACCTCAAAGAACAGTGTCAGGCAGGCCTCAGCCATTTCACAAAGTCAGATAATCTGTGCATTATTCAGCAAATATCACATTTCCCCAAAACGTCCAGACGTATTTATGTTGTTCGTTTCTATGTGTGGTTGTGTGTTATCATTACGGAGTGTGTGTGTGTGGTTGAATATGAAGGGGCAAGCACAACAGGAAATCTGACCTTAAAATACCCACATTTTTTATTTTTGATGTGTTCACTGTGAAACCTGATACTGTATTCCTCCAAAAGACTAGCAGTGTTCTATCAGTGGCGGTATGATTTCATAGTGGTGTTGACTGAGTCCCACCAGACCGTATCAACCTTTTTCCCCTTGTTTTTCTTTTGCCCAGGAAGTAATACATCCACCTTTGAGACAATGGCTTTTGATGGATTTGTATTTGTGATGCAGCCTTTGAAAATCCAACAATGTGTCCAAACTGTCCATTTAACATCCGATAATCCACAAAATACACTGAAAACTACTTTCTACTGAAGAGATAGAGCCTATTTCTGCAGATTATTCACTGAAACAGGAATATTGTTTTTTTTTAATGTATTTAAAAACAAAACAAAAATTCCATTCACCTCACTTGTAATATGGTGGAGGCAAATATTTCAGAAATGGATATCTGAGAAACATGTGCGAACAAAGCCCCAACTCAAAACTATCTGCATTGCGACATAGCTCGGGACACAAATTAGAAATTAATTTATTGTAAGTTGGATGAGAAAACTCTGTAACAGCAATCTAAAATATTTCACTGAATATATATATATATATATATATATATATATATATATATAATCAAATGATGGATAATATTCTTGTGTCATTGGCTCAATAGGCAGTCCACAGCCCCCCAGCTCCTCTAACATGTTGCCCATTACACAACCAGTTAGAGGTGACTAAGAGGCTCGGGTAGCTGTGGAATAACTAACAGTGGGTGTTGAGGTTTCAAAGTTGTCACATGCATGGATATTAAGATATAAAACATATATTTAGGTCCTAGTTGAGGATTTTATGGTTGCTGGTGGTATGCAGAGGAAGATGATTGCTTCCAGACACCAGTGAGAGAGAGAGAGAGAGAGAGAGAGGAGGAGGAGGACACGCTCAAAGAGAGGGGAATGGTAGGAGTCTTGTGGAAGGAGGAGGACGTGGGTCTTCATGGACCTTTTGGGATTCAACTGTTACTTGGGAAGCAGGAGGGATATAGTAGATTTTAAAACAGGATATGGTACATCTTTTAGGAACATCTTATTTATTAAGGAATAATGATATTATTTTTCAGGAAACATTGTTCGGCCTGTGGGTGATACCACTGCTAGCACTGAATCGTTCTGCCAGAAAGGGACTTTCTAAGGACAACTTAACTTTTTATTAACTAAGTAGCATATTCAATGGTCGCCATAGTCAAATGGCGACCATGTGACTCCTCTCATGAGGATGAAGATCGACACTTCGATATGTGTATTTAACAATGGTTCACACATGTTTGTGATAGTGGTCACGAATAGTGACAAACCCACAAATAATTAAAGAGCTTTACGGCATCTTTTTAATCATTGTTTTAGTGCTCCAGCTCCCCAACTATACTGTTTTAGTTCATTCTCGCTCTGACTTAGCAATATAAACGTATAAGTTGATAATACGTCAATGCTGAGTTCCAGATGTTTCCCAAGCAACAATGGCCAAAAACAACAACCCCTGATTGCAGCTTTAAGAGGCAACCAGTGCAAGCTCTTAGTATTTATATGGTGTCTGATGGCTCCTCAGAGTAATCTGACAGAGCAGGACAAAGAACAACCGATCATTCCTCCTCTCATTCGGCTCTTCGAATCGAGATGAATTTGGCTCGGAATATTTCCGTCCCCGTGGGATCTCGATATAACTTTGAGCCAAAACTGCGTTGCATGCATCTCCTTTTGTTAGCAGCTACTGCGGCTTGACTGTGCCTTCACCCCCCCTTAGCGACACCCCCATGCGTGGCCTTTACCCCGTCAGTGTGCAGTGGTACAGAAACCCTGCTGTGCTACAGGACGTGTGTCGCTCTTAACATCGTGCTTTCGTCTGTATGGGAGGCCGAGCGCGTTTCTGTGTTCCATTAAGATAGCGTATTTTGAGCAACCCGCTAATTATTAATATAAGTTAGTGCAAAATACGTGCTGGTCAGTGTGTGGTCTGATGAGAAGCGGTATGGCAGATTGCTCTTCACAACCATTTGTCTGAATCATTCAAACCTATATCTATCTTCACGTCAAAGTGCACTGCATAAACAGTTCTACAAAGCTGGCCTGCTGTGTTTAGCTCACACTTGTTGAAAAGACACATCGCTCTTGACCAAGAATACCCTGAGTGGTGATTGCCGTGTGTACATGTCCCACATCTGCAAACCTCTGGGAACCCGTCAGCTGTGTTATGGCTTGTGTTTCAGCTGCTAGCAGTAGTTACTGCGAGTGCGGTCCCCACCACGATAGAGGAGATGGGGAAGAAGAGCAAACATACCTCCCGCCACCTGTTGGCCTTCCAACTGGGGCACCCCCGCGCCCGACAGGCCTTCTGCGTCCGCGGCCGAGACAGATGACCGCAGCGTTCCTCCTCTATTTTGGTTTGGTTCTGATAAACACAGGCGATCTCTCGCTGCTTGGTCCCCCGACCACAACTCACTGAACACTGGAGAGGGAAGGGGAGGGAAGGGGGATGGGTGGAAAGAAGAAAGCATGTTAGCAAAGTTCGCTTGGAGAACGTAGCTCTCGATCTCTACTGATTGGGATCACAGTCATGGTTACAAAGAGGTGTTACAAAATGGCACCAAAAAAAATAATTTAAATAATTAAAAAAACTCCACAGAATGTAGCCACAAATGGAAATGAACAGAGCCATAACAAAATGTTTCTCTCACAACATAAAGACCATTTAGACCTCGACACAAGAGCTCTCAGTGCACCCTCGTTGCATTTCACGGCCAAGTGAACACACTGCAAACAAATTGAACCGAGCAACTGAAATGGATTTCACCCAAAAAGCTTTTGTCAAACACTCACACGGACGGAATGCAGTCCAACTATTTAAACCTGTAAACAGAGGAATTACTTTTTTAGAGCTGCCGTGAAGTGGAGGCCGAGGCGAGACGAAGAGAAGATGCGGAGCGAAACACCGATGCATGCACGCGGCTAAAGACCATCATCTGGTACGAATAAACCAGAAATACTTTCGGGAACGGCGAAGATCGCGCATGAAAACCAGACACCCTGACAGCTCTGAGGTTGTAGATGGAAATATTCAGTATTCGGTCCTCATGAGGCCAGACAGCAATTAGGATGCCCGCTGTTTCTGCTTGACGAGTGAGCGCCCCCATTCAAAGCAGCTCTAAAAATGGGGTGCTGGAATCGAATACACAAGACGAGGAGAGTTGCATTTTGTCTTAGCATATTTTCCAGTCCAGATAATAAACATAATATTGCATTGTCCTCTAATTATGATCTCAGAATGTTGCATAACACCACACAGACACACACAGTATATGCTCATAATACTGATCATTCTACAGCCGATGGACCCCGGAAACCTCAATTTGCAAACGTCTTGAGGATTTTGTCTTCAGTTTCTCGGAGCCGAAAGGCATTTATTCATCGTTTAAAAATAATACACTGATCGAGTATCCATTCGAACCCTTCGAACAAAGCCCTTTTTCTTTTTTAAGTGTGGTAAGGGGGCACTGGTTGACACTGCACACACATGCATCATGCACATTGCAATTACCGAGGCATTTTAAACACAGGGTCGGCTCAGCTGTACGGAGAACATCAAAGCCGAGGCCGGAGCTGAGTGACTAGTCGTGAGCGCGGAGGACTCACACACACCCGCTGCACACTCAGTCAAAAATGATAACACAACTCCCTCTACCTCAGACAAGAGCAGAGACCGGCAAACATGTTGGAGGCTGAGAGCTGGCCCCTCCTTACTGCTGTAAAAGCAGAAGAGGGGGTGGTGGTGTGGGGTGGGGGGGGAGAAGAAGAAAAAAAAAGGGAGGAAGAAAGGAAATCGCAGCCATACGGGCTGTGCTCCCTCAGCTGAACTGTATCTGCATTTTAACGGTGCGAGAAAAGACGCTGTATGGCAAATGTGCTCCTCCCTCCACCCTGCCAACCTCATCTGTCAGCCATTAGTTAATCAGGGCTGGTAACACAGAGCACAGAGAGCTGGCACAGCTTGCGGGACCAGAGGACAGCTTCACCTCTGAGAGCAAGAAGAGGGCAAGGACTCAGGGACCCCTGCTTCTCGGTCCACAGCTGGGCTGCTTCACTCACCAGCACCCACTCAGGTAAGACTATTCCACTTATCACCTACGCTCAGCCGCTGCGAGTGCGGCGAGGTACCGTCGGGCTGCTTTATTCTCTTTAAAAAAAATAGTGGTCGGCTGTGTTTGGAGAATGTCACATTTAAAATGGATGTTTTGCATGTCCCTTTGAAGGCTGGTGTCGGATTATTAAAAAGCATACGTTGTATCATGAAAGTATTTTTGGTGTATGTACTTAATCTGAACTATATTTACGTCATATTCAGTTATAACATATGTTGGTGCTTTTGAAGTGTTTTGAATATATGGGTTTCTAACTTTAACATGAAGGAGGGGAACAACTCCTTGAGAAAAACACATACATCAATGGGTCACAAGGGAAATGAAACAGACCTTGAGACAGACCTGCCCGCCCATGTTGTCCCAGTAATTAATTTCACATGATTAGGCGAATTAGAGCTCATCTAATCCGGTGAGCATAATGTGGATTACCATAAAATGGGACGACTCAACCGCTTCTGTGAGACAAGTTTGTCCCAAGCAGAGCAGAACTTCTGCAGAGAAAGATATAATTGATATTCAAAGCCATACGTAATGAGCAGGCAGCTCCAAATGATTCTATACTTAGTGGCTCTAAGCGGCTTTCTTGATTTGATAGTTTTCTGGAACAAATCACATAATCACATAATTGAGTGCTAAACGAGAGCCAGCTAATTCATGCCTTTTCTGAAACCATAAAAACAGCCGAGGGCGTTTTTTAACATAGATGTCAGACAAAATGTGATTGCGTACAGACATGTCTCCCACAGATAACTTCTACCTGGATAATCAGACTGACATGAGATACTTTTCTTTTGAGCATTAATGTCTTTGTCTCAGACAGGGAGGCGTCAACCTCGAGATGACCCCGCCCAGTGCAT
Source organism: Cyclopterus lumpus (assembly GCF_009769545.1). NCBI lineage: Eukaryota > Metazoa > Chordata > Actinopteri > Perciformes > Cyclopteridae > Cyclopterus > Cyclopterus lumpus. The sequence continues at coordinate 7,725,733 of NC_046971.1, read as the reverse complement.
TTCTGTGAACAGGTAAGCCAATAGGACACATGGAAACTGTAAGGCATCCGAGAGAAACTTGACGGGAGTTTAAATAGCCGTCACTCAGCCAACGTCGCTATCAAAGCAGCTAATTCTGAGCAGAAGGTAGATTCCACAAAGCCAACACGGATCAAAGCGGCCTTGTGTGTAAATGTGCTTTTATTTGATTAATGATCCCTATGGCTTCAAGCATGGAAACGGTGTTAATGTGAGAACTATAATTACACTTTCGTTCAGTGATTAAAGCAGAATTGAGTGTTTTGAAAACCATGTCGGGGCTCAGAAATCAGAAAGACCATCATAAACATCATCGATCATCGTATTTGTATTTAACATAATTGCTAGACTAGGTGGTTTATTCCCAATTTTAGCTTGTTTCTTAACCATGATGATGAAACAACTTGTATTATGGAACACACTCCGCTAATAGGACTAAAGCCAAGTTAGTAATGTGACCATTTAGAAGGAATTATGCATTAAGTATAAAGTTCAGACCACAAATTAGTTTTTGTTGTTGTTATACATTTCCTATATTTAGTGGTTCTAAGTGAGACCATATCTTAAAATGTGAGAGCCAAGGTCGAAATTCCAATCCAATTGCAGCACGCTCGCAATGCAAGAGGATGGTAATACCGAGCATATGGTAGCTGTAGTTACACTCTTCAAAGGAGATCTGTGTCGACTCGGAGCAAGAACAAACTTGCAAGTGAAGACTGTGAAGTAGAATCATACCCCGTTGTCAAGGTCGTGAGATACAGTACATATCTACGGTACACGGTAAACTATGCTCATTCAATCTTAATTAATCTGCCCTCCAAACCATGCAAGTTGTAATAGTTGGGAACCGAACGCCCTTCAAGGCATTGTCATGTCTTCTGTGAGAGCTAATCGTTATCACAATGTCCTCGGGTGCATTTATTAAACTGTAAATCAGAGAAAGAAGGAGACAAGAGGGAACGAGGACATTCAGGCTGCTTGTTTTTTTTCCCCTTTTTTGCATGTTTTGCAGTGAGGTTTCAAAGACAGGAGTCAAAACAACACATGTTGTCAACATGGGAACAGCTGGTAAGAGCGGCGTCATGGGGCAGAGGAATGTCAAGAGTCATAGATCTTTTATCCATCAGGCCAAAATAGCTCGTTTGAAACCACGCACAGGAGCAGTGTGAAATTATCATATCCCAAGCATCACGCTTACCTTTATTCATTTTACCCTGGCCAATCTCACAACATGCTTTGAACTATAAAAACCATATGATGAATAAAAATATATATATATATGCCCAGATATCCACGTTCAAAATACAGTTCTTTTACTGGCACTACAGTACAGAGGAATGTTTAGATATGAGCAGCATTAATTTGAGAAAGGAACTGATTGTATGACATAGTCTCGATCAATGCAGTTCCTGCACTTTGCCATGTTTCAAGAGTTAAATAAACAACCGGTTGAGGAGCCACATACAGTTTCTCCAACACAGTTTCCTTTTTAAGTCAACAGCACTCAGGAAAGATACACCAAGAAACCATAAGTCAAAACGAAATGACAAAACAGAGTTTTTACGCCCGTCTAAACATTCCACTGAGAGCTTTTTCCCATAACTATGTTATTCTGAAACATCAAGCAATGCTCACATGTGTACTCTGCTGCAGATGGGAATAAGGAATAGATAGGAGGGGGTGGGGGGAAGCTAATTATTGATGACAGAGCTTAAAAAATACAGCAGATCAACAGGAAAGTTATAAAGTAGTTAGTTAGAGTCTAAGTCGCTCTTCCCGCTAAGAAAAAGAATAAAAACATAAAGAAAACGATGCAAGAGAAGAAGGAGAATACTATAGTTAAAAGAGAGAAATCCACACCTGGTATGCTTGTATCTTATTACCACATATGCACAAGCAAAACACTAATTACAATATTCCTTTCATGGCAGCATTATAGAGAGACGATAGAGGGCTCTGTTGGTATTGAAGTGCAAATTGCAGTGTTTAGCAAAATTGCTACTGCTTTGTATACCTAACCACCCACACACCGTTGTCCACTGTGTCTATTTCTGAAGCTCTGCTAAACCTGCGTTTGATTTCAGTCCATTGGGCCTTGACATCGGACACATGCCTCCACGTGATGAACCCGAAAACGCTTTATCAGTGAGAGAAAAATAAAATGATTCCTGATGTGCCCTGCCTGGTCAACACATTTCCAGAACAATAGCAAAAAGGGTTTGAAAACGTCTACAACATCAGAGATAAACATCAGGTTTTGATTTCAGCCCCTTGAACTCAGCATGAAGATTTGTTTCAGTCAACCCAAATGCATAATGCAGCGGTTCGTAATGCAAAAATACCGCCAATCCTAGACAGCTTTTGTCACTTTAACAAATGAAAGAAGGAAAAGTAGTTGAAGTGATTACTGACACGGTAATATGAAGCTATGAGTAATAATAGCAATACAAATTTAAAAAAAATACTTATATAGAGCTGGAAAAAACAAGTTGATTCATTAATTCGTCGATCAAGAGAAAAATGCAGCAACCATTTTGGCAATTGTTGAATTAATCCAATTTTCAAGCATGAATGGCAAATATTTGATGGTTTCAGATTCTAAAATTCCTAAACATCTGTGGACCACTGGCCCTGCCAACATATAACCATGAGAAAAAAGACCTGACAGGTAGAAGTACACCACGCAGTCAACTAGTACGGTACAAGTACCGCTTCATCTCTAACTCTTACAGTGAAGCTAAACAGCCCTATGCTAAAGTTTAAATTAAGGACTATTATTCCCCTGTTACTTAAAGTGGGCTTGAACATCCAATCTATCACTGTCCCTTCAACAAGAGGGGAAAAAGCTCTTTGGCAGAGATGTCGAGTCCCACAAACTCCATTTCACTCCATCAACGTGATAGCACCGACAGGCCCAAACAGGACCAGGCCCCATCGAGTCTGATGTGGTAACCTGTGAGAAGAATATCCATTTAAGTAGAGTCTATGAAGTGGCTCCTAGAGGCCTACAACCACTTTATAATACTTGACCAAACGAGTTGAGGAAAAGCAGGCCCACTCAACCTGTGTCAGAGTGAGGCCATGTTCCCTATGAGCCCGGGGTAGACCGATCTAAATGCTTCCAGACTTTCACGGCTTGTCTCTTTTCATTCCATCTCACTACATCTGCTCCCACCTTGGATCACCCACAAAATAACATCGACCGTTACTAGATGGGCTCATCTATTAATTTCCTCCAATGCCCTACGCAAACATCATTGTGGTTCGGAGTGAACTCGGATTAACTTCCAGGTGGGGCTTTACTTCTACAGGGAAAGCACTAATATCATCTTTTAACTGCTCTACACTACATTTAGAGGATGACTGTGCAAGTTCTGGCAAACACAATCTACATTACAGCAAGTAATATGTTAAGCTTATCTTCATGTAATTCAACTGCTTGACCCAAAAGAGGCTTCAATTCCTAATGTGAAAGCCATGCTGGGATCCAAATATTCAGAATCTTTAGATAACGTCTCAAAAGCTTCTGTTTTTTTCTGGCCTCCAAAGTCTTAACGGTTTGCCAAAATCTGCAGGCCATAGTGGGAGACTCTTAACCAGCAACTCATCAACTGAACTATTTTGCTTTCTCTTAAAGGCTGAATTGAAACAATATCTCCCTACGACTCAGATTTAAAATCAAAGCCGTGACAAGAGCCGTGCTCGTGAGGACCACAGGGGACCGTCCAGCCACCGCTTCAATTGCTCACACTCGACTGGCACATGTGCAGGATCAGGAAACACAAGGCCAATGATGTCACGGCCAACTGACCCCAGGGTGACAGGTTTGCAGAGTGTTCTTGCCCACTGCCCTGAGGCCAAGGTCAAGTATGTCAATGCTGTGCATGTGGGTTTCATTTGAAGCAGCATGATTAGGTCACAGATGCTCAACTCCGATCCCCCATGCATGGGAAAGCCACTCTCGACAGGAAACGGTATGTTTTTGTTAGCAACAAACAGGCATAAATTACTAAAATGATGCCTTGGTTGCCAATGTATCACACACAGCCTTATTGTTGATACTTGCACACGAGACATTGAGATTTATTTTAAGGTGGGTCATTAGTTAATGATATTTGCATTACTCGTTACATCGTATATATGTTGCACTGTGTCTGAAACCATAAATCTCTGCAATAAATTTGATAATTGTTTTGTGTCTTTTCTTCTTTATGCATGACAAATGTGTTTAGATTATTAGTGTTTGTAAAATTAATATAGCTTTAGCAATCATTCATTCATTTTAAAGGTGTCTCTGAAAGATTATTAGAAATGTTTAAAGGTCCAGGGATTAAAATAGCGGCAGAATATTTTTGAGGGATAAACTAAACTATTGATTTAATACCATTTGAAAAATGTTCCTATTTATTTAATTTTTAAAAAATGTTAATGTCCTTCTAATATTGAATGCCATTATAAAATATTACTCTTGATGATCAAATGTTGTCAGGCAGCAATGCACATTTAGGAATATTTTAAAGTTATTAATTAATTATTAAATATTAAAGTTATTCCCTTGTTAACAAGTATTTTGGTTTATTTCCAGGAATGTAACCAACCTCTGAAACATGAGATGAAACACAAAGGCGTGGCTGAAACGCTTTACAAGTAATGCTACTTGTAGGATAGCTAACTACCTTACAACAGTATATAATAATATGAGATATTTAGAGAGAATATAGAGCATTTGTGAAATGTATTTGAGAACTTGATATATATTTAAAATTAAAGTATTTAATTGATTAGCTACTACTGCAAACTGGTGTGATTTACATTGATTTAGGCAAAGAAACATATTGTGTGGGTACTAACAGAAGAGGCCATTACATAAGGTAAGATGCAATCTGAAGCCATAAGAAATATTTTGACAAAGTTACCTAATGCAAGAACATGGTATCATCCTCTTGACTCTGAAAGAGCATCAGCTCATAAACATTGCCATTACAAAATGTGTTTAAATGGCACAGAGGCGTCCTGCAATATGTGATAGAGGACACATATGTAAAAGAAATGATATACGGTAATCATTGCTGTTCTCTGATTTAACCATTTTATAATAATGAATGTAGGATTTTGCTGTTGCTTTATACAGTTATATGTAGATATAATCTGATGTGGTCTACTTTGAGTTGCTTGAAGTCTATGTTAAAGTAACTGGAATCGCTACATTATCCGAATATTCTGCCTAATATTACTTCTCACACGTGTGCTTTACTTCAAAGAGTGACCTCAGAACAATATAAAATGATTAAATCAGCAGTGTTCTGTAAATACTGGCTTTCCAGGACTTGCATTTGGATCTCCTCAACTAAACAAACCTTGCCAGCATGCATTAATACCAATTATTGTCGTAGTAAAAGTAATACTCTGCAGGTCTCCTGCCAAATGCATTACAGAGTGCTCCAATAATGCAATGGTAAACAGATGTGCCACCCAGCGGCAAAGTTTGATTTGGACTGTATACTGTCTTGTTTTCTCCAGGGACATTATAAAATGAAATGTTGAAACGCATAAAAGGAAAAGGCCTGCAGTGTTTTTACACCACATTATGCAGAGGTATGTGAAGTACTACAGATAATTTAAATACAGATTTTTAAATATGCCCCCAAAGACTGAATTATTATATAAGGCTTAAAAAAAAAAGGGGGGGGGTAAAGAGAATAATGTCAATTGAGGGTCAAATACCAAAATACCACATAATGCCCTACAAGTCAAGTCTTTTCTATGAGTTTGTAATAATTCACCTCACACTATATACTGCAAAAGCCTGCTGGATATATTGCATGCCCATTTGCCACAGCATATTAGTGTACTATGAAACTACTGTATATAAAAAAAGACCTGCTGTATCAACAACTGTGAAAGCAATAAACTATATTTCCAAGTGTTACTCTTTTGCAGTGAACTGTGTCTTGTTTTGTTTTCGAGTTCCCTAGAGAGACGTCCGTATAGGATTCACATGTGCTCATAACCTTGAGCTCTTCCTCTAGAGTACAAGTTAAAGGCACAGACCTGTGTTTTGTTTGCCAGCAAAATATTGCATTTAGAAACAACACAAATTCCACAGTTATGTTTCTTTAATAATCTTTACAATGGGGGGGAAAAAGCTAATTCAACATGTTTATGTATTTATTTATTTTTTGCACGTGAATGAAATAAATAGCAATAAGAACAACAAAACCAACCAAAATATGAAAAATAAAATAGAATTGCGCCTTCGAGTTGGGCAATTTTGCACCACAGGGGTTAAAAATAAGAATGGACTGAGAGGGTGGGGGGGGGGGGGAACTGCCATGGCTGAGGAGTCTTGGTTGCAGTGAAAGTCAGAGTTGAGAACGACACACAACGAGAGAAGCAAAAAGAAAAAAAAGAAGGAGAGTGCACACATCCTGACTGAGAGGACGTGGACATAAATCTAGACCCAGCTGCAACACTTCACCTGGAATATGTGTCATGATAATGTCATGTTGCTTTAAGCAGAATATAATTCAGGGTACTAACATGTTATATTTAGAAGAACCTGAAATCTGCAAAGCCGCACAGTGCCTGACACACACTCAGACTTTATATGGCTAAAGTACCGCGGCTCCTGCATTGAGTGAGAGCTTTACAGTTGCAGAGTTATCTACGTTTTCACAGCGCTTTTAAATCCTGAACTGACCTTAACATGTAACTTAATACCCAGCTGAATAGTAATATCTCACTGCCTCGTTACAGCTATGACCACGCCTATCGCTGATGTCATTGTGTACTGACACGCCTACATCGCTGCGGCAACGGGAAAGCCTTACGACCTTGCCAGAGGGATTTAGATGTTGTGATCTTATAAACTTCCAAGAACCAAATGTTTTCACCTGCCAAAATTCCCGGCAGCATAATGTGTTAAGTATGGATTATACACTAAGCTGGCCTTCTATACGGAAAATGTATGTGACGCAATATGTATGTTGCTGATTCGGTCACATAAGGGAAATGGCCAGCAGGCATTCTTTAAGCTTACTATATTAAAAGGCCCCAACCAGTAATGGTCAGGTGATGTGTGTGTGTGTGTGTGTGTGTGTGTGTGTGTTTGTGTGTGTGTGTGTGTGTGTGTGTGTGTGTGTGTGTGCGTGTGTGCGTGTGTGTGTGCAATGACAAATAATTCAAGTAAAGTGTTACATCGATCTAAACTGGAACAAAAACATTAAAGTTGCAAGAATTAATAATCTATTGTAAACAAATAAATAAGTTTAATTTTTGAAGAAAAAAAAAAAAAGAAATCCTTCAGAAATACAAACACTGGCCAAAGGAATAAAAAGAGACACAGCAACAAATGACTCTGACTTTAAAAGGAGGAGGTATCTGTGTGCTTTAGTTTGTTTGACGAACAACGACGAAAGCTGAAAAAGAACCGCTCATTGATAACCCCGATTTACTGCATTGTATTATATTCAATAAGCTGCACTGATGCTGCCTACCTTTAACAGAATAAATTCATTTATTCTTAGTCTGGAAATATGATGAAACTCTATCTTCTCGATACTGATAATGCACCATTATAAAACGTTATAGAAAGTTTAATAGCACCTTATCATAATGAATAACAATATGACTTTTATTGTGGCTGTTTGCAGAACGACTGGATTAAACCTCAGACTGACTTCCTTTCACAGATATGACGTTAGGATTAAATCCAAAATTCCCACCGTTTTAATCAACACATTGGATGATACATTTTGACAAACCATTGTTGTTGTGACATATGACAAAAGGTATTTTAATAGTTTATAAGCATTTATGCCTGTTTTCCTATGTGATGAAGACTACATCATATATTATCCAATATACTTTATTAATACTTAAAATAATTAACATCTATAAGAAAAATGTTTTCCTATAATGTTTATTTTGTTCAACCCCTTGGCATTTTAAGGCATTTTAAGTAACATTTTGGGATATTGTTTTTCAAATGTATTTGTATTGTTTATTAGTTTATTTGCTTTTGTGATAATGTAGATTATTTCAAATAGTTTAACCTGACAGATATGAAGCCATTTTAAATTGCATTTCAACTTAAGTAAAAAAACACATTATCAAAAATACAAATGAAACATGTATTGAAAATATTTTCCTCTGTACAAACTGTATTTACTCATAGAGAGATACGAGAGGTCTGACCAAGAGCACCAGCAAAAATATTAAATAAAATATTCAGTAACCAAAACTAGCTACTTGAAAAATAAAATCATACTGTACAAAGAAACACATACAAAATACACCGACAGTCATTTGTTGCTGTTCCATAAAGGTCATAATATTAACTCTTATACACAAATATACACTTGTGTACTTCGGATACAGGGGAAAAAAACAACAAAGAACATTTACTTCACGCCTCATATATGAAATAAATATGTTCTAGAGTTATGCCTCTACAAATATATGGCATTGTTGGACAACACTGTCCTGACTTATAGGTCTTAATTTGGAGCCTTGGCTCAAAATGGGATTCATGTGTTTTTAATGATCCCCTCAGTGGAGCAGCATTGTGTTTTTGTGTATTTCTTGATTCTAATCAGCACTGTGCCCCTGCGGGGCCCACCTGGGTGGGCTGGCGCTGGCTAAACAACAGTGGACCTCGATACCCGGCGCTCACTTCAGGATCTCCCACAGTTTGAGGCTACAAACACACTCAGTACACATGTCTGAAGTCATCTGAGCCCACACCGCATCTACTCACAGTGACGCGCCCTCAGTGAGGAAGGTAAGTGTTGGAGGAAAACGAGTTAGTACTATCGTACCGGCTTCCATGGTTGGCGGTGCCAGGAGGCAGAGCCCGGGCAGGGCTGCAGGTTGCATTGCTCCATGTCGGGCGGCTTTTCCAGGATGTCGCAGTTGTAGCTGTTTAGCCTCTGGCCGCTGGGCCTTTGACAAACCACCAGGCGGGTCCTCCTTCCACCCCCACACGTCTGTGTGCACTAAGGGGTAGCAAACAAAATAACAATGTATTTAGTACACAATACAGCAATTATATAATAATGTGTCTTATAATGAGCTTTTTCTGAACAGTTTCAGCTCTCAGATTGAGAACGTCCCATTTGGAGACCCAACAGACAATAAGGATGAACACGCAAAACGTGTGGGACATGTAATAAAGTTCACAACTGCGTTTCGAACTGTCAATATGAGCTCACCTCTCCCCAGACACCGAAGTTCCACAGAGGACAGGGTCCGGAGTCGCAGCCCTTGGACTCGGCCGGTTTGACCCTCTCATCGCAGTAGCTGCTGCTGCGTCCGTCGGCATCCTGGCACACCACCACTCGCCTCTGGAAACCTCCTGCGCAGGTACTGGAGCACTGCAGAGTACAGGGAGCACCAATGAGGACGATGCAGATGCACACACGGAGGTACGACACCTACTTTATGCATAAAAGGTCTATTATGAGGAATAAAACAAAGACGGATTTTCTTCTTTTTTTTTCTTTTTTTCTGCCACGTGTCAATTATTATTTCTCAAGGTTCACTTGCTGAATTATTTCTGAAACTTTTGACTATCCCACCATTTTTTATGCTTACATTTTTGGCAGATGTGAAGTAAATTCCTTGGAAAAACAATCTATCCGTAATATATGACCTTTTTATATAACTGAAGTGTTCTACTGAGTCACAATATGTGACACTTGAGCACGTTCTATTTGCTGAATACGGCGATGGGATGTGGTTGAAAGCTCAGAAACACTCGTCTTTCATCTAACATGTGTGTGGTCACAATTGTTCACAATTGTCACAGATTCCACTGATTTAAATTTAAATGTGGTGGTTTAAGTGTTTACGAACCAGAAAGAATCTGGCACAAACAAAAAAGAAATACACATAAAAAGCTGTTTTGCTAAATTTACCAAACAAAACAGACCAAACCCAAGTGCACACTGTTCTAAAAATGATCTTCTGAAGATGGAAAACGTCATTCCATGAAGGTCGTTCTCAAACACTAAACCACACAGCCCTGCACAGAGCAGGAGGTGCACTCTGCCTCCAATTACAATGACACATCCCCACTGTCAATGTGAGTGAGCACATTCAATGCTCTCTACAGTATGTGAGCCTGAACAGCTTCCAGTCAAGTTCACCATGTGAGACTGAACAGGGCACTGGGATGAATGCCTCTGCTGGTGGGGGTTTGGAAAATAGAGCAATGTTCTTCTTGTGGCTTTCAGAAAAACAAGATAAAACCCCAGAAAACACATGTCCTCGTGAAAAAAAACTAAGGATTGATCTCCAAAAGAGAATTTCACAGTAAAAGAATATTCAGGTCTTTTGATGAAGTAAGAGACATCTAATAACTGACTTTTGTCAAAATGAAAAATGGCAATATTAGGTGCAAAATGTTGTCAATTATCCTCAAGCATGGAGCAGAGTGATACAACATGCTTCGCGCTATTTGTTATAAAAGTGGGCGTACCCTCAAGATAAAGCACAAATTCAGGGTGAAAGAGCAAATTACATATAGAGGCTACAGACATGTAATCAACTAAAAGTGATTAACAAGTGATTGTGGATGAGATTAGTAGTAAGAATCACCAATTAATGAACTCACGTGCTCCCTACCATGTAAATCCCCAAATATCTCTCTGCGATAAGTTCTGGGTCCACAAGAGCAATTTCATGGCAAAACGGATGCCGAAAAAACATCATGCAAACAAAACTACACAACTCTAATGCACCAATGCACATATTTAAAGATTCCCTGCAGACCGTAAAAGACCAGACACAGTTAAACACGAAAAAAAAAGAAATTAACTGGAGCCTGCTTTTTTTTTTTTACAATTTGATTCAAGGCCAAGGACATTCAGATCATTCGGAGCCTGAACTGCCACGAAACCCTTTTGGGTTTGTTAGTGCCAAATTAATTTCAGCTCAAAGAAATCCATGCTCTACAACTACAACTGATGTTATTCTACCGGCAGACGAAAAATGCTCACGCACAACCCTATTTCCCCCAAAAAGACGACGTGGTGAACATACTGCGCCCCAGGGTCCGGTCCTCCACTGGTTGTCCGCTGAGGGCACATTCCAGCTGCTGTGGCCAGGATGGCGTCCGGGGTCCTGGGGATATCCGTAGGGCTGATCGTTGATGCGCTGGCGGTGGTAGATGGAGGGGCACGGGGGGGCGGCGGCGCACTCTTGTTCTGTCGCGGGCTTCTCGTCCGGGTCACAGAAAGACTGGTCCACTGACTGGTGGTAGTTAGAGCAGACCACCTGCCTGGTGGCTCTCCCAACGCCACAAGTCACTGAACACTGGGGGACAGAGAGCCAAGGTGTTACAAATGTTGAAATAATGAAACATTATTTCAGATTTTCCTTTCATTTTTTGGCAATTCTCGAGTGCTAGATTTCTTGTATAAAGGGTATATTCAACTTTATAGTTTGCATTGTTATGAGAACTATGCTACTAAACTGATTTGATGCTACGTGACAATGTGACTGGAGGACTTTGCAAACATTTAGCAAATCGCCTGCCATGTATTGCTTCATGATGTGAAGCCTTGAGATATGGAGCCCCACGAGTAACTATGAATGCAGCTGCAGTAGAGAACTAAATATGACATGGACGGATTTAATTTAAGACTTTGTCCTCCGAGAAATCACATTCTGGCTGTAACATTTTAAAAAGGATAATCCCGCCACTGGTCTGACATCATGCAGCGTTTCGTCTCTCTTGTCGTCGTGACAACAATGAAAACTGTCCCACGGCGGTACTTAGAGCCCATTTTGTTTCAGGATGATTTTTTTTAAACATTGTGGTCGAGTACTGAAAGTCTCTGCAGTGGAAAACATCTGTATGGATTGGACACAGCGTTAGAAGTTTTTTTATTTTTTTTTTTACTCACAGGAGACCACTCCCCGGCCCGCCATTGGCCACAGGGAATGAAGCAGGCCGAGGACTCCGGGGGACGGGGCAGGTGGGTGCAGTGTGACTCGTCAGCAACTCCTCCCTGGGCATCTCTGCAGCTGACGTAGCGCGCCCGCTTCCCCTTGCCACAGGACACCGAGCACTGGAGGACACGCAGATACAAGCAGAACGGAGATCAATATTTGTGTTGTGTGGTTGTTAAAGTGATAATATCAACTGTCTACTTCTCAAGACTGAAGTCAGTGACTGCTTGTGAGTGCCATGTCAGTGAGAGCATACTAGATTGTGTCCAATACATGTCATGTATCTATGGGTCTATTGTACCTGTAGTACACAGATGATTACCCAGATATCTTATTGTATGAAGTGGCATTGTTAAGCTGCAATTATGTTTAATTTGAAGTGACCAAATAGCCTTTTGTTTCTTATAAATAATTAAATAAATGAATAATAAATGCGTCTGCCTCCCTAATGCTTTCGAGTCATACGTTTTTCTGTGCTGTGAGAAAACGCTTGATCACTTTCTGTGGGTTGACAATATTTCCCACCGTAATGGAAAAAGCTAAATTCAAGAAAGTTGTAATATCTTGTATTAGGATGATTAGATTGAATGAAAACTTGTTTCAAGGTAAAAGGCCTGGGTTTAGGCTGGTACGTTTGATGCTAGCAAGTTCCTCTGGATTATGCAATATTATGCTTCTATGTAGCTCACTTTTACTTCCTGACATCAGTGTTCACATCGCAATAAGTAACAGATGAGGCGACATGTTTGTGGATCCTTTAGCTTGTGTCACAAATAAAAGCGTTTATGATTGCTTAAAATCCTGTCGGTGTCCTGAAGTGACTCCCCGATCAACTTTCAGCTGCTCACACTCTATTGTAGCTGTACCCCTACCATCTAAACGGGACATCCCAGTGAACAGGGGGATGAATACCTAATGCAATCAAAAGGCTCCAGCTCAAATAGGCATGTTAATATCCATCTCATATCAATGACTCTCTAAAGAGGATGGCAGTTCCGCTGCTTATGGGGGTGGGGGGGGGGGGGGGGGGGGGGGTATGTATGGATGTGTACGTGTGCAAGTGGTTTGTATATAATCTGTGTGTGTGTGTGTGTGTGTGTGTGTGTGTCTGTAAGACCACACTGGCGCTGGCCTCTTTGACATGTGAGCTCACACCGACTTCCAGATTGACAGACGGGGTTCAATCTTAGAAACCGTAGACTCGTGTTTAGATGAAATCTGGTTTTCATTTGCGACGAGTAACAATGCAAAGTATCAGAGAGACAGAGGGGCCTCTCAGCCCAGACAGTGGAGCCTGTGTGTGTACGTGTGCCCGTGTGTGTGTGTGCGTGCGTGTGTGTGTGTGCGTGTGTGTGTGTGTGTGTGTGTGTGTAGATGCAGCAGGGGGTAAAATAGACAATGCCAAAGAGGATCATGGTCCTGTCGATGTCGATCTAATAAATGCAGGAGGAGCCAGTCATTACTGGAGTGCGGTTTCCTTCAATTACACACGCAGAAATACACGCACACACATGCACATATTTATACAAACTTTGTCATCAGTATTCTTATTGTTCACGCTTTGAGAGGTAAGTCAGATTCCAAAGCCCCGCAGATCAGTTCTCTCAGGCTACACACAGAAAGATGAATGACAGGGTACAGTAATGTGTTTCCCATTCAACAAATAGAATTGCTTTTGAATATTCTTTGGACTGCATATGGTGAACCCACAGACTGTAGACCGAGTAAAGCCAATGTGTTTCCTTACCGCAGTCCAGGAGCCGTATCTCCACTGGGTCAGGAGTTGAGCGGAGTTGTTAGGACGAGGTGTGCTTTGCACTGGAGCCCAGGGACACACCTGCATCTCACAGTCCTAGAAGCAAAAGAATGGAAATACAGTCAAATGAGTATTTGAGTCATGCATCCCCTACATTGAAGCAACGGGAGTAAATATCCCAAACATATGCCCACGCGCCCTTGGATTCAAAAGATCCAGGTTGAGGATGTCTGCAGCTAAAAAATATAAATGCTTATGCAATGTCTGTGAATATTTTTATTATATATATTTTCATTCCAACAGCTGAGACAGATGTCACCTATTTGGAGCCTGAAAGGTCACGAGTTCAACAGTCTGTCCATCAGTGTCTAAGAGCCCCTTAAACCACTCAGGTGTGTCCACCGTGACACAGATGTAGACGTGAAGGTCAAAGCAACGCAGAACAGCCAAGCACTTAAAGAAGCTGCTGATATTAATCAACTTTTTTTTAAAGTGTGCATGGAAGGTCACATGCTTGATTTAGGAGCGCCGTCAAAGAGTTAATTTCAAGGATACTGTGCAGGTGAGTGGCTCGCCCTTCAACCAATCGCCATATGACGGACAAGAGCTTGACGTGAAGCGTGACAATAACTGAATGCACGTGGTCGAATCCCTCAAAACCTTTTAGTCTCTCTTTGCTTTTGGCTCTCCTGCCGACAACCTTCCCATTTGGTTCAGCTCTACGCCTCCCACCCGCCTCCTTTCCGGCCGCAGCAGGCAGCTGTTCGCTGAAAGGTTCTACGGCACGCTACCTGGCCAGTTAGCAACTAGCTGGTGAACGTCGAGTTCTTTGAAACCAGATATTTCCCCTCATCGGAGTTAGTGGAGACTAAAAAACAGAGGTGAAAGGAAATGTTGGAAGGAAATGAAAAAGGAATGATGGACTAATCTTGTGCTGGCAGCTTGTTCCGCTTCCTCCAAGTGGCAAAAAAATAAATAAAAAAAATCCCTTGTTGCCGCTTTTTGGCACTATCTTTTAAGATTGATATTAAGGTTAAAATAACCTTGGAGGAAGCCTAAACTCTTTGGTCAACACTGATTTAAGTCTTGCATTTCTGGTCGCAGTTCTTTATACCCTTATTATTGTAAACAGCAACCTGCAATCTTATTGGACACATTAAATCGAGGTGAAAACAACCTTTAGTCTGGAGACAGTGTGAGCCGTTAGCAACAGTTGCTTCTTCTTACCTGACTGTCTCTCGGCCTCGCTGCAGCATTGCACTCTCTGTCGTCTACCGTGTCACCGTAGCCCCCCGACACACACCTCACAGCTCTCATCTGGTAGCCATGGCCACAAGTCACTGCACACTGAAAGACAAACATGCACACACACACACGCGCGTGTAAACACAAGGAGAGAGAGAGGACCAGTCAACCGCAAGCTATCTCAGACTCTATCTAAGTATGTCAAGGTTGATATCTTAGACGGGGCCTCGTTCAAGATTCAGCTCAGCAGAGCCGGGGTAGGACCGACACACACACGCACACACACACACACACACACACATTAATTGAGCACATGCGTCCACATACACACCCTTGGTCTTAACTCGACCCTTTACCCAATTCTGAACTCACATACGAGGCGATCGGGCCACATGCAGGTACAACACGAGAGGAAGTGCCACGGGGGTAGGTTTATTTGATCAGTAAATTATACTTACACAGGCATTGACGACCTGATATATTCCAGCTCTGTAAACACCGCTATCTGACTTCATACAAACAGGTGACGGGGCATTAGACCTAAATGTATAAACTAGACTATGAATGGCTATTCATACACGTTTCATTCAATTTGTGCTTCCCCCTAACAGGACTGAATCTATAGAGAAATATTTGGACACTTAGAAGATTGAATGCATATGAAGGTGTGTGTGTGTGTGTGTGTGTTTGTCAGGTTTAGTCTGACAGGATATAAGGGGCAAAGCGAAAGCATCATGGAGGAAATGGCAGCTGGACTCAGAGCACACTCCTCCGTAACTTGCCGGTATATCAGGTTACACACTCACACTTAAACACACAAACTTGAAATATACACCGTCACTGCCACACACACACACACACACACAGAGAGAGAGTAACAGATACGAGTCAGGATCCTAGACAGCAAGCTACACATGAAGCTCATTTCCGGGGAAACACTACATCAAGTTGCCTCGCCCCAGTGTGTCTATGTCTTATCGGTGTGTGTGTGTGTGTGTGTGTGTGTGTGTGTGTGTGTGTGTCTGCAGGACTCACCGCTCCCCAGATGCCAACCTGCCAGGATGCACAGTCGGGCAGCTCGCAGCTCCCCACAGCAGGAGGTTTGCTGGATGGGTCGCAGAGGTGCTCGCTCAGCTTTTCCTCCCCGGCTCCCAAGCTGCAGGACACTTGTCTGTGTCTCATCCCCTTACCACAAGTCACCAGGCACTGGGTGGCAAAATTGGGGGGGGGGGGGGGGGGGGGGGATGGTGTTGGGATGATGGTGAAAAAAGGTAGAGAAAAAGTAATGCTACGCAGCCCATTTCCAAGGACTGATAAAGATGCTGCTTTGTATGTGTGTGTGTGTGTGTGTGTGTGTATTGTATGTGCGTGAGAGTTCCCCACCTCACTCCACTCGCTAAAGGTCCACTTGGGACACGGCTGGTCGCTGCAGGTTTCAGTGAGCACCCTCTGGTACTCGTTGCACTCCCTGTCCACCAGCCGTCTGCCCAGGTTGTTCATGCAGTAGGACTCTCGGTTACGGCTCCCACGTCCACACGTCTTAGAGCACTGCGTACAAGAAAACACATTGAACATGTTCAGCCCACTCCGTCACGCATTCATCAATGGCATCCTTTCTCCAATGATGAAATGGGAATACAATTAGAGTGGAAATGAGAAATATTTTTTTCAATAATTTAGATTTGTTTCTGTCCAAAAATGATGTTTGGAAAGTACAACATACGTTGCAAATAAATAAACATATAAGCATAATAAATAAACTATGCAGTAGTGATCGTCCGCTATTAGAGATATCCAGCATGATTTTCTTCCTATATTGACATTCCTATATTTAAAAAAAACTGATTTATCAACCCTAAATATGTTCGATTCACCGAGGTAAAGACATTGTAAATCCATCTGTCAGCTTATCAGAAGCGAGTAGCCGACACAACCCGACGGACTGCATTCTGGGATTATCTTTCTATAATTACAGATTTGTTTCCAACTATCACTCCTCGTATTAAACTCCCTCCTCGGCGGAGGTCTGACCGCATTTGGTTTTTATTCCTATGAATTGTAGGGGATCTGTTCACACTGATAGAAGAAACTTATAATAGTGAACAATAATAGGCCAATCAGGCCAAAACTAATTATTTTAAATTGAATTTGAAAGTCCGGTTTTACAGTGTAAAAAAAGAAATCTGGCCTTATAAATGTAGTGTATGACCCCTTATACACAGTACATACATTATCAGACATTAGAAATATATAAATAATACATAAATATTGATTAAATATGCCTGTAATTGGTCTGTACCTGGGACCAGGCGCTGTACTGCCAGCTCTTAAGCAGACAGTCCCCATGGCAGGGCTCTCTGGCCTGAGGTTTGGCGGCGTCTCCACAGGCGCCGGCCTCCATCCGGTCACTCTGCCTCTTCACCAGGCTGTACTTCATGCACTGGACGTCCAAACTGCGGTACCCCGCGCCACACTTGGCGGTACATTCGCTCTTTCCGGCGACGTGCCACCTGCGGGAGTGGAGGTGTCGGAAAAATTGGTCCGTTGGAATTTGTTTTGTGGGTGCACGTGTGTGTGTGTGTGTGTGTGTGTGTGTGTGTGTGTGTGTGTTTTTGTGCATTTATGCGCACCTGACTTCACACTCAGTGTTGCAAGGCTCAGCAGCAGCAACGGGACGAGGTAAATGTTCACAGCGCTGGTCCGAAACCTCGAGGAGATCACTCTTACGCACACATACGACCTTTCGTCTTCGCTCACCTGCGCACACACACACGCGCGCGCGCGCACACACACACACGCACACAACAGACACGTGGGGAAAAGCAGGGTTCAAATCAGAAAACATCTGGCAGTCAGCTCGATGGCTAAATATCACATTTCTTCACCTTTAACAAGTCTGACCAGCTTTCTGACATCCAGTCCTTCAACATGCAGCCTGAGGGGGCCCATGTCAGATTGACACCCCACAAATACATCTCTTTACTGGAACCCACTGTGCCCTCTGACCCACTGGGTGCCTGACTAGCTTACTTCTAAAAAGAGAAATTTGAGGGGCTTAGTTGGGTTAAGGGCCAGCCAAAGGGGAAGGTGTCGGGCGATGAGATCGGCCGGGGTCACATCGGGGTTGCCGGGAGGGGTATTTATGGAAGGAAAGGATACTTTTTTGGTGAGTTCAAGTGATGCAAGAGAAATCCTAATCCTAATGTGCCCTGACACTTGTATTCATGTCCATGTAATACGGTGTTGTGTAATAAGAGCTCAAAGACACATTATGGTTCATATACATGTCCCACTTTTGGTGGTAAAGTGTTATAGTTTATGTCACGAGTAGCTGTACAATTGCTTGTTAGCTGGACACCTTTATTCACAAGAACACATTTTCCAATTTGTGAAATGACGTTGGGCCTAAAAATCCCATTGAATATGTATTCATGAGTGTGCGTATCAGAACTGCACAACATCCTCCGGATACTTTGTGCAATTATAAAGCCAAAGAGAAACAATCCCATTCTTCACGTGTGTGAATCCGGGAGCCAAAGCTGAGGTCTTACCCTGACAGATGCGGTTGCACTCGAGCCAGGAGCCTGAAGGATCCCACACAAACTGCTCCCTGTGTTCCTCGATGGGTATGTTGAAGGAGTACCGGACATCTGGGTTGTGGAGGTTTCCCACACACAAGACCTGTGGAAAACAATGGTGGGAAAGGCAAGGTCAAAAGACTTAACAGTGCGGTCCTTATTGTGTCTACGTCCACACAGAGATATCAACCCTTTTAGACAGATAGCTCGCTCAGTATTTTTCGGGTCGGTTGGAAGATCGAGACGAAAAAAAGGAGGAAAAACAGGAGGAGGGATGGATTATTTAAAGACCTGCAGAATGAGCACGTCCTCGATGCGGTCGGTGCAGTTTATGCGCTCTACTTTTGTGTCCGAGCCGCTGTAGTCGATGACGGTTCCCTTGAAGGTGATTTCCCTTTTGAACATGGCCACCACAAAGTTCCCATTCAGGAGAGAGTTGGAATGGCTGTCGGATAATGCTGGAATAAGAAATGGACACAAAAAAAACAACAACCATAAACAACGCGGAGCTCCGAATGTGAA
Source organism: Cyclopterus lumpus (assembly GCF_009769545.1). NCBI lineage: Eukaryota > Metazoa > Chordata > Actinopteri > Perciformes > Cyclopteridae > Cyclopterus > Cyclopterus lumpus. The sequence goes on along the minus strand of NC_046971.1, from coordinate 7,706,659 downwards.
AGAACTCCCCACGAGTAAAGGAATGTTTGCTTCTCGCAGATTTGGGAATGTTTACGAGACGTGGCACTTATTATTTCAGGCTATAAGTTAAGTAAACTGTCCTTGAGTTGCCAAACTATTGTTCTGCAGGGGAGGTATGCTGAAACACTGGTGACACTAAATTGCAGCTATTTGAAGTTAGACTGCGTGACTCTTCGTAATGACTGACATTAAAAGGCAAACAAAGGATCTCAGCTGACTGCAAATACAAACAAGTACATAAACATACACACGCAAATAACACACAGGAACACATGGATAAACACTCAAAGTTGGCAAACGACCTCACAAACCCAAAATGATCTCTCTCTCTCTCTCTCTCTCTCACTCTCTCTCGACCTCAAACATTATGGTCCCAAGAAACATGCAGTTCATTAAGATCTGAAAGAGCATGCTGAAACAATGTATGTGACTATGTTCCAAGAAGCAACTGGTGTTTACATTTAAGTCTACACATTGTTGGATGCCAAGCTAGTTATCTTTAGTCTGAGGAAGGACTGTGCGGTTTTGTAAATGATCTATAGACTATGGTTGTCATCGCTGACTTTAAGCAATGCCGTAAAAAAAAAAAAAAAGTGCAGCCACAGAGCCACAAGCACCACATGAACTTAAACGTACATGAACATATTCATGTTTGTTTTTTTATGTACACCTTATTGCTTGAAAATGAGTCAATGTGACATGGAGGCAGATTACTGTTCCAAATACCTGTGCGTTTCGATACATATGGGTGAAAAATAAGAGGAGAAACCAGCCAGGAGGAAGGTCTTGGGTCTTAAAAAGGTGTTAAGCCATCATGCGCTTCCAGAAAAACAGAAAAAGACATTTAGGTGATAGCTGTGAAGAGCACTGTCTATTCATTACATCTCTCCAAAAACCTTTCGTTCTTTGACTTGAGGGACCACAGTAAATGCTCCACGAAATGTGTATATGTTTTATGTTTTATACTTTCCCTGAGAAAGGTCAATATTATAAGATTAAAAAATGTATAAATCAAACAAATCAGACAGGTGAGCATTGAGCTGCTTTCTAAAGGCGTGCACAGTGTCCAAGCCCAACAGGAGAGCGCTTCAAAGTTAAGGAGCCACGACTTCAAAAAGGCACATGCGGTGGGTGATCTTCTCCAAGAAGAAATGTCTTCATACTGTACGAGTCCGACTTCCAAAAAAAACGTCAGGGCGTTGCATATACCGACCATGTGCAATATCAGGCACCGCTCGCGCAGTGTGTGGTTGTGGCACTCAGCAGCTGCGGGAGTCAAGCTTTTCACAGCGGCATGGCAACGAGGCCCTAGCCAGATGTGTTTTCTGACAACTTGACTTAAAACATCTTGAACCTGACTTGAACCATCGGAAAATGGGCGCCCGCCCTGACAACATAGGCAAAACTCATTTTTTCTCTGTCTGTATCTCTCTCTCTCACGTGCAAGAGCGCACACACACACACACACACACACACACACACACACACACGCTCTGAGCCCGGTGGGTCCATCCAACCCTATACCCCTATATCCACTTTCATGCGGCCTGGGCTCCACATGCCTCTAATTAGCACCTATTGCTGCCTCATTTATCTTTCTCAGGGGCTGACACTCCATTTGCTTTCCCAACCAACCCTCTTCCCCACGACCAGATGGACCAACGCCCCTCCTAGTTTCCACCATATAAACTCAGTACAAATGACAGTTTCCTTTCCTTTATGAAAACAGTTTGACAACAGTTTTCCGTACTCTCCTTCATTAAAAGCCTGCATCTACAGCTCTGGGTCACCAAGCATGGGTGTTTTATGGTCATGTTAGGGGATAATGGCATTGACCTATGAGATGAGAGCTGAAGGGGTGTATTGTGTACATCTTATTAGGCTGGACTGCTTCCACTTTGGATTGATTCTCCCAAGATAACCTGCAATTCGATACAGTGTTGCTTAAAGCCACATCGTTACGCTGACACACACACACACACACACACACACACACACACACACACACAGCACACTCACCGAGGTAGTTGTCGTCCTCTGACTTCCCAGAGTAGCTGACCTGTTTGATATCAATGTTGGTGGCTCCGGCTGGGATCCGCACCACTGTGTTGTAACCTGAAGAAGAAAAGCAGAGACAGAGAGTCACAATAAATTGTATGAAGTCTCAAAAGGGAACAAAGTAGCCACAATAAAAGCAGTGAGTGGTTTCCATAATAGCTTCACGATGTTACACCAAATCTCAGTCAGGGAAGTCCGGTTCCAACCACTGAGGATTTAAATATCACACTTGGAAAAATACAAGAAGAAAAAAAAGGTCTAGTCCTCTCAAATAACCTGCAGGAGGCCTTGTTTTAGTCTCAGAGGCCCGACCGTGAAATGATATGTAATTATTCCCTGGACCTACCTTTGGCCTGTAATTACTACACCGGGCCTGTTGTCCCGTGATAAACTAACATACAAAACGAGTGAGCGCGAGGGAGAGCGAGCATGTGAAAGCCAAGACGTGACAACAGAAATGTGAAGATAGAGACAGGGGGCAGGGTATGTAAGCTAAACACTTTTTATGGACGTATCTGCAGCAGCATGTATTGAAAACTACCATACGACACTGAATGCTTTTGGAGATTCGTACTCTTCTTTACTTACACTTTGATCACACTGTTGTGTATTTAAATACTCTTTAGGTCACGATTTGTTGACAGGTTTAGACATCATTCGACATTTGCTGATTTTAGCTTGTTTTATTTTCAAATTGTTTTAATTTTGCAGAAAAAAAATATATATGAATGTGCAAGTGTAAGGTTTTGAAATTAAAAGTAACATTTTTGATACTGGCAAGAAATTCTCACATCAAGTATCGAAAGATTTCTAGCAACACCGGTTCTACAGATTCTGCACATTCTCATAATCTCAAGATAAATAACAAATGTATCCTTTTCGGGTTAAAGAAAGGAGCTCGCAGATAAGACACAACTCAAAGACACAGTTACTTTTCTAACTGCTATTTAATCAGATGAATGAGAACATATTCTTTTATGAATTACAGGGGCAGAACAATGTCACCCTTAATGCACTGTACTCATGCTGAGCAGCTGTGTAGATGCAACCACAACGTTGTACTTCTGGCCACTGAGTAAAACCAATAAAATCTATTAAAAGATGAGATTTCCACGGGTGTATTACATACAGTTGAAAACTATCAATATTCATCTGGTTCGTTTCAATATGAGATTTCAGCTTGAGAAATTGACCTTCCAACTACTTACTGGTGCCTTAAAAAAAAAAAAAATAAAACCTGAATGGCATGAAAGGAAAGGTGTGGGTTGGTGTGACATGACGGTTAGCCTGACACCTTGAGCCACTCGGGGGCAGCACTTGGTTTACATATCTACCTCTCATCAGCCATGTAAATCTTCTCTCACACACACACACACACACACACACACGCACACGCACACACACAGACACTGTATAGTCATCACATGCCACGTAAACAGTGACTGAAAGACGCTTCCCATTTGAATTAATACTGTACAGGAAGCTACTCCGACTACTATTGTGCTCCTTTATTCCTTCACAATAAACCCTCTTCACCACAACCCACACAATCTATACACAACTTACTGTTTTGTGTGTCACGTCCAATCCCCTCACTAAACACTGGGGACAGGATAAGCTCATTTTAAAAAAAACACAGGGGTGTATGAGCTTCAGAAACACGCCACTAGCAAGAAAGAAGATGATGTATTAATAGCCTGCAGGGGAGCATTAGAAGGCGTCACAAGCTCACCCTGATGCAACTTGTCAGACAGTACTGGCTGGGTTTATGACAAACATCTGCTTGCTTTGCACTTACTGTGATTAGATTATCATTATTTCCATTGTGAAACATTTAACCTCCAAAGTTAGTTGTTCTTGTTTCAATTGAAAGCTCTCATTGCTTTAGCATCAAGGGAAGAAACCAGAAAATATAGAAAAGCTGAGCCCACTTATACATCTCAGGTCAGCTTTAGGAATTAACTTACTTGAAACTTGGCAATCTAAAGATTGAAAGAGACCGAGCAAGCAAGTTTGTATGTGTTATAATACTGGGGGAAAATACCAATAATAGAAATAGCTAATTAAACATTAAAACATACAAGGAATATGTTAAAATGCTGCGTCAATTCAAGGTTCAACATTCTGAAACTTGCAATTGACTTGTGAGGACGTGAATTGACTTTGACTATCCCCAACCGCACTAAAAAGAAACACTGTGGTTCGTATGTGAAGAGAGAGAGAGAGAGACAAAGGAAGAGACTAAGAAGTAGAGAGACAACAAACAAGAAAAGGACAAAAGGGCCAGAAAGACAGGCCTAGACCCAGGAGCAGAGGGGTGTCCTGCCTGGGCTGCACTCCCTCTCGTGTTTCCTAAGGTCAAGCCAAATAACCAGGGCTGAGCTCAGTGCCCCCCCCCCCCGCCCCCAACAGCTCACCGAGCGCAGAAAGAAAGCAGATGGATAGAGACGCTCAAACTCAGTGCCAAACTAATGCCGAGTAAACATGATGGAGGCCACACCCAGGGCTTTTATGTTAATGCTTCTGCTGTTTTGCTGCCCAGACCCGAAAAAAAAAAAGGATTGGATGCAATCAGCAGTTGGCCCGCGCCGAGAGAACCGCATTATGCAGGACAGTTCAAAGGGGCGGTGTCAAGTTTGTGTTTCGCTTTCTGAAGACCTGAGAGAGTTATTCCGTTTTTTGAAAAAGCTCTCCGGCAGATTGATGCACTGCGTTCTTCCAGATCCGGCTGAAGCACGTATTGTAGCTGAAAAGACAGCCTAATATGTTTAAACATAACCAGACATGGCATCAGCACACCAACACGCGTTGCAGCCACGTGGAACTGAGGTCTTTCTCCAGCTCTTCTGCGTATCAGATAGGTGACCCGCAGAAGCTGCTGACACACAGTCTGTTCAATAGCGACTCCTTTCTTTGGGAACAGTCGTCTATGTGTAATCTGAGCGGGGCGACTCACCGTACTGAGCGTCGTTGAAGGTCCCTGCCAGGGTTTTACACGACGAGTTGTCCCCGCCACACACTCCGCACTTGTCATTCTTGGCCTTCGAGTTGAGAACGTGGTCGCAGCCGGCTTGCTGAAGAAGCAAGAAAAGGATTTGTGATTTGATGTAAAACGTACCTAAAAATGACGAGTTTGATTGTAAACTCAAGCTCCATCCTTTCCGTTAATCACAACACAGTGTTACGTAAAATGTGTGTGTGTGTGTGTGTGTGTGTGTGTGTGTGTACACGTAGGTTCACTATACCCTGCAGAGGCCTTGAACACAGATGTCGTAAGTATCTGGCCCACATGGCGTGCCGTCGGTGACGCGGTCCTTCAGCTGATAGTACGCCATAGTCCCAGCGACCCGGCAGAAGAGCTTACAGCGATCCTTCATTAGTACTGCACGGGAGAAAGAAAACAAAGCTAATGAGATTAATACAATTAAAATCCTGTGCAAAAAAACAAACAAGATGAAACGCCTCAAGATGACTTGCTGATGAAACAAAAACACATTTTTCCATCCCATACCTATTTGACGTCTTTTTTCGCCGTTGCAAAAGTTCAGAAGACACTTGCTAGATTTGACAAATTTGTATCCATTGTTTGGAAGAATCACTTTGTATCTGACAGCACAAGGGCTCTGGGGCTTGGTCCGTTTGCTTGTGGAGCATCAATAACAAAAGATGAGTCACTTTTTGTAAGTTAGACAAGGTGGTCTCTGCCAGATGGTAATCTCATGGAGCTGAGCTGGCCATCTCGGGGGGGAAAAGGAATGAGATTTGGCATGCAGGAAGGAAAGCTGCCAGGAGGTCCATATGGAATGGGCTGCGTGTTGCTTTAATGTTGCTGTTGTTTCGTGTCAACTGAAGATTCAACCCTTGCAGCTCTTAAGGTATGACAAAGAAAGTAGAAAGGAGCTCGCCCATCCACCCATTCCATCTTCTCCCCTAATGCAGTTGATGTCACGATGTTGCATGCATTGGCCTCCACATCCCTCCCACGCCGCAATGTGGTTTGGTTAAATGCACCAAACATACTGTATCACCGGCTTCAAACTACACCGTACAGTTGGATGTAAATAGTATCCATCTTTTGATGTCGCAGCTCGGGCGAGACCGCAAAACATTCGAGATTGCACGCTCTGGGATGACGTCGGTGTACTCACTGCCACTGTACTTGGGGACCCAGCGGACGGCGGGGGGGAGGCCGTTGATGTTGAAGTGCTTGCCGTCGAAGTGGGAGCACTGCTCTTCGCGGAAGTCCTTCTGTCCTCGCGGACACGGCTCGGTGTTGCAAGAGCGGAACTTCATCCTGCGACCGACGCAGAACTTCCCCCCGTTCCTGGGCCTGGAGCGAGACGAGACGGAAAAAAACAAGAGCACGACGCTTATTTCTCAACTCAAAAGGCCGCGTTCTTGGTTCTCGTTTGACTTTATCACTTCACACGTAGGAAACGAGCTCTCTCTGACTGGCTGAAATTAATCTGACGTGCAGGTTTCAAACTCAGTTGTTTACAACTCTTATTGAGGCACGACTGCTCTCTTTTTTTTATTGCTTCTCATACTCGGGAGTCGAACACACATAAACAGTCTGTAATGGGTGTGATTGTCATAACTGCCGGATCCTTTCTTACTCAGGTTTGTTGCAGTCTCTGGCATTGCTCCGGGTTCCTCCACCACAGGACCTGGAGCAAACACTGTAGGGCCCCCAGGGCCCCCACTCCCCGTGGACTGGCTTCAGGTCCAACTCCTTGTTTACGCACATCCCGTGTCTGCAGTACTGCATGTGAACAGACACACACACACACACACACACACACACACACAACAAATGACTGCAACTGCCACAGACCTGAAGACAAACACAGATTGCAGGATTGATGCAGGCACAGCTGGGGGTGGGGGTTCATCTGTTCCTTCTTCATCCTCTGTTTAGATGTCAAGCTATATTTTTGAAAGAAATCCTAATTCTGCTATTGTTTACCCTCGAGGAAGGCGTCCAACTCCTCCAGCTGTCCAAAGAGAAACGGGAGAGGGAAGGAACGGTGGGGATAGAGACACAAATAGACATAGTGGAAGACAGGAAGTGTCAATGAGGGAAACCGCAAACTGAAATGCACAGTATGTGGGGAGAATACTTCCTTCATGTCAACCAAATCTATCATTTATTTGGCGGTGTTCTTTTCTTCTAAAAATCAGATGATGTTTTTATTTGCATGAAGGCACACTATTTTCCACACGGGCTCTCTGTTTCTCAATAAGCTCATTGACATTGAAATTGTGTCAACACAAAAATGTCTTAAGACAACCATTTTTTTTTTTTTTAGCCTGGGGTTGTAAATACAGAATTGAATATCTTTCACACAGTACAGTAGATCCACTTTGACATAGGAAATAAGGCGCCCGGTATCAAACAGTGTGAACCCACTAACCACCTTTTGCCAAGAAGTGCTAACACTGCTTTCATAAGCAAAGCACGGCAGGCCCATTTCCCTTTGTGTGTAACCAAATCCCCTTCTCGGTGGCTAAGATATCGGAGGGTCCTGTTCACTGAAAGAATGCAGGACAAGACGCCGTCTGTCTGGGTACGTAGCCAGCCGTCCGGGGCACACAGGCACGGGGAGCAGTGGCACCATGATAAGGAAACTCTAGAGTTGTGATAACAAGAAGAACAAAGTTCCTTACTGGCTTGAAATCAGGAACTCCGTTCTGCTGTTCGGCTGTCTATCTCCTCGGATACAAAGCTTTTAAACTTAGGAGGAGGACACCTCATTCTCACAGGTCTGAGAGGTTCATGCACAAGTTGTTACTTCAATTACCAGTTCTTTGCAGAGGGGAAATGCAACTCCCTATAATTTCCACTGGCCACATGCCCGTTCCACTACAAGATATTCCTTCCCCTTCTCCAGATAGATAAAGACTCTTGAGACCTGAGAACAGAACCGTGTGGGATTCCGCTTCACTGGATTTTCATCATTGCGCTAATAAACCAGGGAGGATATCAATCAGAGTCATCTCCTGGACAAATGGCTAATCAGTGTCCGCTTCGACATAAGTTCACAACTAGCAGGCGTTGCCTTCGGTGAACACCTGCAAACAAACACATGCAAACAACACAGAAGATGTGGCCTCTACAAACCTGGCCCAGTTTGCAGGTCTAATGATGGAATGTAAAGTCTGTGCACAACGACAGACAGGTGTTAACAGCTGCGGGGTCTGGCCTAAACAAAGCCACACGCAGTTACATAATGCAGACCTGGTGTCAGTCTCTTCCTGCCTCGTCCCACTGTAAATGCAAAATGAGGCCGCTGATCATTTTTGTTGGAGCGCAAACAATGGATTTAGAAAAAAACTATTCAAATAAAAAGGGACTAAAAAGGAATGCGGTAAACACCACAAAAAAAGGCAACGAGGGTCCTTGTTGGTTGAGCAACCACCTCGAGACAAAAGAGCTAAACAATCAGAGTTCATGGAATCGTTAAAAAAGAAAGACTTTTTTTTTTAAGATTCGTCATAAAACGTTTACTCGAGAGTTTTCCTTTGACCCAACACAGAGTGTCTCTCCCCTTATAGCCATCGCACCCCCTCCCCCCACCTTAGCTTAGGGACTGTCAACCGGGACCTGAGCATCCCTTATATACCCCTCCCTCCCCCACATCCCCTTTATCCCCTTATGGGAAACCGCAAGGGCCACGCAGGGACCACCACAGTGCAGCCGGCCCGGCAGAACCCGAGGAACTGTCAAACACAAGGAGGACTGTCTGTCAGAGAGGACCAAAGCCTGTGTAAGCCTCTGAGGCATTCCACTCCCCCCGCTGGCACCCTGTGTTTACAACCGTTTTGTTTGGCTTGAAAAGGTGATGTGGGTGAAAAGAAGAAAGAAGGAAAAGGGGGAGTGGAAGGGAAAAAAAAAAAACATCTGTGTGAGATGATGCGTGCGTGCGTGCGTGTGTGTGTGCGCGTCTGTGTGTGTGCGCGTGTGTATGTGTACCTGTGAATGTGCAGTAAGTGTGAGAGTGATTGCTTAGAGTCTGGAGGCATCTGGGGGTCACGCTCAATTCCAATTAGCCTCTCTTTCCAAAGTGCATAAACACACCCTTGGAAAACGCTGAGGTGAAAGGCAAAGCTCAAACAAGCATTAAGGACACCGGCAGACTCTCTCCTAGAAAGATTGTCAAAATGTGCCCTCAATTGGGAATGTGGTGCGACATTTGAAGGTCTTGTGAGAAAAAAAAACCTGTCCAGCTGTGTTTCAAATGAGGAATTCCACAAAGACGCACGCCGACTCGCCAACCAAGACAAGTGCATATCTGCAAACACATACATAACGCGTAATGCATTTTTTTTTCCCCCATACTGTTTATAGAACTTCGGGACTCTTTGGGATAGATAGGATGTCTATGCAGCGAATAGGGTTACAGATGCCCTCCTTAGCGCCACCTATCGTCGGGGAGTTTGAAAAGGAAGACGAACGCAAAACAAATAATGCACATCGGGAAACGTTTGCCACTATGCTCTCAAAACACACCAACTAAAGTTTAGTAGCCACCTCATCCACACACAGAGAAGTCCCCATCATGCTAACACCAACAGTGGGAAGCGTATCTCAGGACGGCAGCATCTGCTCTGAGCTCCTCCGCTGGCTGGTTTGGAAGTCGGTGCCCTGTAATTGCCGGGAAACCGTTGCAGTGAGCACCTCATTTCTGAACACAAGCCATACATCACTGCAGGAATGAGAAGGCAGAGGACTGATTCGAAAAGCCCTCCGCTCTTTCATTTTGACGCGGACATTTCCAAAAGGCTTCACCTTTCATGTTGCGGTGTCTTTCTCATGGCTCTGTTGGGGGAGGGGGAGGTGGGGGGGGGGGGGGGGGAGGAGTCCACTCCACAATGCTTAATTAAGACAGACTGCAAGAAAAACTGAAACATCTGAGGTCACCTGTGGCGCAACATGGACCACCGCCGTTGAATTCCAATCAGTCGCGGCGCTCTATTACAAATCGAATAACTTGACCTGCATGTAAGAGACTCTAGAGAGCCATTAAGCTATTCAGTGGTAAATAATGATTTGTGTTGCTCATAATAAGTCAAATGGCATCTACTATTATAGACTGGATTTACACAGATTTCTTTTTTTTTGCCAAGGCATAAATGTGTTCCCTGTTCCATATTTCCTTTTGTGTTGAAAGGGTGTGAAGAGAGGAGGAATAGACATGCCAAGATGGAGGCGATGGCGAGCTAGAGAGAGCAAGAGAGACGACGTGATGCAACCGTGACAACAACTAAATCATTACCTAAATCATTATTATGAGAAAAGTGTATCGTCCAGCTATGTCAATCTACGTATATTTTCAGCCCTTTTTAGCTCATTATTTTTGTTTTTAAACCTATTTTATTTTTTGGGCCACTTACAGCGATCATCATATAAAGTAGATATTGCAAAGTTTCAGCCATAACTCATTTATACGGAAATTAATACGTCAGATGTTGTCTGTGTTTGTAATTTTGTAATTATGTACACCTTCTGCCAATATGCATTGAATCCATCACCGTGCATGCAATTTTTTTGATTTCCATAACATGCGTATACATTTTAGACTCATTTTGACACCGCATCATAAATGTGCAAATACATCTTCCTCCCTCCCCACGGCCAGCAAAGAAAAGCTCCACTCACTGACTACTGGACACAGTGATTCCACGTGAATGTCAACACAACACTGATTCCAGCCTCGCAATCCCAAAGTCCAGCATAGACACACACACACACACACACACACACACTTGCACACAAACACCCCGTCCCCGCATCATACGACAAGTCTGTCAGGCTGCCAGGGAGTTCCAGCCAACACTCTCCGCTTCCGCCAACAAACTCCATTCTGCCCTGGCTCCACTTTTCAAGACCTCACTATCTCACTCTAATTGGCTGAAACCAGAGCAGGTCGTCATTCTTTTCAGAGGAATGCTCTGGAAATCAAAAACAACTTCCCATTTGTTCACTTACACTAACCACTCAATTAAGCCCCCTATTAAGAGAATCTGGGAAGCTTTTTGGGCTTTTTTTTTTTACGCGTGAAGAAAAGCTCAGCCAGCAGGCGCCGAATTGAATGAAATCTAAAACATCATGTTTGTCATTTTTCAACAAATTCCCCCAAAAAGTTGGCAAGGGAGCTTTCAGTCGAGGCCTCATTCAAACTGACAATAAAATGGTCACACGTGAGAACAACAAGGACTTTGGCAACAAAACACCACCGTTTATTCAAGCTCTGCCCTCCGCCACCCACTGAGAGTGATGGTGGGGATGTGGACTCAGGGCTAAGCGGTCCCCGGCTTTGGCTTGTCAGGCCCTCACTGACCATGCTGGCTCGCCCCTAATCTACACACACACACACACACACACACACACACACACACACAAAAAAAACACACACTGACACAACAGTGTATGTACTTACATTAAAAGTAGATAATTCTGCAAAAATATAGATGCAACACACACACACAAGTACTACATGCATGTATGCACACACAATCAAAACCCACAGACACACACACACACACACACACACACACACACACACACACACACACATACACACACACACACACAGACGCAGAATCCTTTTGAAGAGTGAGAGCGACCGAAAAAAAAGGGGGCGGGGAGGGCAGTACGGGAGAAAAGAGCAGGAGAAGAGAGGATGGAGGGAAGGGAGGGAGGGTGGTGGCGGTATTTATAGACAACAAGTGATGGGATGCCCTCGTTAGTGCACGGCCCACTGAGCCAGATGACAGACACGCCGCCAAAGGTCATGTGACCGCATTACTCACTCCGGCGCCCCGTGAGAGAGACCGTTGAGCAACGGAGAGGCAGTGGGGAAGAGAGAGAGAGAGAGAGAGAGAGAGAGAGAGAGAGAGGGGGGAAGGAGTGGAGAAGCAGAGAGAGTCAGAAGAGAAGGGAACAGAGGGGGAGAAAACTACCCATGAACCCTGCAGTGCCCGTTGCCCGATTTCAGCTGAGCTGTATACAAACAAACTTCTTTTTTTTTTGCACTCTTCCTTCAGAGGACGTGCCTCTCTCCCACTTTTTCGCTGCACTGACCTCAATAACCCGATGCGGCCACACACTTAGTTTCGTAACCCAACCGAACAGAAACTCTCAGCAGACAACGCAGGTGACAGCCAGCCGGTGAGAAAACTGACTTTGTGTTTTTTTTTTATTTATTTTTTTTTACAAGAGATGACGTTTCCCCCGTGTAATCGCTTGAATGACATGGCAGGCTTTGGTCTAATGATAGGCTTCCAAAGAGATCTTTAAAGGAGAGCTGTGGTTACTAAGACAATACCTGCTGCTAGTTTCCCCCATAGAGGCCATACATAGTTGTAATCCTCCAGATCGGGCCCCCCCCACACACACACACACACACACACACACACACACACACACACACACACACATACACACATACACTCCCGCTCAGGGCTCTGCAGACAACCTCGGAGCACAGGAGCTCGATGCGAGACCCTGTAAAGCCTTAGACCTGAACCTCATGACTTCTTTGATGAAGGAGTGAGAAAGGAGTGAGCAGAAGAGGCGCGATCGTTGCGGTTGCATGCGAAGTCGTCCCCCTGGAAAAAGGAGAAGAAGAGACGGAGAAATGCAAGAACGCAAGAGAGCCACACGAGAGGATACGAAGAAAGAACGACGCAACGCTGACGCAAGAGAGCGCGGAGGAATGATGCGGGTTTGTGGATTATCAGACTTTTGAGGCACACACAAACACACCATACCACACGATACCACATAAAAGAGCTCTTGTATGGGCAGCTGAGTGTCGGTGCAGGGTCTCAATCTCTTTCAACTCGAGCCACTTCAAACAGCCCCCTGCATGACGAGGACACTGGGCCCTCAGCACCAAAACAAAGGTGGGGCCTCCGCTCAGACACACAAAGAAATAAAGGACAACTGTTAGTGCATTTGTTCATATAGAACATTAAAAACAATTAAAAACAATTTAATAAATTACACTACTAAGGATCTCATATTGTTTGTGTGGTTTTATATGGCAGGAGGGAGACCCACGTCTGTTTGTTGGTTGTTTGATGGACTATCAGGAAAGTCTGTGCAGACATTCGCTGTCCCCAGAGGATTATTTCTCGTGGCCTTGAGGATATCCGATCTTTTCCTCTAACGCTAATATGAGACTAGCATTGTTGGATTTTTAGTCAAATGTTTTGACAAACATTGGTTGCATTTGGATTACAATTCGGTACGATCGTGTTCCCCAGAGGATGATCAACGGGCGTTCAGATGGCGAGGATGACGTGCATCTACATGTGGTTAAAAAGTAACAAGCAAGTGTTGTTGCAGCCTTTACTCGACTATGTGTCGGCGTTAAGTAGGTCCGTATTACAAGTAGTTATATGTAACTTAATAATACTTTGACCTTTTCTGAATGTCCAGGCCTCTTTGAACCTGCGAATGACCTAATCAATGTTTACAGGGCTCCAAAAAACAAGACATCTATTTCAATCTCGCTAAGTCAGCTCAAATTGGGTTAAGGTGTTTGCAGCTTATTAAAGCAAAGCACTCGGTGTGATTAAACCATCGCCGTGTCTCCTCGAGTGTTTCTCCCACATACGGGCTGAGAGCAGTGTGGGAGCTGCGATCCCAGGGCCATTACATTTTAGCCTGGTTGTTGTAGTTGGATTAAGATGTTAGCTATCCCCCGTTAACCTCTTCTCACTAGACGGGGCTGATCCAGGACCTAACATGGTGAGGAGGGAGACGGAGCCAGATGAAAGGATAAAAGGGATATAAGACATTGCAAAAGACTCCTGGAGGGCAGAAGGTTAAAGAGAGTAGAGAACCCTCCTTCTCTTTCTCCTTCCCTCATGCATGTTCCGAATGCTAAACACCATGCCGCTCACCAAATTCTCATCCCCTTGTACGTCCTCCTCACTCTCCTCCCTCCTCCTCTCCCGCCTCCTGCACTGCAGAATCACTGATGTGAGGTCTTTTGTGAGAGCGCTGGCTGGCCTCAGCTCTGTTACGGCCTGACCACTGACCCACTCGCCCGCCTTTTTAAGAGGTTTTAGGGTCATGGGTTCACAACAAGGTGACTCAACTGTGAACGGCGGGTGGCATCCTCTTTCAAAGGGCCCACGTCTTCACCTTTCCCTCTCAAGACTCTCTCTCTCTCTCTTTCCTTTCCTTTCTCTCTCTCTCTCTCTCTCTTTCCGCCCCCCTGCCCTGCAGCCCTTCTTTCCGTGTATCCTCAGTGACTGACCCGCCGTCTCAGCTCTAATTAGCATAGCATCCCAGAGCGAGGAGAACATGAGGGCTAATGGGGGTTGGGGCCCCGTAACAACACAGAGGGTAAAGCTTCAAGTTTCTAACTAGGGCCATCACCTGACCACATTTACATGGGTTTCTGCAACCAGAATGTAATGCATGATAAATTATTCCTTTTTCTTGGTAGAGGAAGTGAACTAGAGGGTGAAGGCATCAGAATTCCAAGCAGCCCCACATGGGAGGCTTGACTTGTGTCTGCAATGCATTTAGTCTCAACTGGAATGAGGCAGAGGAACACAGACGGATGAAATACATGCAGTGTTGGAATGTGAGGATCCCAAAACATGAATTTAAATCGGATCCATATTTTGTGTTCGAAGCAATGACAAAAATCTGGCTTCACGGTAGCTGCAAACAGTTCATCATGTTTTTTCTTTTTTTGACTCCACTTCAGATGCTAGATGGGTCGGCTTTACGGCTTCAGGGTCATTAAGTGTGTCAATCAAACGGCAAACTACCCCGTAAAAAATAGGAATTATTGTGAGATGCATTTCCTCCCACAAGAGGACATGGAGAACACCTTTATTTAGGTGTGAGCTAAGGACACATTGGTCAGAGTTTAGCAGAATTCAGTTCAGCAGAATATACAAACAACTTATCTGTGCAGCTGTACTGAGAGCTAAGCCGACGCCCCCAAACCGACGGGCCTGGAACATCAACTGCAGCGCCACAAATGTCATAAAACGTGTTAATATAGGAAGAAAAAAAAAAACTGCGGTTCCACATGTGGACTAACTTACCATTCCATTTCCACAGTCAGTCCCATCAGCCAGGGGCATGTGCTGTGTGCGACATCCTTTGTGGTCCCCCTCTGCGCTGGTACACCATAGCCTCTTGCACTGTTTCTGTGTGTGTGGGGGGGGGGTTAATTAGCATGAGCAATTCATCTTTTTGCCAGAATAGAGAAAGAGCTTGTCTATAATGTGAGAACAGAAGCTTTTGGGGGAAAAGATTGTGTGGATTGCAGATGGAAATATGGTTGTTGGTTTCTTCAAACAGTATTTCAGTCGAAGTAGCTTTGAACGTGCCTGCCATGCATTCTGCGTGGCAGATTTAATTTATTCTACTCTATATTACAGTTTCATATCTCTTGGCCTTCATGGACAACTGCTCTGGTCACAAGTATCTTGGAGTAGACGACAACTATCTTAGATCTACTTCCACCTGAAGTCTTAATTCATTTTTTTTTTTTGTGTGGTTTCGCTCGCTTTGATAGCAAGCCAACTCACCATGTAAGGGCAAATTTGGGAACCGGGTCCAAACATCAGTTCACACTGTCTGTTGGCGTTGTAGATTTGACCAGGGAGGAGGGTGGGCAGCTCGTACGTCCGGCCTCCCGGCTCATCGAGGAGGCACTCCCCATAGCCGGTGCTGAAAAACAAAAAGTAAGAATGAATGTACAGTAGATGAAAAATAATAATAATACAAGACGCACACTTGTACACACCCACAGACACACACACACACACACACAGGCAAGCTTTCATGGTAACATTTCTCAGGATAATCCAGTATCAAAACGTGCCGTCTCTTTCATAAGAGGGCAAAGTAAACCTTTCCATGTCTTTTGTTGGTGATCATCCTCAGATGTGTTTCCCCCCTGTGGGTGGTCTGTAAAGTTACCCCACAGAGAGACTGATATCACTTCCCCTCAATGGCCCGTTAGTTAATGCTGTCACTATGTAACTGGAGTCAGGCGCCACAGACGGAATAAAACAGCATTTTTGATACAGACTTTATCTGTGCTGAAGAAGGGGAAAAAAAATGCGAATATGGAATCCTAAAGCACCCGATTAAATTACATAAATCGGTGCCAGCGCCAGCATTGCAGCATAATGACAGAGTGCGCTGTGCCACACCCTGAAGCCACGACACAGTAACCGAGACAACAAAAGCACAGCTGGACCGAATGTATGCACCGACGTCCTGCGTGTAAAGACATCGGCCTTCACGGTTGTGAAAAGGCACAAGTCAAACACGTTAGCGGAGCCAGTCCGAGGCTCAAAGGATCTCTTGTTGACTTTTGAGAAAGGAAACTGGCTGATGAGACACGTATAGATGTGCAATTATGCAACATGTCTGCGCCGCTCTGACAAATTTAATCCGGCATCGGGCTTCTAAAACACCTGCTCCACGCTGATGTGAAAGGCCAATAATTACACAGGATTATCCAGAGTTACGGTCACTTGTTTCTTTCCCCGTTTCTTTCCAGCCATAATGTCATAAACTGCAGCAAACAGCGCTGGGTGCATGAGAAGAATACACCTACAGTGGAGGATACCGTGAATGAAAACCATGGAGCAGTCTGTCAAGGAGTCCGACAGACATTCCCATATTACAGCATCTTTCATCAGTTGGTCATCTGTCTAATCTGGAACGTAATGGAATGATTATTAAGTCCAGGACGGACAGACAGACGGAGGAAGAAGGGGTCAGTGTGGTCATTTTTTTTTTTTTTTAAATGAAACGTCTTCTTAATAAAAAAAAAAGAATATTGGCCGTTTGGATTTGAGATAGCCAAGCAATTCCTCTCTGGCACCAGAGAAGATTGCACACCTGGCAGCCATTGGGCTTGAAAGTAAGTTTATTTATAAGATGACTTTGAGCTGGCTGTTGTGCGCTTGTCGAAAGAGACTAAACAATAATAGTTTGCATGCACGCCATGCTGGGTTTCCTTCCGCACGCAGTGCGAGAACACTACTCAAATGTCAGATGGATGATGGATCTTTTTGCAAAGGAAATGACACACAGAGCATCACTACACAGTGTTTGATTCAACAGCGCCAAGTAAGCTGCAGCAATGCGGTCTTGTTAAGAGTTTTGTCTCTGACAGCGTGTACCGATTATTGCACATGTGAGATAGAGGACAGGATAATGATCGAGCTTTAGTTGAATTTGGAGCAGCATACCGAAAATAAAGATCCATCTTGATTTTATTAAGGCGAGACACTCAGCAAAAATATTGTCTTATCGTGCACTTTTTGAGATTTAGGGCTGTTTTGCTTTCATAATATGTCTGGCCGTTCTCTCGGGCTAGTGGAAATAAAACTTCCTAAATACACTCTCAGGGGTTTATTTTACTACACTATTAACGTCTGTAGATTTGTGCACATATCATTCATAGCCTGATTTCTATAACATTTTATTGATTAAAAACATGGCGAAAATGTATTTTGTATGGCTGTTTTATGTCGTGATAAAAAGAGATACCCAAACTTCCCTCTGTAAACACCTGCCTCACTTGCATATTCAAACATACCTTTTCAGTAAACTTGTAATTGTATTAATGTAAGTAATCCACTGTGGAAGTTTCATGGCAACATCTATTAGTCCAGTTTTGTACCATATTCACTTTGTCGTGTGTCCCCCTGAACATAATGACAGATTAAGTATTCAAAATTGACTTCACATGGAAGTTCTTAAAAGTTGCGCGAGCAGTTTGGCTAATTTTTGAGGTGTGTAATGGAAAATGATAGGGCTTGCCCACTACTACTGATTATGTGGTTTTAACACCCAGCCAACACAACAATTAGTGGGTGGCAACAGCCAGAGATTTGCATTTTAGTTTTACATTTGGATTTCGAGGCTTAAATCAAACGGATCCGCGAACGAGGGAATGAATAGTTGCTTTATGTAGCAGTTGATGCATAATAACGCCGCACAACAGCAGGATGCTTTTCATCAGCGCTCAGGTGCAGGAGTTCAGTGCACATTATTACAGCAACAGTGGGATAAGGGGGAGGAGGAAGGGAAATCCTTTTGAACGGGAGGGGGGGGGGAGGGGTTATTTGAGAGGCGCCGCGGCCTTTCATTTTTTAAACTGGTAGCAGAGTGGTGCAGATTGAATTTGCTCTTCGCGGAGAATGGCCAGTCAAAACACTGACGTACTTGACCAGGGCGGCCCACCGCTGAGCGGGACCAGCACTGTAGAAGAAGAAGCACTTTGAATCAATGCTCCTCATTGTCGGATTTTCAAAAGCACTTGGGACGACGCTCTCGTGGGCCTTTCCCACCACCGCTGTGGCTCCCACACTGAAATGCTCTCTTCATACCTGCATTGGTTGTTATATATCCCATATATAAACAAATGTTGAAGTGTATGCATTTCATATTTACGTCACACTCTAGTAATTCGCCACGAAAAAAACCCCCCACAGCTGTCCGGACCAAATAATGAAGAGAATGTTCTGACGGCTCATAGTTGAGGTCATCGCTGGCTGGAAACGCTGTTAAACACAACCTTAAAGCTCCATACGAGGCGCTGGCCAACAGTGCGCTCTCGAGATGCATCTGGTCAACAAGGCCGTCCTTTGTGAAGGCCTCCACAATTAACAGAGGAAAGGAGGCAAAGATTGAAGGGTCATGTCCTGGGAAGATATAATTATAACTGACATTTCCCCATCTTAAAAGGGAAGCCTTTCACCGGGATCAGTGACCACAGTGCAGGTTAGGAATTGCTGAATGAGCCGTTGCCCTGCGCTACGTTTTTTTTTTTTGGAAAGCAGGCTAGTGACTAGATTACTGTTTGCCCAGCATCTTGAGAGCGCGGCTCTGTCGGCGTGGGGAGACAGCCGAGGGGCTGCGAGAGATCCATCGCTCAGGTTATCCGGAGAAGACCCCCGGATTCAAACAGGAAATACTCTTTCAACACCAGGCAATAACAAGTCCACACAGTTTACATTGCGCTGACCTGTTCGACAGAGCACTGGGAGAGACGTTGCAGCAGTTTGTTTAGCCGGCCACGTCACAACAAGTGAAAAAAACTTAATGGCAAACTCAAAGTGTGGATCTGATGATATGAGATTATAGGAGAAATCCTTTTTAAAATGCTGTTTTGCAGGTTCCAAAACTGAGGTAAGCAGGTACCTACTCTAGAAACTCTGTGATGTACTTGCGGCTGCACTTGGACCACGACCAGGGATTGGTGTCATAGTTGAGGGTGGGAGCCATGACATGGTACTGGTGCTTCATGCCCGCCTCCCGACACTTTGGGTTGTCATCGTGAGGCATGTTGAACCTGGTGCGGAGAGGAAAAAAATGAGGGGGGGAGGAGGGTCAGCGATGGATAGAGGGATACAGGGAACACACACAAAGTGATTATCAGCTGCTTAATGGCTCAGCCGTAACACCGGAGGATAAATGTCACAGGATTTACATTCAGTCCCGTTGGGCCGCCACAGCCACAGACGCGTGTGAAAAATACCACACACACAACGCATTGGTTTGTTTCTTGTTTTATATATGTATTTACACACATTGTTGTGCTGTCTCCCAAAGGTGCAGACAGTAAAAATCTCCAAAAGGCTTCAAAAAAAAGTCCTACTGGCCAGTTGGTGGTGCAGCTTTTCAGGTAAAAATCATTCTTTATCCATCAGCATCATCATGGCCAACATGCTAGTGAGAACCACCTCAGCTCACCCCTGAGAGGTCAGAGGTCACCATCTCACATTCTCAAAGAGCTTGCCTCTTTTAAGCCACCCCTCTTTATCAGTGACCCATTTTTGTCTTTTTTAGGGGGGTTAGGGGATCTTTAGGTGCAGCTCAGGACTGTGGGTCAAGTTGTTATAGTCACACATCTGTAATAGTATTTGATGGCCATGCCCCCTACCTCTAATAGGGGCAGAAACAATGTGCATCAAGGAAATGTTACTTTTTAACATGTAAAAGTATGAACAATAACAATTCCTTACATTTGAGAAGCTGAAACCAGCAAATGTTTGGTATGTTTGCCTAATAAATTACTTTTAAAGCTTACAAGCTTATCAAAGTAGTTAATTTCAGCAATTCATTTTCTGTTGATTCACTAATCAGTTAATCAGCTGATTGTTTCAGCGTTATAAACAATAAAACAAGAGAGACAGATGTATAAATTGAAGTACACAGCATGGCATCTGCAGATTAATGAATTAAGGCTCGCTGAATGGAGTTGGCAGTCTCATAAAGCAAGTTGATCATGTCCAGAATAGCACGGTCCAATGCAGATGTCCTGTTTTGTATTGCGGTTTGGTGTATTACCATAAATACATGTCTATGTACAAACACAGGGACTGTATGCAGCTGTATGATGTCTAAGATGTTTACAACAGGATGTGGGCCAGTCCTGGGCTCTGGACTGTGGCCGAGGGTCAATCCATACCTCCACACAAACAAGACCTAGCCATGCTGGCATGAGGCCCACCCTACAGGGGCCAAGGGCCTGAAGGCAAACACCCAGGGAATAATTAAGCCTCTGGCACAGTAATGAGCTCTGCACATACACCAAGCGGCTGGCTAATGCTGACAGCATCAAACCAGGCTCAAATGGTATTTGCACTCTTAACTACTAACTATTCTTTGACATCAGGGTGATGGAACAAGTTTAAAATGAAAACAAACGATACTTTCTTCTTTTTAGGCTTTCTTATTATCATTAAAATGTATTTGTGACGAGCTCCAAAAAAACGTTCCCACATTATGATGATTTAGTGGACACCGATCTGAAGGGCAAAAACGAGAATACGGACTGGAAATCCCGAGAAGAGAGCCTTTTAGTGTAATTAGGTCGTAAATCAGGATATTTTGTGGCTCTCTGTTTGGCAACCTCAAGGGCCAGATCAATAGAGGAGTCAATCCCAGCTGGAGGGATCCAACCCCAGCACTTAATTATTAGCATCCAGGCTGAAATGTGATTAGTTAGGGTCCACTCACTTAAAGTGAGAGCTCTCAACAAAACAAGCTGCTTTTGTTTTCTGTTCATCCCATCCTTCATGCCATGCCGTCATGCAACGAGATTTTTCTGGACGACAACGTATTTCTGAGCTGAAATGCCCCGTAAATAACTGCGAGACTAAGACAAATTCCTGCAGATCGAGTGAGAGTGTGAGTAAGAGTTGGAGCAAACAGCGCAGTCTGCAGGAACAGCAATTATCAGCACATCAACAGAGACAGAGCCCAGTGACGACAGTGGGGGAAACGGATTGCTACTTCGTCAGTGGATTAAACGTTGTAGCTCCTCCGAGTGTAACAAACCATCTTTGACAACAATAATCTCACTCATTTCATCCACTAGGTTATGCGTGATCGGGATAACGCCGGTGAACGTTTGTGGTGTGTTCAAGATGTCAAAGAAGAAAACCTGTGGACTTCTCATGTGACATCAAAATGTCAGAAAACTTTATTGGAGCCTCGGCACCGTCTAATAACAAACTCGATTATATGTGTCCCCTTTGAACGGCTATCAAATGACACCGGCCTGGCCTGGCCTGTGGTGGCTATTAGCAATCTCACACATCCTTTGCAGTCATCTGAGAAAGGCCTCCTATCCATTAGTCTAAATCTTTCTTTAATCTGCAATGCTCTTGAAAGGCTCCCACTACCTAACACTGGATTTCCCAGAGCGCCAAACACTACGGAGAGCTCACGCCTGCGGGGGGGGGGGTCGGGGGGTGGGTGGGTGGCTGGGGGGGGGGGGGGGAGTGATCTCTCCACTGGAAGAATGTGTGAGCGGAGACAGAGGAGGAAGAAGAATATCTTTCATTCTTCACCAATGGCTCACACGACACTGATCCCGTTTAGTCGCCCACACCAACGGACGAACGGCAGACCGGAAAAGAAAATCTCTCACTCGCTTTCACGATTCATCTTCTTTTTTTTTCTTCTTTTTTTTTTAACACATGCCCTACACGCTGAGACGGGGAAGAAGAAGAAGAAGAAGAAGAAGAAGAAGAAGAAGAAGAAGAAGAAGCTGCCAGCGCGTTACACTTCACGTCTAAGGGCTAGTAGCGCTTCTCAAATCGCACCACGTTTAAATTAACTTATAAGAGAGATACAGTGATGACAAAGTTATTTGGATACATATTATACATATGAGTCTTTATTTACACTTCACATAAGTGGCATTATAATCAGTCAGACAGGCGTGTTGGGATAACACGCCAGATACACATGACGGCACTGTGACATCCTCGGCTTGTTTTATCAGTCTTTGCGGCTGATACGAGGAAACGAGCGAGCTCCCGAATACTAAACAGAATATTTAGCCTTGCCCTGTCTGATAATGTGTGCCACTTTCAATGATGTATTTAATGTACATAGAGAACAGAAAAGCTGCAACCTTGCATTTTGCACCACATATCCACACTGAATTTCATCTGAGCTGTCGTCCACTCAACACAAAGCTCTGACACATTAAGGGTTAATTTCTTGAGCCTGTACAGTAAGGTATTAAAGGCTGGCATGTTATTAAAAGTCGAGTTTTCACTTTATTATCTTTTGCACCTGGGACTGCTGCGCCCTATGTGTCTTGATAAGAGGGCTTTTGTTAGTCAAAGCACGCTGCGAGGGGCGAGTTTGAGTGTGTGTGTGTGTGTGTGTGTGTGTGTGTGTGTGTGTGTGTTCTGTGCAGCAACTTACACATGGCCCAGCTCATGAGCGATGGTGAAGGAGGCACTAATTCCATTTTCCTCACTGATGGAGCAGCTCCGGAATTGGTCGCACATGGTCCCCAGCTCTGCAAGCCCTACAGCGACACGTAGACACCATGAAACCATCAAATCGTGTATTCTGTAAGAGAGATTAGCTGCCTCCATCCCCTTGTTTCTACCCCTCTGTTCTGTCACTATAATATTATGAGCTTGACAGCTTGCCATAAACTTATTACCGCACCGTATATGAGCTGTGGTTTAGCGAAAAAGCTAATTGGAAAGGACTTGAGGTGGAGATATATTTGTAAAAGTGAAAGGCAAAGGTTTACCTAACGTGTCACATTTGTCTTTGGCACGGCAGATGTCCTCCCTGAAACAAATAAAAACACACAATGCTGTGAGACACTTTTCGGCTTTTCTTTTTTCAAATTTGAAAGCGAGGACGGGAGATGAGTGTGTACCTGGTGATGAGGAGGGCCGTGTCATGGTGCGAGGGATGGCTGTCATCCTTGAAGTTTTGGGTCTGCTGCCAGACACAGAAGTTGTGGAGCGTCGTGGCAGCATTGAAGCTCACTGTGGGCCCTTCCTGTTTTTGGTGAAACACCATTGCGGATGTGACCAAAACAAAGTGGGAAACATATTGCAATGTAGCTGACTTGAGTGCATCTTAAAAAAAAAAAAATGGGGATACATCACATTTTTCAACCTGTCTTATGATCCAATTTGTGTAATTTGGAGATACTGATCATGATAACGTTTTAATTTCTTCATTGGTCAACATGGGCCAAGATCAGGAGCCCCCTTACGGCTTTCCAAACAATGTCCGTTCCCTTTAATTTAACTATTTAAGAATCAGTTACAGGGAGCAAACAAACTACAGTGAGCCTCTCAAGCAACCTCTCGTTCGCAGGTGGCTAGCTGCCTCACTATAGTATCGTTTGTCCTCCATGGAGACCTCTCTTGAGACTTGAAACTGACAAGGCAGGCAGTGTCCTTTCAAAACGAGCCCCTCAGAGAAAAGGCCAGGCCAGGGACACCTGCGCTGACGTCAGCCATAGCGGAGAGCTGGATACAGGTAGCATTCAAGTCCCCGCGCTCACCTGTTCATTGTGGACGATGACCAGCTTGACAATCATGATGTTGATGAGGTTTCCTACGCTGGGGTCCTTGTACACTGCTGCTACCTGTAACAAAGACAAAACACACAGACAAAAAAATGCAAACCTCCACTGTATGAAAGTCTACTTCTCTTCACTCAATACGCGGAATGAGAAAATACAGCGATTGCTTTTTTTTCTTCTGCTTAAGCTCACATGAGGTTTAATCAAAATAGCATCAGATAATTCAAGTTAAGAGAAACAAAAGAAAAAGTCTCCTTAAGGGTAAGTTTAATCAACAGGGTATTAGAACCAATTACAATTCCCCCACGGACCTTGGCAGAGAAAAGATAAACTGAAATCTGGACCCAGCAACAAACGTTAAAAACCCCAGCAAAGCTGAAGCACCGAGCCCCTCTGTGAGGACAGCAACACATTCCCTCTGTAGTCTTTCCCCTCCACTTCTCTTGCCTTTCTCGTGCACCTCTGTCACGATCGGCCAGCAGTCTCCTGAGGCCGCGTGCGGCCTCCTGACAGGAACTCATTAGGCCACTATAAACATTTAGCTTGTCTTAGCCTGGGGGAGGCGAACGTGGTGCAGGCCTGTCCAGTTTGGGCAAAGGGAGTCTGACTTTGCAATGCTCAACGTCCAGCTGCCACACAGGACATTGTTCTGTATTATCTCGTATGCAAAAGCCTACAATGGACCACCACTACAGTATCTCACACAGCCAGTTAGCTCAAAACAAGCTCTGACGGGACAAAGTAATGTCAGCAGGGCCAAACCATCAAGGACACAGGTTTCACAATATAAATAATGTTAACAACCTCACTTAAATCGAACACAATGGATCAAACGTGGGTTTTGGGTTTTGCTCTTAAACTCGTTTTGTTCTTAAACTTGTTAAACTGTGGATAAGAAAAGTGACTGGAGAAAAAAAGGGTGTGTTTGTGTGTGTGTCTGCACCACTGGTCTGCAGACATGAGCAGAGCAGAATTTATGTTTTGACTTCAAACCTGGCACTAAAAACTGGGCTGGCACATTCAACACAGACTGTACCCTCACAAACTTATTTAACACTACTGACAATCATTACTTCGTTGTTTGTTAATGAGTCTTTTGAGCGGTCCGTCATACGAGAGCGAGACACACAGCAGAAGGTACACACAGTTCAGTGCAATTTATAACCTATCCTGCTTTGACACGACTACTCTAATATATGCAGAGACAGTCTGGCTTTCCAGGCAGCTCTCTCAGTCAGATATGGGGCTCACAAGGAGGTCAAGGTGCTGAGTCAGGATTTCACCAATTAACTGGGCCACTGTCGTTGGAGCAGTAGCATGCTCGGGTCACATTAGGGTTTACGACCAAAATGTCAAACAGTAACATCTGAGGCTGGAAAAACACAGACCTGGACTGGGGGATTTAGTTCCATATTTCTTCACCAAATTTCATAACACATCTTGCCTCCGTTATGCCGTTATGAGATCGTTTGGGTTCTATTGGCCCCAGGTTTTGAGGTGTCGGGTTTCTGAGATTTCGGCCACACAATTAAATACTTCACTGTTTTCACTGTTCGTAAAGGCCTATTTCCTGAGAGCAATGGAGTCTATTGTTGACTAACAGAATATTTGTGTTAAATGTTTTCAACTGCGTGAACTAAATTATTTTCCCCTCCATTGTATGTATTGTGGCGTTTCAAATGTTGTTAAAAGTTTGTAGCCAGCAAATCTTTCAGGTTGAGTTCAACTTTGGTACACATTAAAACGTGAATGTATGGTGACAGGCTAGCATTAGCATGTTCCGAGGTGGCTGGCGTGCTAGCAGTTAGCTGGCCAGTTAACCAACTAGCATGCAACTAGTCATGACGTCACAGAGCTTTAAGCATCACCTACTTCACAAAGAAGCCAGGGTGAATTGTGCTGTGCCACTTTCTGTTGTGAACAGGTCTTTAAGATGGAGGAGATCTCAGGAAACATGGACAGATGCTAACAAACCGAGCCTATCGCAGCTAAATACCAATGCACATGGATAAAATGCTGTATGCACATCCATTTGTGTACAAATGGCACAGTAGCGTGCATGTATTACACATTCACCGCCAATGAGAACATTTCCCCAAAACTCATACCAATCATCGAAAATGTCAACATTGAGACAAAAAATAATGTTTAGAAACATTGTTTTACTTACTACTGACATGATTGTTAGGATGTAGTGCTCTAGGTTGCGTCCATGGTGGCGCACCATTTTGGCATCCGCTGTCACCATCAGCTCGACGTAGCGTGGGTAGGAGAGGAAGCGCTTGCGTCTGCGTGGGGCTTTGGGCTGCGTGCTGGTGGAGCTGTTGTCATGAACGTGTTGATCATCGATGGTGGCTCTAAGAGAGTCCAGCTCCTCTCCCATGCTCCATAGATTCTCAAAAGCAACCGGCCTCTTGGAGTTTTCTGTTTGAAGAAAGAAAAATTGTGAGTGATGATGTGGAGAGGAACATATTTATTGGATTTAAAATAATGATCATATGAGTGAATTGGATGATCAAAGACTCAAATTCTTCCACACTGGACACCCACTGCTTTATGTTCTAAAGGCATTTCAGGAGAGAGCGTGGCACAGTTAAAAGCCGAGGGGTTTTAGCTTAGCTGAATTCCAATGACATAACAAAGCGCGCTGGACTTCTATGGCAAAAACCCACCATAAATTAAATCATTCCAGTGCTCGGGGAAAACCGTTGTACCAAGAGACACAAGGTCAGTGGTGAGCTTTGAGAATACGGGTTTTCTGGTCAGGCAATATGCACGCAAAACAAGAAAATAAGCCAAACAAAACAGAAAATCCCAGAGACTAGCCGGATATAGAAATCCTCGAATTCTCCCACCTCTCTGAGCCTGGAAACGTATCATCTGGAAATTAAGTTCAAATGTGGTCGACCGTGATAAAAGGTAAAGCCAGATTGAAACATTTCCCTTCATAGGCTTGCGGTGAACGACACTTTCAACACCAGCCGCATATAAGACGTACTGTGGATACTCAACTGGCATTCTCTCAGTGCATGTGTTGAGCTGGCTATGAGCAGTAGATTCCTTCACCATGACAGAGGGAAGTTTAAAGAGGTAGACAGAGGCTGACACACAGAAAGCGTTAAGAGATGGTTTCATTAAGACAAATCCGCAAGGGTTAAGGTGTAAGCCAATTTAATTACACGTACACATGTGTGTTTCCTAAGACTGTCGCCTTTTGAAAAGAGTTTGGAAAAAGCCACAAGTAGAGAGAGAGGATATCTGGTCTCCACACAGGCAAGCTCCAAATTGCTATAAAAATAAAATGAAAAAAAGGAATGGTAATTTTGTTTAGGACAAATAGCTGCGGCGTTATTCTGTTACTGACCAGAAAATCAGCCCATGCTGAAGGATATTTCTCAAGAAAAATCTCTTCAACATCATCAATCAAGTTAATGACAAACACATCAAAAATCATCTGCGTATTCGGAAACGTCAAAAATGTTTAACCGCAATCAATTATTTATTAGCATTGGAAGGATTTCAATAATAGTTTGGTAACAGGCCATCTGAGGACTGAGTATTTGCACGCAGGCTATTGTGTTGTCAAGATTTGCCGCAATGCATTCCCATATGTGATGTGGTGTAAAAAAGACTACTTGCAGCAGTGGCTGCCATCTCTCAGCTGCAGAAAGAAGGATTGAAGCAGCTATCTGACAAAGGGACAGATAAAATGAATAATAACTCTGTGCCAACACACAGACAGCTGGAAATATATACTTGTAGTTCTTTGACAAACTCCTATTCCTTTGTGACTAAAATGCATTGCTGCAATGTTTGCGAAAAATGGGGGGCACATTTTTCACATCCATTATTATCCACATACTTATATTTATGTGGCCCAAATGCACCCAACACTGTTATATCCACATCAACAGTCATAGCATTCTGCAGTGTTTGTGTTGCTTTGAAGGAAACATGGATATTTATAGAAATGAACAATTTTTTGAGAAATGAATGAAACATAAAATGACATTTAGTAATTGTGTGACTGTCAGTATTTACGAGCCAAGCATATTTTGGAGTCCGTCATCCTAAACAACCTCCTCAACTTTGGATAACCCGGCTATAGTGAAGAGTTCTATTGTCTTCTGTATACTCAATCTTTCCAGACATTCGCACAGAGAGAGAGATTGTGTGCAACTGTTTGGTCAGAGGAAAGCAAACAAAAAAACAAAAAAAAAGTAAACTTGCTGAGCGCTCCGAGATTATTCAAGTGATGCCCCCAGTGGGCACACGAGGCGGAGCGTGACTCCCTGGCACAAAGGCGCACATCTCTTGCTGCCGTGAGGCCCAGCCCCACGCCGGTGCCAGCATGCAAGTCAGCGCCAAGACTGTCAGTGCACACAGCCTGGGCAGCTGGGCCAGGACAGAGCTTTGTATTTTCCAGGAAAAATCTCTCCAAAGCCAAACCCACTACACTAAACCCCTTAAACAGACTCATCACCACAGACAGTCTGACATCAAAGGGATTATCAAAGCACAGAAGAGCATCTACATCAACAGAAATTGGTGCTAAGTCTCAGAGCAAGCGAGTGTGAGATGAAAAAAGAGAGGAAGAAGAGGAGGAGGAGGAGAAAATATGGTCCCTGTTGTAATAGCCTTTGAATCAGTGCAGATTAGCCACACACAACCTTTCCCAAATCGCCTTAGGTCCAAATCCCCCTCTCACTAGGTAGTGAGCTGCTACTTACACCATGAGAAGACAGGGGTGACTACCCTGACCTGCCGGACACACAGACATGACATCTCCGTCAGGGCATCGGGCATCAAATCAGCCTCCCCTACACATCCATCTGCGTCTGAGTATTTTACAGGACATCTAAATGTGAGACGTTCAATTTATTTTTACACGAGCAAAATAAAGCTGTATACTTCTCTTTATAACAGAGAAGTATACAAGGAGCCGAGATGAGTGTAACCATTTATAAATGTTGTAAATTGGTTAACTCCAGCACGCACATCGCTGAAAAAGACCAACATCACATTCGCTTTTATGCTCAACGGCCTACTTGTAAACTTGCAAAGCTCTTTATTGCCAAAAGATAATCAAACACAATGCACATCATAAACAATGTTTATCTATTCACTCAGTAACATGCAGGTAAAACCACACATTAGGACTCAACAGTTTCATACGCATGTCAAGATTCCAGCATTGGTTTGAACGTGTACATACGTGTACACTTATTTTACTTTCATTCGTGAACATTTTAATAAGTATGGAAGCATTTTTATGCTCGCATTTGCACTTTCTGTTTGAGCCCATTCATATAAACACAGCCTGTCCTAAAGGATCTCATTGAGATTTCAATCTAGATCAAAGAGTTGCTCTTTGACTCTCCTTCAGCTCTCTGTCAAAAGTATCAATGCCAAGAACCCAACAATGGGGAACACACATTTCACTGTCGAACTAATTAACATTCTTTTACAATGGCCCGCTGGGAGTTAAAGCGCCCTTTTCCCCGGGTGCCAATTAAATGGACAGTATACCTTACATTGAGTATTGGTAGTGCCCTGGTTCTATACGAGGTCATACACTCTGGTTACTGACAGTAAGACTCAAGGGGGGAAACATGTTGAAACTCCTGTAGACAGAAGCACAATTAAGTGCAATTCTGTGGCGAGACAGAGAGAAGCAAAGGCAGCTAATTGTTGTTGCTGAAGAAGGCTTTTAAAGTGAAGTGGCATGGCTTTTGACCTCATTGGGAGACGGTGGGCTTTGTACACTAACAGTGCTCTCAGAGTTCAGTTGTTGTTTTCAGTTCAGAGACGTGCTTAAGACAGCACGGTTGTGAGCTGAAGAATGTGTTTGGAGTAGCAGACCTCCTCTGTGGAGACAAAACACTACTTATAGATGAGGAATACCATGATGGGCAGGGGCCTGGAGTGTTTTCATTTGGCACACTCAAACTCAAAAGAGTTTCTGACTCTCCGATTTAAAGAAATTCATCCCCACAGATTGTAGATTACATGATTTATGGATGACAAATATCCTCATAAACAGTTTTAATAATAGTACATTTCTAAAATGGGCTGAAACGTTCCCTCCTCGATGGAGGTAACCGAATGGAATTTCTTAAAAGGACAAATGTGAGTACTTGACTGCCGACTTGATTTAAGACTTTTTTGAAAACATGGCTCCTCATTTCTAGTCATTATTTATTGTGAAGGGAATCCACTTTGGGATGATTTTAGGGCTTAAATACAAATTAAGGTAAGAGGCTTTTGAAAACCGCAGCATCATAAAACCAACAATTAACATCACACCTGACTTTGCCATCTAACGAGAACACAAAGAGGACACTTAAAAAAATAATTCCAGTTCATCACAACTTGGATCATATTTTCTAAAGTCTGGCCGTCATTCTTGTCAGTAATAATTGTGTTGCACTGATTGACTCCTGGGAACAGCATCGCTCAGTCAGACAAATTAACTTTGTAGTAGCAATGTTGCCGTGCTACTAGATCTCAGAAATTACCTAGGTGAGTATGTTATCATAGAAAGGATGGACATAACTGTGAGCAATGCTCCTCTAAAGCAGTCAGCGAAATTTAACATTTTCAAATATCCCCCAAAAACTATTTAATACCCAGAAGCAAAAAGTTCTGCCTTGACAAATACAAAGCATGTCTGCAGTTTTGAGTGATTTCTGGCCTCTCAGATGATAAACAGCAAGAACCACAGGCGACTGGCCAGCTCCCCAGTCTCTCCCCAGTCCACATCAGTGGGAAACTGTTGTTCATCTATCACCCGCTCTCACCTCTGAACACCACCCGTGCCACCATGCAGTCAGAAACTGTCACTCAAGTTGATTTTACCATCCCAATCAGCCCCCATCTGTTAAGAATGGCCAGACAGTAGACAGTGGCAGAAAATAGCCCCAGCTGGAATCTGTCACGGGAACTCCCGAGACAACACAACGCATTGGGTTCAATGGGGTTGAGGCCTCAGGGCAGGCAGACACATGGCAGCTATTAAAGTTATAGACTGTCTGTAGTTGCCCAGCCCTGTCCAAAGTATCTGTTATTTTAAAACATGATGCCAATGAGTGCAATGGGCCATATTATTAGCTCTGTCATGATGCAGTGTCATGAAATCTGAGGTCACGATGGGACAAAGCATGATGCCTGAAGAGAAAACGTGCACATTACTCAAAACCAACACACATGTTGGCTCACGACTCCCAGTCCGTGTATGGCAGAACACATTTTTCAACTCATTTGACAAAGAGGAGTAACATTATCACCTTTGCATTCCAAAGAATACTCCATGTCCATCCATTCAAAAAGGACAATCAAAAGACGAAAGAAATTCCGATTGTTTTTCTTCTGTGTAGGCCAATAGAAAAGCAGGAAAAGCTACTTCAGAGAAGCAGGTGTGGAAGAAGAAAAGCAGGCAGTGGGAGTTGAGGAAAAGGCTGGGGCCTCTGCCAAGCTCTGCAGCAAAAAAACGACACGCACATTTAGCCCCGGCCAGGACTGCTCAAACACATGAAGAAAGAAGCTCCGTTCTTCATCCCGCTTTACGCAGCAATTCCCAATACTCAGCGGGAGCCTTCGTCCACTGACAGGCCAGGGAGACGAAATTCACTCCTGACACACATGCAAACCACATCTATGGATGCACACAAAAGGGCAAAAACAAACCTTTTTTTTTGAGCATGGCAACAATAGGTACTTCCTGGAATGGGGGGACGTTCAGTCTATCCAGGGGGCATGGGGGCACAAAGCAAGCCTAAGCCTTTTGGAGGCATCTGACATTCAGAAGCTCAGCACCTTCTAAAGCCAAGACCCTAAAGGTGAGAGAGGTTGTCCGAATGATCAACACCCGTCCATCACTCCCTGACCGGCCACCTCCCCTGACCCCTGTCAAGAGCCGGAGCTGAGAGGAAAACAAAGAGCTTAACACATACATAGTTGCAAGTGAGGCCCAGCAAACAAGCCAGCAAGTCCAGTAACTACGCACCTCTAGGAGTGGAAAAACTCAAGGTCACATCCACCCGTCCAGTGAGTGACTCCAAACAAAGAGGGAAGTGAGGTCACAATCAACAAGTGCTTCCATTCACATACATGAAAGCGCAAAGGGAGAGCGGGCAGCGATTCAAGTCGGCTAGTTCAAACCCCGGGGCGGGGGAGGGCATTTTCCATGTAAATGAACCCATTGACCAAAAACCTGACGCTAGCATTTGAACTACCATGTATACACAGTGGGCACCGAGGGGGGAATCCTATACAATGATTGTGTTGAGGGTCAGCGGGACACAGATGCCATGCGTGCCAAGTATTGCCGCATCAAAGCCGATCACGTCGCCGTCCCAGCTGCCCTCAGTCAGCCATCAAGAAATCGGGTGAAGCGCGAGGGAGCCAACAACACTGGAACACTGGTGTTTGGGTTTACGGCTGGAAACGTTTGCTGTCAAGCCGTCTGTGTGCAATTCACTATCTCTAATTCAGACAAAATATGACAGCCCGCGACTTTAGACACACAGCCAGCGACTGTGAGAAAGAGATACCTCCGTCTCTTGCTTGTCTTCACATGGCTTTTAGAGAGCAAAGGGAAGAGACGGAGCGGGAAGAATCTGCCCCTATCTGTAGCCACCCTCATCCCCCGTGGCTATCTATATCGAAGGACGACGCAGGGATTCACGTGCAAGCCCGAAGACAGATACCCCGTAGAATGTGTCATTAAAGGTCGGAGCTGTGTTGTGATTTGAGCCCAGTAAGCTTCTTCCCCGGGGGCTTTTAAAAGCCAGAACCAGGCACAACAAGGCCCTGTGTGACTTTAAAACATTAATCACCCACTCAACAGCTATCTACACTGGAGATATTCTAAACAGCAGGGAAGCCACCCAGGTTGGCTGACACAGACAGGAGGCTGATACAGTTGCTCGAAATGTCCGTCAGTGAGATGAAACTAAATGCTCCCGTTGTTCGGATCCTTTTGATTTGCGCTCACGTTTCTTTGGAAACTATATGTTAAACTCACATCCCTTTAACTGCACATACGAATGAATGAACGAACGCGTACAATGGGGAAAAGCATCCGAAGACGAGGTATCGTCATGGCCGCTGCAATAACAAAAGCTCATTTTCCTTCAAGGTAACACTTTAAAAGCTCTTATCATTGCAACTTCTGTTGCTGACACTTCACAAGTAGTGACGGCATATGTACGAGTAAGTCGAGTATGTGTACGTGCCAGAGATGACAAGCGCAGAGTTAACAAAACAAAAGTTACTCGTTTTTTTTATTCATGTAGAAACATCGCCTTCCTCTCCTTTCAACACGAGCTGTGAAGGGACTGTACAAACTCTGGAAAAGTCGTACGGCCTCAATAGATACAGAAGTCCCTGTTATTGTTCTGGCACTGTCTGCAGCGCATGAAAACAGAAATATGACACATCATTTGTGAGGGAAAAGCTTATCTCACACAAAGGTATCTCGCTGGTGATATACATTCTGTTTCCTGGAGGGCTGCTTGATAAAAACGCATCTCGTTTCATCTCTGCCATGTTCAAAATTATGTTTTCTTCCGCAGCTGAAGAATAATAATCAACACAGCCACTAAATAGGCAAAAGGCTGCCCGGCTAGCAGATTAGCAGGCGTTGTTGGCCATTCAGCACTTTCATGTGTTTGGATTGACGGTGATAGTTAGCATGTTTCAGACAGACAAGGCCCATAAAGTTCCAAACCTGCCAAACCCCTCAGCACTCAAACTCCAAGTGCCAATTTTGATTTAAGGCAAGAGTCCTCTTCACAGGAACATAAAGTGGAGAAAGAAAGAGAGAGAGAGAGAGAGAGAGAGAGAGGGCCATAAGATGACTGACCCTGACAAAGAGTGCTTTTATAGCTCCTCAAAAAGAGGAGATACTGGGAAAGGAATCCACCCCCACCCCCTCCCCACCCCGCTAACACCACAAGTCCTGCAGTCTATCATCGACATGATTCGATAAATCTGAGTTTTTTTGTTTCTTAACTAAATCTAAAGTAAATCCATTGCTTTCGATGGTTCTACTGAAGACAAAAATGCACTAAACTGAAATAAAAACGCATCTTATTTGTTAACCTCCGAGTTATCAGTTCTTCGGGTAAATGCAAGCCCACGAGGAATCAACCTTTTAGAGGGTTGTAATGTTTGTCCGAGAGGTGTGTGGATTCGGCTTTTTGGTATGTTGGTATGGTGATGTTTAAATGTATTGCATTATTATGAAAAGTAAGCTATTTAAAACATTTTGGATTGTTAGAAACATCTTGTTGTAGCTCCAGTACCAGCTGGCAACTCTGTATATATGGTTCATATACACCTGTAAAAACAGGACATTTGATGAGTTACACTCTTCATAATCTACTATCGTATCTTCATAACCTGCATATTCAGTACTTAATCAACCATTTATCAGCAGTTCGATGTTCACTGTGATCCAATAACCTACGAAAAGGAACAACATTCCGTTTTAAGGGCACAAGAAAAAAAAATGTATCTGCTGCTTGGAGATCTCTTCCCCTGCTAACAAGGATTTCTTTCTCTACACTTCTTTCTCTCTCAGCAATCGGGCTGTGGTTCGGAGCCCCACATTGAAACACAGATTTAGTCTGAAGCAGAACATAAAGAACAGAAGAACTGTACACATGTGGTGTGTATTGGACACGAGGGAAAGGAAGACCTTCAGAGAAAAGACCGTAAGCCCACAGAGCTGAATGTGTGCCGCGTGTTATCTCAAACACATTTAACATTAACACATTTAAAAGTCCAAAGCCAGGAAGCAAATTCCCAAATCAAAGACCAGGAGCATCCACTACAAATGTTATGCTAAAAGCACAACACGTGCCAAGCCAGTGTTTACATCCAAACGGCTAGTAGCAACGTGTACTGCACTCCTTGCCATAAAAAGACAGGACAGGCCTGTTAGTCTTGGCTTAGTATGGCCTTCAAAGAGCACATTTATCACCGCATCTGGAGAGGGGCCTATCAGATAAAGCTGAGGAGCCGCAGCCAGGGACACCTCACAGTCCTACCCGGGCCCGACTGGATCTTTTAATCCTGCTGCTTATTGTTTACCTGCAGCCCTTTGATCAAGACCTACAGGTGTCTCATCCATGTACGCATCTTCCTCCCTACTATGTCGAGCTGAATACCCTTTCTGGCTCATAGTTGAGGTTATCCGTTGAAGAGTCAGGATGTTTCTCATTTGCGATTATGTGGGACATAAAAGAATAACTGGCTCAGGCTGAATGATGAATATGGAGGTTCTTGCGAGATTCAGTCAGGGTCATTCACCACGCCTCCACTCTCGCTTCTTAAGGGGGAGTATATACTTAAAAGTGCCTCAGAGTGGGGGGCTGAGAGACCCTCCAGATTTACCACACAGAGACTGAGAGAGTGAAAGGGCAAAGCATATTAAGGAGGTATTGACCTCGCCCATCAGGTCAGTCCAAGTTCTTTAAACCGCCGCCACACACAATAGCCACCAACGGGCGACAATAGCTGGGTTCAGACAACAAGCAAATCAAGTGGGCTGCACATACAAGATTTATTACATCACACCACAAAAGGCCGCCCATGGAGCTCCCTGCAAAGACGACTCTTAAGGGCCTTCCATCGCGGTGAACTCCACTCGGTCACCCCGCTTTCTCTCGAGGGCCTCTCCGCCACCCAAAGGCCTCAAACATAAACATTATAATGAAATTGGGGTAACTTTCAAGCAGCCTCCCATGCGGAAAAAACCTCTCCAGTTCTTTTCATCGCGACTGCAACCTGAAATGTAATTATTCCCTTCCTATGAGCTGCTGCCACAGGGCCTGGGATTGAATGCTCCAGCAAGAACGTGAGTGGAAACACCAGGCAGTGTTGCAGTGCATTTTGCTTCAATAAGTTTTCCAATAACATTTCTTAATCAAAGCTGAAACCTTTTGGGTATCCCGCGAGCCAAACATCGTGACTGGGAATAATGTCCTCTTTTCAGGACCGTGTTTATTGCTATGGCTCAGAAGGTGAATGCAGGTCATCAGAAGGTACAGTAAGTGTTTGTGGGTGAAAGTCAGACAGACAGTGGTTACAGGCAGTGCATTTATGCAGTCTGTAGTCTGTTACCTGAGGCAGCGCAGGGCTCCGTGTTGTTGTCAGTATACGAGATGTTCCTCTTCCTCTCGTGCCGATAGACGAGATGAGGTTTGTTGTGCTCTTCGTCATATTCCTCGCCCGCAGCGTTTAAAAGCGGCTCCAAGAAGTATTCACCGTGTTGTGTCGTAAATGTTCCAATCTAGAGCAGGAAAAAGAAAAGGGACATCGTTGTTGGCTTTGGTATGAAGTAGGCGCTTGCGTATATGTGCATACTACACTGCATGTGTGTAGGTTTCATTTACAGATTATGGCATAGTTTCATTCATTACATTACATTACATTACATGTCATTTAGCTGACGCTTTTATCCAAAGCGACTTACAATAAGTGCATTAAACCATGAGTCCAAACTCAGAACAACAAGAATCAAGCAAAGAGGTGGCGGTTTAATTGCAGTCCTTCTGTGTTGCCTTTGGGTACCAGTGTGCACATTACTTACATGCGCATTTTTGTTTTGACAGGTGCACATGGAAAGAACTCACAAAGAGTATATCACTATCACTATCGGTCATTGTTGAAATTGCAACCACTTATGAGACATTTGAAACCCTTTATACATTTATCAATGCATAAGCAAGTCATCATGATTCGGTAAATCATTTTCACACCTTGATGCACGGGATATTCAGAGGGCTTGCTCCGACTGTGAAAATGCATTTCCCCTCACGACATGACACTGGGACGAGTGACATCATCATACATGGACAGAGCTGCTGACAGAGGAATGCTAATATTGATTTGGCAGCTCAGCCCCTCACAAAGCTTCTTAGCTAACTCAGCCATGAGGCACAATGGTGTTTGTATGGTAATTTCATGCGCGCACTTAAACAGGACATTGGACACCGGAATGTTATCTTTACGGCGGCATTATTCCATAACCATCCCCATGAGTGATGGACGTCTGACAATGGAAAACAAATCGGACATGGAAAACATGTACAAACTGTATGTGTGTACCTTTCCATGCCGCCTCTTCGAAAGGTGAAGGATTAGCTGGCTTGCACCTATCAAAAGCGCTACAGGCCTCGAGTGCGACGTGTGTTGAGCGCTGCAGTGTAATAAGCTTTTGAAAACAAGACACCGGATAGGAACAACCACACTCAAGAGCCCAATGTTTCCTATGTGCTACAACTTTCCTGGAATATTACCATTTCTTCAGTTCCGACAGGCCAGTGTGGATGAATTAAACTGCTTATGCAATGCATGAATCCAACTTGAGTATTGACAGAACCCAGTAAGGGCGTGTGTTTTGTGAGGCCAGGCGGGATGCTTTTTGTACTTCGTCATTAAATGATGCAGAATGTTGCAGCTTAAAAACTAACACGTGCCGTGTTTCTCACTCAATGTAATGAGGGATTCTGAGAGGTGTACCTGCATCTTGTAAATCCCTATCTACGGCGAGTTAACTTTAATTAGACGATTAGAGTTGAGCCCCTCTAAAGTTCTCATGTGGTGTTAATTCGAAGGCTGAACAGACAAATGTTCTGTGTAGTCAATGGAGGGGGCAGAGTTTCAGGGTTTTCCCAGCATTAGCTCAGCAGCAAATCTGGCATAAAGTTTGGACAGACACAATGGTTGCTGTTCAGTAGCGGGTGCTGAACTGGACCTTACATCTGAGGGACTCCTATTTGAAGCGGGGTCACCGCCATGACATGGAAGAAATGATGTTGGCACACATCTGTTTCAGTCAAAACCCACAGAAACGCTTTCAAACCCAGTGGGAGTACGGGAACAGTAGCAGTCAATCGCTTAAGTTAAACAGGACATAATGGTGTCATGAGCCCGATCTTTACACAGAGGTGCATCGCTCGGTGCCGGAATGAAGATAGCCTCATTTATCCGGACAGGCTGACTCACCACACACTTCCATTAAGCTCCTCTTAGACATTTCCCACGGTGTGAGCGGACCCTAAGTTCCTCACAACCTTCATTGGCAGTTGTCTCCTCTTCACAGCATTTTTCCCCCTTTTTTTTTTTGGCCATCACAGCTTACTTTGAAAAGGCCAAAAGCCCCTCATCCCCGCCTCCCTCCCCGATTCCCCCCTGGGGACGGCTTTGAGTAACTCTGGACAAAAGGGGAACCTGCTTTTTTCTAGAACGACCCCTTTGTTTTAGGGCTTAATTATTCCTTAATGACCTCAACCCAACAAAATGTGCATGGCCATCAAGCCCCAGTGATCAGATACGGACACATTTATGACCCTATAGCCTCTGGTGCTGTCTCCATTGTCCTGTCATTCTCAATTGACTGATGATGCGGATAAGCAACAAAGATTTCTTGAAAAAGGATGCAAACATGTTTGGATAAGCGAGTCATACATCAAAGTTGGGCAGAGGGGCAATTAAAAGTGTATTACCCTGATCATTCCAGCATACCTCATGCCTTAAATTGTTATATAAACATGAAAAAAAACTTTATGTGGTTTGGTGGTGGTCTCTGTTCTCCAAAGGTACACTGAATGAGAGTTAACTCCCACTGGCATGGATCACAAAACATCTTTTTTTTTATTATGCCAAGTCTTAACAGGAGTACAATCACTTTATGCATTGAGAATGCACTAGATCAACATGCTATCCTGGTACCGTACACAGGGCACCTATCTAAAATAAGGATTATGTCAGTGATAGGGGTGTTGACGGGGAGGGAGACTCCAAGAGGATGATCCTCCTGTCTGTGCTGCTGAGTCCAGCCAAACACCCCCAACCCCGCAGGATCCGGCTGGCGCAACTGAGGTCAACCCCCTGCCCCTGGACCAGTAACCTTATGTGACCCATGAAGTCATCCCCTTCAACACTCAGATTCTCTCACACAGGAGTCTGCAATCTCAATGACTTTAGGATCCTCAAATGGTATAATGGGGCCATAAACTCATTAAACCCAATAACTCTATTACAGCCCCATAAGATCTAAAAGATATGATGAAAGGGCAACCAAAAAGCAAACAGCTGCTTTAGACTGATTTATGATGTCAACTGATTGGATTTTTTTTTCTCCCCATGAATCAATTACTTCTGTATAGCTCTGAAGAGTGAAACAAGACTATGAAAAATAAAACTCCAATCGCAAGTTCCCAGAAACCTCAGGTGACATCTTCAAATAGCGTGTGTTATCAGACCAGCAGTCTCTGATACAAAAAGGTATTCAACTCAAAACTGAGAAAAGCAGCAAGTCGGCACATTTAGGAAGCTGGAACCAGCAAATGTTTGGCGTTTGAGACTCATAAATCACTTTGGCATTCCAGTCGATCCACTAATCAATTAACTGACCACTAGATTTAGCATGTCTGCTGTTTTTTTTTTTTTTTGGGGGGGGGGGGGGGGGGTTGTATGTGAAGGTTTAGAGGTTAATTGTAGCCGCCAAAGAAGTGGTTGATAAACTAAAAAGCACAGCCATCACACCAACGCTCTTCAATGTGTAAATCCCACTGCCCTCTATCTCAGTGCAGGTCACACAGCAGGGCAAAGTAGTGTCATGCTCAAGGGCACTTCAGTAGCACGGAGGCTTGCTGCCACACCAACCCCCAGTCTCTAACCACCACCACCACCATCACAACAACAACAACAACTACAACCCTGATGCCCAGACAGACAGCACTGCGCCCTCTCCTCCCCGGTGACATGTGTCCAGTCACACTTGCTCTTGTTGCACTCTCTCCCCCACACACACACACACACACACTGCACTTTTTTTCTTCTTTCTTTTCTCCTGCTTGTTATGGGGGACATGCATGTGGTGGAAGACCTGTCAGCATCGCTCGATTAAAGCGTCTAAATAAATAAAAAATAATATATATTTTTTTTTTAAAAGCAATCTCCCAGCTTGTGAAAGCTTTATACTCACGAGGCCAGTGCACAGGCTGAACACGGCCGGGTACTCGCTCCTGGTGTCGACTTGCCCTCGGAAGAAGCAGTGGCGCATGTCGCTCGGCTCGTGGGAGTGGGAGTCCGCGGCGTTGCTCTGCTCCGCTCCCAAGTGTGTCACCGCGTACGAGGGGGCGATGAAGCCGGATTCCGCCGTCAGGTTGAGATGGAAGTGGTCCCCGAACGCGTCGATCCTGTAGTAGACCCGCAGACCCGACAGGTCCCCGTTCAGACTGCGCCGCCTCCTCCTGTAGTGCAACTTGTGGGGGAACGACTCTCCGAAGTCGTTCACGCGCAGCGGCGTGATGATTTCGTACGATGACAGCTGCTTGATGAAGCTTTCTGCAGCAACAACAATAACAACAACAACAACAACAACAAAAGGTAAAAGGGAGAAAAGCGGATAGGCATCAACGCAAATGCACGCTGACAGCACCGACGTCTTAAACACATGCGTTTCCCAAACACTGGAACTCCTAAAATCACAGCAACAAAACACACACACACTACCTTGTTTCGGATGCAATCGGTGTTGCAAAGTGTCCCGGACCAGCGCTGACAGATGACACATTAGTCCAACCAGCCAGATTGCAAACTGCATGATTTTTCCTCCGCGAAGGAACCCTGGCTGTCGTCTCCCCAAAGGCAAGTCACCCTCTGTCTCTCCCGGAGCCGGCTGCCCCTTCTCCCTCTCCCTTTCCCCCCCCCCCCGCCCGGCTTGTCAGCAACAGGTCGCGGGATCCGCGGAGGCTCTCTGCAGCGCAAGTCTTGCAAAGTGCACTGGCCTCATCGCATTGCTCCACATATGCATCCACTGCCCTGCTGTAAAACTATTTATGACACATTCATATCTCTCTCTCTCTCTCTCTCTCTCTCTCTCTCTCTCTCTCTCTCTCTCTCTCTCTCTCTCTCTCTCTCTCTCTCTCTCCCTCTCCCCCCCCCCCCCTACAAAACAAATCGCCGCCTAATGTAAAATGCAGTCTATACTGCAAGGAGGGATCAGTGCCAAGTACGCTTTCCCTTAGCCATCCCTTGAACACCCCGTGCACCCTAAGCGCTCTCAAACCGCGAAGCAACGCCCCCACCGGCGGCCGAGCCAATGGGGAGCGCGCCTCGACCACCACACATGGGGCAGGCTCGAGTGCTCCAGTGTCAGGAAAAAAAAAAAAAAGCCTGGAAATGAAATGCACTCAGTCATCGTCTGGAATTATGGGTTTGAGGTTTGTCCTCGATCGTGATTATTGCTGATACAAACTGCCATGCAATTATTTTATGTCATAATCTCTTGTGATTTTATGAATAGTGTTGCCATATTTAGCGAAAGGTGTGAGAGGTGTCTGAGGTTTCTGAGCAAATTGTCAGTTTATAGTGTTTTTTTTTTATATAATAAGTTTAATAAGTTACGAGAAAGTCATCAGTATCAGCCTCATATCTAGTATTGGTCGTGCTATATATAATAGACCGCATATAATAACATCTTTACTTTCTTTTTTTCTTCAGACTGTCACTTTTACCATCCTGTGAGTGAGCTTGTGTTGAAACTGGCAGAGAGAAGTGTTTATTCAAGCTGATTATCCTTTTTTTCCATGGGCAGGATAGAAATGTATATAAATGAATTACAAACACCCTTCAGATCAATGGAGTCGAGTCACTGTGTTATAGTTGCCACTGCTTGTGTATTATGAGGTGTAGACATGTAACGTAAAGAGCGTTATAAAGAAAGGAAAGTGAACCTAATAAACTGGGAACTGTTTAACATCCTCTTGCATATCTCTAGTGGTATAATAGTCTCAATACAGGCTACACCAATATACGTGTAATTGTACCATATGCATATTTTGCTGCAGCAATATCACCAGTGCACGTCTGTGATCGTGTTGATATACTGCATACTGACCAGAGTCAACTTTACCAATTGATTTTTTGAGTTTGAGTTTTAACTGCGTTGCACATTAATATATTGTTTCGTCTACTATGAATGTATCCACAGTAGTATGTCGTATTTAACTCGTGGGAAATGATGAGGCAAAGCACAAAAAATAATTAGCCCAGTGCATTATGAGCCATTCTTCACTGTCATCTCATGGAGGAAGCTCGACTCCCTTGGCCACGATGTGGTCAGCTTCTCGTTAATCATTTGAGCACGTAAAGTCTTCCACAAAGTTGACGGACGTGTGAAAGGGATCTCGTTTTTCCGCGTCCTTTGAAGACTAATGTCACAGCATTGTGAGTAATTAGACTCGGTGGGCTCACCGGAAACACTTTTGGTTGGTTCCTGTAAGCTCTTTCTTTGACACAAAACA
The DNA here is from genome assembly GCF_009769545.1 of Cyclopterus lumpus. Taxonomy (NCBI): domain Eukaryota; kingdom Metazoa; phylum Chordata; class Actinopteri; order Perciformes; family Cyclopteridae; genus Cyclopterus; species Cyclopterus lumpus. The sequence goes on along the minus strand of NC_046971.1, from coordinate 7,664,397 downwards.
TCTAGTCCCCAAGTCATGGCTATTACTTTTTTAAAAGTCTCTCTCTCTTGGTCGTCTCGTTCTTTCTCTTTTTTTTCTCTCCCTCTCTCTCTTTCGCCGAACTTAGTGCTTTCATGGACACATTTCAGCTATAACCACAGTGTGGTCAGTGGTTGCCCAACCACTGGTTTGCCACATCAATCTTTTTGTGTTTTTGCTGACTATTTTATATGTCCCTGTCATCCCAACACACATGCTGAAGTTGCAGCTACAATATATAAGAGAAACTCTTTAAACTAATTGATGTTTTGTTTCTTTAAACATTGGACCATTTTATCACATGCGGGTTCATTCTTACGTAGTTACATAAATGCAGCTCAGAACTTCCTCACCAGGTCTCTATCTAAATGTGTCAACGTCTGCTATAACAAACCCTTAATAAGTGAGTTCACACTGACATCTGGAAACAGTTCAAACTTGCTTATAAAACGACAAGATTCACATGTTCCACTTTCCTCCGGTCTCCGGCTTTTGTAAAAGAATGGAGTCGACTCAAATGCTCGGTGTTGACGCTGCATCTGGAGTTCAGAGCTCCTGAGATAAAGTAATTCATCTCGCCACTGCAACTCATCTGATGCCTCCCTGATGTGCTATTCATCCGGCCTCCGGGCCCTCCTGTGAGGCGATTCATTTCACTAAACCACTGTCACTGTCCTTTCATCATCAAGAGCAACGTGAGAATGTGCAAAGATGATTGAATTTGACAAACATAAACCCAGTTGAGACAGCGGTATATTTAGCGTATATAATAAACCCTTTTTTTTTTTCTTTTTTTTTTTTTACGATGATCTCAAATATATGTTTTTCACCTAATGAAAAATGGTATTGGAACCAGAGAACTCTGAAAAGCTTATAGTGAACCTTTCTTGGGGGTGAAAATAAAGATGAGCCCCAGATGTGCAGCTTTCTCAGACTGTAACAGCCACTGCAGGGAGGTTACCTATTGGATCTTGTACTGCATGGCACACAGGTGCCAAGGCCTCTAGCTATCACTTTTAATTAATTTCACCCAGCCAGCAACTAACTGGCTTTTATCACCTGAGGGACATTTTAAAGTTAGCCATATGACTGCTCTCAATAGCTGATTTAGGGTTAGTGCAGCTACCCGCATACTCATTAATTCTCCACAGATGCCAAAGTTAATGGATAAAACATCCCCAATTTCTGCCAGATGTACGGTCGGGTCCCTGCGCATGAGTCAGTGTCTGCTTCGGGCCGTTTCACATCGTGGAATCCTCCAATTTGGAGTGTGCTCTCACTGCATTGAGTCCAATCATATGGATTAATTGTTGTAAAGAGCACTAATATTCATGAGACACCATAAAGCCAGTGATGCTTTCATCGCGTACAAGACCAGCAGGAAGTTATGCCAACAGTAGCCTCTAAATGTGCACATTTTGAGGCCATTGCTTCACAGATCAAATGACATTGTCTTAATAACAAAGTGCTTATCCCCTCAAATGCTTCCAATCTACAATGATATATTGTGGACTGGGCCACAGTTGAGGTCAGGAGAAAGAGGAGGTTGAGGTTTGGTTTAGTTATTAGTGCTCTTTCCCAAGCAAGCAATTGATGTCTACCGACAATATGATATTAAGAGGCATTATGGCGATGATACTAGCACTTCTTCTCCTGCTCCATCATTTTGTTTTGATGTCCATTATACCTGAGTGCACTTATTTCTTTTGAATGACAACTGGATAAAGCAGAGCGTTGTACTTGGGGAAAAAAAAACCCAGATGTGGCCAAGGGTTTGTGACCTTATGGGAGCAATCAATGGTGGTAAACCACTACGCATCAATAGAAATCATGTATCAAGTATAGCACATTGTATTTTATGACGTTTGATGGTTATGATGCTGACCACAACACATTAAATGACATTTCGAGCTTTATCCTTCCTTAATACTTTATTTCCATTATGCACAACATGGCTAATTTCTTTGGCAGTTTTCTTACGTTTCCTATTTGTATGCAGTCTGTACAAGAAAGCAGTTATTTTTCAAAATTAATGTCGCCTCGATCTTTCTGTACTTAATCAGTTATTTGACACTGATTTCTGCCATAACTGCAATACAGTGCTTTTACTCCATTATTGCCATCAATTAACCTACTCTGCTATTTCTAATTCAGGGAGATACGTCATGCACTTAACTTGACAAAGGATTAAAATAGGTGTTTGACCCATACAAACGTAATGCCATACTAACTAATATCACATTACACCCAATCAACATTATGGAAATTCAACAGCAGAAGTTTTTGCCAGATATGTTTAGAGCTCTCCAAGAATCACTGTACAAAGCACCGCTCAGCCATACTGTACACTCTAACTGAAGGCAGCAGCTTGTCCACTGACATGTCAGGTGATTTATCATCTAGCCCCCCCCCCCTCTTCTACTTTACCCCAAACTTGAGCAAAGCGCAAGCCTGAGAGCACAAACAGCTCCAGAGCCACTCTCCCTCTCATGGTTCACTGGGTTTGAACTCCCCAGTCATAACAGCGATCCATACCTCCTGATCCACACCAGGGCCTTCACCAGCCACTCCTTGCACCGGGGCCGGTCTTTGCTCCATTTCTCCATGTGTAACAGGTCTCCTCTGCAGAGTTTTGTGCCATGAACACGGGAGAACCGTGAACTGGAGGGTGACCGAAGAAAACTGCACTACATCGCAGCGCGTCGTTGGCCGTCGTGTTTGACAACAAGTTCACCGCGACGTTCCACAGAGCTGCAGGGAAATACTCTCCAGCATCGCACAGTAGGCGTAAGATAAATATGTGTATTAAACTCCTCCTGTTGTTTTATAATCTGCATGGTGCAATGACTTTGAATCTTCTCAGGATACCTTTTATTTATTTATAATCACTGGGGTGTATAAAGCAGGTTACTGTGTCACTGAAGGAGTTACCATAACATACTGCCCCCCCCCCCCCCCCTCCTTTCTATCCTATCTCTGCTCCCACCCTCCCCCTTGTTGGACCGTTCAGGTGGTTCTCATGGTGCAGTGATCAAGGAGCTCGGCCACCTGAGACTTGTGTTGGCTTGCACCGCAGATTAAGGCCCCCCTCTAAATAGGCTTCCGCCCCCCGTTGCCGCAACGAGGCTTCATAAGCCGCTGAATTCCTAGTGCCCTTTAAACACAGTGGTCTGTCAACCTCTTTCCTGCTCCCATTGAGTGAGGCATTGTCTGTTTCAGCCCCGCAGACAGCTGTAAAACAATGTCAAAGCAGCATTCTCTCACCACGGCGGCGCTGGCAGCGTCTCATTTATGAATCATCATATTATGGCAAAACAACAAGAAAGGTTGACAGAAAACAAGAAAGATTACCGTTTGCCGAAAAGAAACAAAACAATGAGGCTATTTATTTGACATTGTGATGACTGTAGTCATGTAAATAAATGACGTCGCAAATGCAGATCTTGTATTTTGACGTCCTCTTTTCATGGAAGGGTTGGGGTTTATTATCGTGATGCTGAGGTCGTTACATCACAAGCAAAAGCTTCTGTGGAAATAAAATGATCCGTTACAGGACAAAGAATTCCTGAGGATTGTCGGAAATATAAGCGAGAACGAACTTTGAAACTGTTCCTAATAGTTAAATCCCAGATAACTGTCAATCTTAACGACTTATGTATTTATCTGTTTTATTGTCTCTTGAGGGCAGAATTCCATGAACTGAACATCATGTGTTTGCAATTTTAAGGCCTTTTAAAGTTGTTACGGCTTGCATTTACACACCCAGTATAGCTGCGTATCAACATTACCATCCGTTTGGGCTCCATGTTTCTGGCCACCTGACAAACATAAGTCCAATATTCATGCTCCTTCATCTTTTTCAGTCGCACGCATTTGGGAAATACATTTGGGTCTTACGCTTGCCAGATGCTCTGCCATGTTGACCAGCTATTTTTCTGTCTAGAAAGTCTCCTTTTAGCTCTGTTTTGGTCTCCACCAACCCCCGGCTCTTTAGTTGCTGAATGCTCCACTATGTTATGTAATTGGAAGGCAACCGTGAAGAAATTCATGACATACAGTAATTGCTGAAGACTATAATGCACCACTTTAACCACACTTTGTGTCACTTAGCAGCTGTATCCGAGTTAATCAGGCACGACTAATATTCAATATTCTGACGTCTGGAAACAAATGACATATTGTCTTGGAGAAGTTTGTTCCTAATCATTTGTATGTTGTCCCTGAGTACGAGTTATTCATGCAACTATGCAAGTGATTAATTCATTATCAGTTTGTTCATGTTGCTACTCCACATGTTTTGTCCCCTATTGTTAAGTATTGTTTATGCGTTTTCTACCATTTGAAAATAGTGTCTCACAACCACAACCAACCTCCCTTTTGCTCTCTGCTCTGAGTGCTATTCCGGCCCCATATTTGCACCATATGTGAGCCCTATATGCCAAATAAATAGGTTTAAGTTTGGAAGCAATTGTCTGATTTGAAATATATATGCAATGTTACAAACTCCCTCATCTGGACTCTGTGAATTCTCAGCTGGGCCCCTCATGGGTAATGTGTTCATCATCCGACAATAATCCAGCAGTTGCTGTAAAACAGGAATATACTGTAGACAGCATATACTCAAGAAACGGTTGAGAATACAGTAATATTACTGTAAAAACAGCACACATATTTTACATTATAGGTATAAAAAGGTTCAAATGAAAAGCGGGGCTTAGTCCGCAAGTGTGTAAAAAAGGTCAGGTGTCATGAAGACCAAATTCAACGATTGTATCAATTACTCTAAAATGGGGAGACAACTAATAAATTCAAGCGAAGTGACATCATGTTTTAAATTGACTTGAGGTGTCACAAACTGTATTAAGACATCACACTCATACATGCATTGGGGATGATGATCTAAACAGGAGCTATGCGAGCGCTTCACAGACAGGACGTATACCAGCACTCACAACTCAACGTCTCATGACTTCTTCTGAGTGATTAGGTTTCACGGAGAAATGTATTCCCTTTCTGCAGTTGTCTGCAGGCAACCAACCGTGCATCTATCCCCGCCATAGAAAATAGTGGGTGCTGATTTCTTCTGACATTTTTCTAACATTCCTCACAAGCAAGTGTTTTCAGCAGGGAATTCCTACTGCAGTTGATGGGAAGCACGCATATTTATATATATATATATATATGAAATGAATCAGATTTTCGTGTTTGATGTGTCCAGTTGATAAGAGGAAACATTTAAACGCCAGAACTTCCACACAATCTTCCTGCATTCATCAGGTTTGACTCAAAGTATGGCCGGGAGGCAAAATGCTGACCATTTCACTTTGCAGGGCTCTCTCTGCCTTTTCCCTCTACGTGTCACATAGTGGACTAATCTGGCCGTGATAAGTGGCACAGGCCAATGCCAGAGACAGCTGCCTAGTATTTGGGATATTAACAGCTGTGCGCTCCAAGCGGGCAGTGACTCATGTGATTTGATGACAGTCCAGTAGGGGGGTCCTTGGATCTTTCTGCGGGTCCACTTATAGTTTAGTACACACATACAATTCTGGAGATGGAGCCATGCATGTGAGGTCATCGGGAAAGTAGAACCTGGTGTGAGCTCTTTTTTTTCTTTTTTATATTTCTGGCCAGTGTTGTGCTTTACTCGACAACCCATCACATGTGATTTGCTTTTTTTTTCTATACATGCCGAGTACAGATGTGTCATGACAATGTGGAGGATTTGTTGTCAAGAGGCAGTGTTGAGTAACAAAGGTAATGAAATGAGAAAGTTACTTTTGCATTTCTTTAGTTAATATGTATTGAGCGCCTTTTGTTTTAATAGTTTCTTTCCAATGGTTCTAGAAACTTGAATGTATTCGTTTTACCATTATAGGCTCACGCAACTTTGACTACAATCGATGCATATTGTATATGTATCGTGATGGACTACACGAGTCAAGAAAAAATAATAGAGTCCTCTCTTGGTTTTCATGAATTATACAAATTAATGCAAATCCATGGGCTGCCTCAAATAAACACACACAGACAAAAATAAAATAAAAAAATGATTCACTGTCTAGTGTTAGCTTGGAATTTTTTTATTTGTGTCTGAAGAATAGAGCAAGAGCCAGAAGGTGATTAGCCATGAATCAGCATAATAACTGGGAGCAGGGGGAACAGCCTGGCTCTGTTACTAACCAATACATCATAACGCGTTTGTTTCATCTGTACTCAATGACAGATGGAAAAAGGACAATTTGTGGTTGTAAGAGAGCGACTCTGTGTCACCGATCTTGATGAACATGGAGATCCGTCCACTCAGCACTTCTATGCGATCACTTTGTCCAGCTGTTGGTGGCAAAGAAAAAGTTACAGCACATAACTGCCTTAAATCAAACAGTTATGTTTGTAAATGACTGTTTGTGTATGCATTACAACCAATGAGATACAGCATGTTAACAAGTGGATTGTGTATAGCATTTCTCCTTGTACTTTGAAAACATACAAACCTGAGTAGTATTGATCTTCTCTTCTAACTCTTGGAAAGTCAGGAAATACATTGTCATAGTTTTTTTTATATTCTACATACTTGTTAAATGCTACTCTGTTGTTTTTAATGTCCTTTTTATATTTCTCTTGTTTAGCAACGTGTAACCGGAGTCCAAAGCCATCCATGTGTACACACACATGGCCAATAAAGCCGATTCTGAAACACAGTGACCTGGGTTTCCCAAATGATAGCTTCTTCTTGCCCCCAGTGTTTCGTCTCCCATATACATACATACAGCATATAAGTTCCTTCTTTCACCACACCACCCTCTCTTTTCAATCCGTTGGCATGGGTCAGGGTTAACAGGTGATGTTTATACATCTCCTCAGAGATTACTTTACACCACTGGCTTCTAACTTGAAGGCCTGCTGCCCTCGAGATGACATCTATTCTGTTTATACACACGAAACACACACACTTACATTTCCTGTTCCCTCGTGAGGTTTGGCATCGACTACGGTGAGAATCGGTTTCCAAACCAGCACCTTTGTGCACACCCTTTTTGTGCATATAAATCGAGCTTTGCATTAATTTACAAGTGCTCAGACACATTATGGCATTTAATAATTGATATCCACCTGTTTGAAAGGAAGAGGAGAATTTACAGGATTACTTTGAGTGCCCGGACAACTGCTGCACTATTTGTGACCAGCAAACAAAAATAACAGTGAGCGTCACATGGGGTGGAAATAGATAACACCGCCCAATCAGAGTGTGGCGGGGAGGGTTCACGTCCTGCACGGGATGCCCAGAAACAGACGAGGTTGAGTGGAGAAAATCTGCGATTGCTTTCATGGGTTACTTGATCTTGACGCTCCATTCCTACACTTGAGAGCATTGCGTTACACATAAACTAGCTCTCTGGTTTTCAGGACACACATTCAAGTTAAAGTCCTCCATTACACTGACATTTAAAAAGGTGATTCTCATTCATCATTTTTACATTATGTAAAAGTGTTCAAAACAGATGTAGCTCACAGACAGTGTGTACACATACACCCCTTTCTCTCAGCCCCACGACCCTTGGAAATGAGGATGTATAAGTCACGCAATGTTTGATCTCAATCTTTATTGAACTGGAAAAAGGCAGCAGTATTTGTTGGCTGATGAACATTAGAACGTCTACTGTGGGACGGAAAGAAACTAAAGAAGGATCTCTCCTGTTTTGACAATGTTCCATTCTGCCATTTTATAGTTTTTTTGTGTGAGAGAAGGCAGAGATAGCAGCTAAATGGAGGCGGTGTTTCCTGCGATGAGCCACCACTAAACAAATAGCAGAAGTGCATGTGAACTGTGCAGAGCTGGTGTTGAGGTGTTGTGAATTTGACTTCCGACTGCTGAAAACAAAAAGGAAGTTATCATCAGAGTGCTAAAAAAAAGAAAGAAATACTATCGTAGCTCAATACGACACTGATCAGTATGGACCGCGGGGTGAGTTCATGAGTTGTAGACTAACACTACGTTTCCTTAATAGTTGATATGTATGTTAAAAAAATACAATAGTGCTGTGTTAAAATATAATATATTGAGTGGACAAATACATATAAGTTTGATTATCAAATGTAATGTTTTCCATTGATTAATCAACAATGAATGTGCTTCCAAGTTCCTCCAGAACACAAGGATGACTTTGATCTACTCGGTGATTCTCTGCCTCTTTGTTGAGGCTTGGAGCATAAGGCTTTGTATCAAAGGTATGATGCATTATAACTCCAAATACATTAAATATGAATACATTCCACATTGAACCATTAGGAACATTGTTGTAATTTTGCTTTCAAATTGATTGAAAACTCTTTTCCTTTCACACATTCAAGGGGAATCTGTTGACCTAAAAATTAAAAAATTAAAAAACAGCAGCCTTAAAAAGGAATAGTTCAACATTTTATTATTTAAATTGTTTACATTTTGTTTGTGTATGGACTAAACCAATAAGAGACGTTTACCCCTGCTTGATTGCACCTCGGTTCTGGATGCGCGACATGAGAATGGTATCGATATGCTCATCTCACACTTAAAGAAAGCCAATACATTTATTTTACCAACATTTTTAGCTATTTCTGAAAACCCCCACCGCATTCTCAAAGGCTCAGCTAATTGACAGGAAAGTAGCTCGCAACAGGTGACAATGTTATCATTTTATTTATTTTCAGAGTTAACCAAGAGACCAATTGTGTGGACTTCTACCATGGCGGAGGGACAAGCTGGCACACTGACATGTACGACTGAAGCATTATGCAGCGGAAGCCCACAGGTCCACTGGGAATGGACTAAAGCGGATGGACAATCCATATCGCTACATGGCGATAGTTTGCTGTGTTTAATTGTGGACTTTTGTTATAAGGCTATTAATACATTAAAACTCACTCCTATCGCCGAGGACCACAACACCGACATCACATGTGTGGCAGTTTACGATCACGCGGTTGTCAAGACAACCGTCCCCTTGACTTTGAGATGTGAGTACAATGTGACATGCTTCCAACCCCCGACTCGTCTCTATACTGGTCATACAAATTACTCGAGTAATTTCAGAAGTACGTTTCTTTCTTTCAGTTCCTCCTAAGATCCAAAACGGTTCCCAGTGCATGGTTGAAGGGAAGCTTGTGGTCTGTGTGTGCATCAGTCGGGGGAATCCTCTGCCACTGATCGCCTGGCCTTGTGACTCTCTCACCAACTTCTCAGTCACCAGCTGGAGCCACATCCAGACAGTTCACAGCACCATCACGATGCTCGCTGCCGACCACAACGCCATCAAATGCATCAGCAGCAACGAACTGGGCCGGATCGAGTATGAACCGGCGCTCCTGAACTACGCGAACAACAGTGAGTCGTTTTTTTCATATACCGCTTTCTCTCCGTTTCCATCATGCAAGACATTTCCTCTAAAACATCCTTAACAAGACAGTTAACATTTTTAAATGATTCATTTCAGTAAATATATAATTTGTTACATGGTGAATTTATTTAAAATGCATATCAAAATAAGCATTATGCAGCAAAGAGTGGTAAACACTCATGTTTCAATGATCTACATTAAGTATTGCGTTGTTTGATACTAGAATGGTAGACAGCGGATTTAGAGAGCTTTCCTTGATAACACTAAATGTTTACTTGCTGCTGACCTGCTGTTGAAAGCTGCAAATTGGTTACATTGTTTTTTTAATAGAGTTCAAACTATGAATTTCTTTAGATTGGTCTGATGGTATGAATCCCAAGCCGCATGCGGCCCTTCCTTGGATAATTGCTGGTGTGTCTTTAAGTGTGAACCTGGTCCTCCTCACCACCCTGATCACCTGCACATGGTGAGAATGTGAAATGACCTTGATTGCACACCCGAATACTAACGTCCATAAATCAAAAGGATTACGTTTTTACAATATTTTATTCTCCATTTTCAGGGGTAAGAGTCAACAGAGGGAACCGTGTGATGAAACGACCTATGCTACCTTGAATCAAGTAGATGATGGGCAAGAATATAGTGTTATTACACGACGTGCCAGGGCTTGTGCCACCCAAGAAATCTGATTGGCCATCTTTTATATTCAAGTACAGGAATTTTAGAAACCGTTAGATACTGTAATGTTAGTAATAAGTAAGTAAGAGACAGAAATGGTAAATAAATGCTATTGATTTGCTTTTGTGTGCGTGCACATACTTCATGCTAAGCCGGCATAAATCAGGCCCTCTGTTGGGCCACCCAAGTCAAAGAAGTCTTGACACGCCACAGACCATAATGTCCTACTGCTCGTTGAGACCCAATTGCTTTAGTCTTTGAGTTATGTATTGTTTCCTTTATTAATTTTCATTAAATCTTTGAACTACAAATGAGTACTATTATTTTGATATTGACCAGATACTGGGCAGTCAAGTCTGTATGTGGAATTCATAATATTCCACTTTCAAGATATTTTACCATGTTGTATTTAAACAAAAAAAAGAAGAGGCATTTCTAAGAAGTGTTTAGAAGTGTGAGATTGTGTAACAGTGATTAACTTCCTCTCATATCGCATGGCCCCAATAATGTGCAAAAAAGGTTTCAGACACAAAATAACACAACAAGTTCAAATCCCCTCAAACTGTTTATTGTTTATTCGTCAATTAATTAACCAAGCTTTTATTTTCTTAAACTAAATAATGTATGGATGAATTACAAATAGTGGCACCGCCTCCAATGACACGATTACTGGCATAAGAAAAGGAACGATGATATGCAGCTTTTCAAAAGCTACCATGATCATGATTACTTGAGGCCATCAAGTGAAAATGGGGCATGGCGGATCATTTGTCTCTAAAGCAGGGCTCATCCTTTTACACACTCACTGAGCTCACTGCTATTCTACGCTCTCATAAAAAAGCTTTTCGCCTCATTTCATTCCTTTACAGCAGGATTAGGACCTTGTAGCACAAAGGTGTAGCGCGCACACACACACACACGTACACACGCACACTTTTGTAAAGACCAAAAAATGTATCTTAGAACCACATCCTGTGTCTTGAACTCCTCTCTAACTCCTCCTTTAACGCCTTAATTAAAGCAATAGTTCAACATTTTGAAGTGTTGGATGACAAGATGAATACCACACTGTACGATAAACGCACACAGACAACGTCACACTGTGCTCACAGGACGGGTTCAGCGTGCCGAGGTGTCCCTTGATGAAGTCCTGGTACTCCCAGGCTGAAAGATGGCAGCTCTCAGAAGACCCGGGGAACTTTCAGCCACAGATAACTCAGAGATACTAGGACATCTAAAATTAGTGTTGTCAGAACGTTCCTGGATAAGGAAGTTTGAGATTTCACACTGCACACTGGTGGTCTCTTTGTCCCAGTCCCACTGCGGCCGAGTGAGTAAAGTGTGTGTGTGTGTGTGTGTGTGTGTGTCGGCGAGTGAGCCAGAGATGACACACACACACACACAACAGATACAGACACTGAAAAGAGAGCCATTTTGTGTCTATGAGTGTCTGTCAAGTGTGCGTTCATAATGTTTTAATGTCGTCAAGGTGTGTGCACTTGAGTGTGTAAAAAGAGTGGGACCGTAGTGGATAATTAAAACGCAAAAGTTAAACTGTGCACAGGATAGCATGCATCAATTTTTTTTTTTAAACTCACACTAGCATACATACGAACAACAAAATCACGCCCCCAAACCCAGTGGAAATCACTCACAACATTAGAAATATACAAAAAAATGCACTACTGCATGTTTCCACCCAAAAACTTTTTGAAAACATGCATTATAATCAAGATTTTTTTCTTTTTAAGCTATGCATGTCCAGCACTAAAAACAAAATGTGGTGCAATGGTGCAAATGCTCTGGGGGGGGGGGGGGGGGGGGAGTAGAACATTAGGAGATGAGTTTTGGGAGCTATTGTGATTATTAGCGTGACTGCAATCAGCTGAAGTCAAAAAAGTTATGAGCGAACAACGCCGTGTGAAGGCGGATTAGTCGGTGCGTTGATATTTACCGACGCATTTTATGTCATAGGAACAAAACTTTCACAATCTCTTTAGCTTCAGACCTCAAACCCCAAAAAACCCCGTTCAAGGCAACTGAGAGTCATGTTGGGTTGTTAAACTATTAGACCACCTCAAGGCTGTTCACAACAATGGTGATCAGGTTTCTACATTTGAATTTGGTATAAAAAGGCGGTCGAGGTCCATTTGACTTTTTGTTTACTCTCGCCAAGACCGAGACTACCTGCTGCCAACAGGAAATGGGTGCCACGCCTGGCAATCAGCTGTCCACTTTCACCTTATCTTGAGACATATGTAGACAACCAGTCTCCGCGGCTTATTTAATCATGTTATCTGGGTGTGTGTTTGTGTGTGCATGTGCGTCTCTGTTGTGCGTGCAGTACAGGTGTATGTGATTTACATTTGGTGCAGCAAAGTCAAATCTGACGCCGGATTATTGTTGCTATCTTACACGCAACTCCTAATCTTGGTTAAATACAACCGCGATGAAGACTGCCATTCTCGACGTGTTCATTTTCAGTTACAGTTGTATCAAGTAGTCCCGTGACTTGATAACGGATATGACTTGGCAAAAAAACAAAACAGATATGAATATGAAACTTGTGAAATTGTGCAAGAGAAGAGTGGCTGCACAGTTTGGTAAAAAAAAGAAGAAAGAAACGTTTGTCCCTTTCCAGATCACTTCATCTAACATTTGAGCTGGGATTGCACATTTTTAAAAAGGAATACATTTTATGATGATCCATCACTCATAACAACCGCCAATACGTATCAGCAATGTGCATGAGCTATGACATTTGGCAGGTTCATGACATCACAAAAAGAAAAAAAGTCATAGGCCGGTTTCAAATCCCAAACTGCATAAATCCTGTGGCATGAGTCCATGAAGCAGTCCTGGGGAAGGAGGATAGTGTTTGGGGGATAAGCCCCAGCCCAGGTGGTCTTCATTTAACCCCCTACCCCCATGAGGGGGCTGTGAGCTGCTGTAAGAGCTCAGCACATGGTCATCACAGCTTCCACCCGGTTTTGATCTCCCATCCATCCACCTCGACTCTGTTTTTCATATACGTTTCAGAGGTATCCACTTGAACGCTGCCGCTCGTGAAACACAGTTTGAATCTTTATTAGGCTTGTTAGCCTCCGTGATGGACTGCATGTCTCATCATGTTGCCTCTGTTTTGCAGCTGTGGTATCAAATTATGACTGCAAAATTAGAATGATAATGATGAAAAGAAAAGATGAAATGAAGGCATGTATATAGTGCTGTTACTTGGCATGTAAACTGACCTGAATGTGTCTTTTGTTAGAGGTTAATGCAGTGTTATGGAGAAAAACAAACTAAGACTAATTCAAAATGTCAAGGAAGGAAAAGATTTAAAAACATGAACGAACAATCGTGATGACAGCGACAATAAACAGGAACTGAAAAACTGAACAACAGGACAAAGTCAGGTCAAAGTTAATCAAATATGTCCTCCACTATACATCTTCCCCAGCTCCTTGAATGGGCGTTCCAGGTATTGTGTCCCTCTGCTAGTTAGAGTTTAAAGTTGTGTAAACAGGACTAAATGGCAGGGAAGCTGCTGAAGATCTGAGAGAAACTCTGATCAAAGGCACCTTTACATGCAGCCGGTGTCAGCCCTGTGCGTGTGTGTGCGTGTGTGTGTGTGTGTGTGTGTGCGTGTGTGTCAGAGTGTGTGTCCCTCAATGAGATGACAGACATAGATCTCTCTGGTGTGGTTCCTTCAGAGGCCCTGTTGCATTTTGACAGCCTCTGTTTGCACAACACAAGCCGAGGAAAGCACGCTCACCTGCGCCGAAGCTCCCGCAACACCTCACGTGGACTCCCCCCGCTGAACTGAGGCCACCGTACGTCCTCCAATAAGTGTAAAAAAGGAATAAAAGCCGATCTGACGCTCACATTTTAAAGAAACACTGGAAACACATCAATGGGGATGGTGAATGGACAAATTACTCTGCTTCTGCTAACTGGACAAGTGGCATGTGAGTGATGGTCATGTTCCCAGGTAAAAGCTTTGTGAGTTAAAGACACCTTTATCCTTGACACCTCTTGAGCAAACAAAGAAAGGGAGAGAGAAGAAAGGGGAAGGGTGAAAGAGAGAAAAGCTGAGGGGGTTGAGTTCAGGACAGCTTCCCTGCTCAGCGAGAGCTGCCTTTGAAAACCCCCTTTAACAAAAAGAAATGGGGCAAAGTAAATGTCGGTCCAGGAAGTCCAAACTCTGGAGCGTTTTTGCCGATTATTGTTCGAGGTGACATTGCATGAGAGCGCTTTTGGGCTGCTTCCATGCAGTCCAATCCCGAGGTAAAGGGACCACCCATTAGCCTTGCCTGAAGAAATGCCCATTCATTCTATTCACAGACCTGCCTGTCTCTCATGGGCTTGCTCCCGGCCAGGGATTGTGGCTGGGGAGTGTGGAAAGGGGGGGGGGAGTGGCAGGGTTCCTAAAAGCGGAGATCTGGGGAATGAAGTCTGGTTGCCGTGGGCTGCCGAACGGGCTAGACCAAGCCAGAGCCGACGGGGTCGCCTGCTGCGGGGAGAGCAGGGCTTTGATTCGCCCCTCAGCTCCACGTCCGTGTCCCAGAACAATCGACATCTAAAACCCCATGGGGCCCGGGCTTGGTGAGAGGAAAGGTTAACAGTAGGGTGGGCGCATGTTGTGCAATGTGGTGACAGTGACATTGACAATGATGGGGGGACAATGTGGCGGCAAGCAGCTGTGTGGGAGGTGACAGTGGGGTGAGGAGAGAGGTTGAGCCTCGACGAGCTCTGCTAACAGGCTTCTTGGAGTCTTGGAGTGAAAGGGGCGGGCTTCGTTTGAGGCCAGCCTTCACTTCAGTTAAGAACTGCGTGTATTGAAATGTTTCGCCCGTTGTCTTTGATATCATGTGTGCGAGTGCAGGAATCACAAAGCCAGGCTGTTTTTTTCTTTATGTCCCCTCCTTGGATATTAGTCAACAAGAAGGGAATGTTGGCGTCTCACTCAATGTCCTTGTTGGTCATAGAAGTGCTGTGGGGTTGAAGGGCAGCCTTGGCAGAGCCATCGCGGCTCCAGCAGATGGGGATCGGGCCCACCTGAATTTAGCCTCACGTGTCTGCTTCATATTACTGCTCCCAGCATCTGACAATGTGGCTCACATTATGCGGTGAGATCGGAAATTGATGCAGATAGTGTGCATTGATGGGAATGACCTAATTACTTGGCAATTCATCAGTTGCAGCAACCTCCCCGGGAGCGACTCACAAACAGCCCCCCCCCCCCCCCCCACCCCCTCCCACCCACACACATTTTATTGGGTGTCGGGAAAAATTGAATTTCCGTTGACAGATTAGAGAGTTTTGTAAGGTTTCCTTTCCTTCAATAGCTGGCATGGGGCCGAATTACCTTCTAGGTTTGTGTTACAACCTGAACTCACTTTGATGATCAATGTGGCCCCAGGAACTGGTCCCAAGGTAGGAAAGCAATTTGCAGCATATTAAGTCATGTAGTGGTATTGATTTATACTAACTTCCACCTGCAACAACTGTCCTGTGACAGAAAAAGGAGGGCAGAACATCCATTTTGGGGGTTTTCTATAGATTTTATGATGCGGTTAAAGTACCATGCGGTGCACTAGAAACATGCAAGTTAATGTTTCCAGTACTGTTATTGATCAGCTGCTTGTGTGCCCTACGATAGAAAGAAAGGTTTCCAAGGATGTTGACCGAATGTGGACAAAAAGGGTGACTGAAATGTTATCAGGATCAACCAACAAGAAGGAACAAACTCCCGCAGACGTTTCCCAAGAGATTAGACACATACAGTCAGAGACCTGCAGTAGGGACACATAAATATCCACACAGTCTGTACACTACACTTATAGAATACAGGCATGGTAACATTCTTGTACAGTAGGAATACAACACATGTGCGTTGCAGGAGAAAAGATGCTGCACAGCATCAACTCAAGAGATTTGAGCACGACTTGAATGAACTGCAAGGTCAGCAAGTGCATGTGAAAGAAGGTTTTGTGTGGCGCCGATGACGCTACATGCCAACACAGCAGAAGTACCTTGCTTTTAAATAGCCCGTCTCATCACAGAAGAAGCTAACAACACAGAACACCTCCCTTCTCCTTGAGCTTGATGGGGCCCAGGGAAGGAGCCCCCAGAATGCAGATAACTCCCCCCACCATTCACCGACACTCTGGTTCATATTTTTGTGGAGGTCCATTGACTTTCTCCTTTTCAGTCTCCCTTTAATCCCTGGGTCTGTGTCCTCAGTGGCTCTCTACAGAGGGGCTATTATTCAGGGCCTTATTACTGCGCCCCTCGCGGCTTATCTCCTTCCTGGTGACAGTCTTTTCAAGCCTCTCCCTAATGACCTGGGGAAGCTCACATGCTCAACTTCCCAGGGCTGCGGGGCCCCGCTGATGTCAGAGGGGGTGGCCCCCACGCAGGGTCTCCTGGTCCTGCCAAAGAAAAAGAGAGAGGCACGGAAAGGTCCCGCCACTGCAACCAAGGCATCGCACATTCACAGTGTCCATGCTTCTGCTGCCTCCTCCTCTCCTCTTCCTCCTCTCCTCTTCCTCCTCTTCCTCCTCCTCTTCTTCCTCCTCCTCCTCCTCCTCCTCCTCCTCCTCCTCCTCGTGCAGGTGACGAAGCCGAGCACAGCGTGCAGGAGGAACTCGGCCCACTCCGATCAATTAGAAGCTCAGCTCCTCAAGAGGTGTTGTCAAGGTCAATGTGGTACCTTTATGATTTAGTTTGCCGGCTCGATAGAATGAAATCTGAACTCATGGTGCTGCATCAGGGCGATGTCACAAAAAGTTGTTTAGGTGTAAAGCAGCAAAAAGTCAAGTGAAAGTGATGCAGTTTCATTGGTTAAGAGATCCGGACCTAATGGTGATATTACAAAGTGGTGTGCTGGCACACGCTATAATACATTCTGTATTCTTAAGCCCTGATTAAAAGTCTGCTATAGCCAAGCATTCATCTTTGTCAAGACAAGTGAGGGATAGAATGGCGTTTGAGTGAATGCTTTTCCTGCTACTTTCTTGTCCCAGTAAATCAGAAGAATGGATCCCCAGACGTGGTCCTCTGCTTCTATTCAATCATACTAGATTGCCTCCGACTCCCTTGAACGTTGCATTACAACGTACAGCAAATATCATGCATGGAGGCTATTGAAGCGCAGAACACTCCAGCTGTTTGCAGCCCCAGCTTTGCTCATTCACATGCCATTTTAAAATGGCACGAATACTCTAGGAATCATCAGTGAAGAGGAATTAACTCGCTTTTAGTTGATTGTCAGTGGACACGGTGTCCTACTGGTGCACCTTCTAATTATCACCCTCTCCCCCCCATCTCCCTGCTTAACCCTGTGGTGTCTTTGGAGAGGTTGAAAAAGGACATGGCTGTCCATTATACTTTCATCACAGATTGGACCCCCGGGACACAATAAGCCGACTACAATTCGGTCATCAGAGCAGCAGGCACGCCGCTGTCTGCCGTATACAGAGATCACGGGAAAATGTGACACAGGTGTCTTCCTGCCTCCTCACATGGCATCCAGGTCTGTCGCCCTGAGGCCGCGGGGGGAAGCGACAGTTCTAAGTGATTGTGTCTCGGAATCATAAACTACTCAAGACTTTGAGAAAACATGTCGAGTTTAGTCCAATTAAGACGATAATGACATTAGGGAGGCTATTCACGGCACAAAAGCTGGAGACATGCAGGGCAAGCCCCGGAGGGGGTAAATGTTCTGCTATGCCTGCACTCGCCTCCCCTTTATCTTCCTTTCCTAAATCCACATCTGGTCCATTTTAACAGCTGTGCAAAAATCCTGAAAAGTTCTATGATTGTGGTATTACGGCACTCTTTCTGGGGGCTTGTTTTAAACATCCGTGACAGTTTGCAGTCGTACTTCCCGGTTCAAGTTTGGCCTACCGTACATAGATATATGCACACGCTTTTTTCCCGTTGCAATAATGGATTAGTATCGTCAATTTTTGGGCCAATAAAACCTCAGTCTTATCTCCAAATAAAGTGCTGCATGTATTCTTTTTTTTTTTACAACCCGCCTGAGTTCTCGTGTTTCTTATCCTGACTTCAACGTGTCAATGTTGCCTTCCTATATCTCAGTTACTTTGGTGAATGCAACATGCTCAGAACCCGTGGAAATTATGTCAATCTGACCTATGATGCAGTAGATAACTGGTCATTGGGGGTCATTTTCCCCCAAAATGCCCAACTTCCTACACATTATCTTTTCATCCACTGGAAGGTTCCTGTCAGCAGAACTTGTGGTATCAGCAAATTCTCTTGGAGAGGAGCCACCGATGCCCTTTAACCCTTTGCTTTGTGTTTTCATTGGTGCTTTTAGCCACGCCTACGCCAACTTTTAATTACCACAAAACATAACCCCCCCCCCCGCCTCAATCAACAAGGTCATTGAGGGGACAGAAGAATGTGCAGGTAAAACACAGTAAAATCCCAGAGTGAAAGAAGAGGCCAGAAGTTGAAGCCAAATTAACAACAGCTCAAACTAACCACACACCCTAAACCTTTAACAAAGCACATCTGCAAAAGAAGGATTATGCTCAGTGCTCTGCAGGCCATCACATTGGGTGGGAAGCCATTAACTGGTGGAGGTATTGTGGTCTCGTACAAAAAGTGCCTTTCCCCAAGACTGTCCCATTAGTAAAGGCTTCAGCTCTGGGAGATTGCCTTAAGGAAATGCACCAAAGCACAGAGTCAGGGACTTATTTACTAATGCAATGTTACATCTTTTACAATGACAGTTACAGCATGTCATAAATACACCGCGTTGCAATATAACATTGTTTTCCAAAGAAAATGCCCAAAGCACCAATCTATTTTATTCAAGATTAAATGTTGTTTATTTTGTTACTCTGTAGCGTTCCTCATCTTTCTTAAGAAAACATCCTCAGCACGTCTTAAGGCTGGTTATAAATGAGAGTTATATACAGTATTGTGTGGTCTTAATTATGACAAGTCAGCACAACATCCTGAGATCAGACAAACAGTTGTTCTGTCCCTTGGGACGGACTTAACTCCTTGTGGATCCTGACAACTCAGTTGAGCTAACAAAGACCCAGGGCCTGTGCTCCTGCACAGTAACAACTGGCATCAAAGGGAAAGAAGGAAAAGGGGGCTATGATAATAATGGAAACTGTTTTGACATCCAGGTTTAAGTAATTATTGGATTTAGATAAGAGGGGAATTCCATCCGATGTGAGGTAAAACAAACAAAACAGAAGATTCCAAATGATTCCACCAACAGCAGAAGTCCCACCGTAGCCTCGGGGCGAGTGTGGCACACTCGCATTACATCATGGACGTAATCACACATGGAACAATGGAAAAATGCATGTTGGTACAGTCCCGTCGAGCCTTGAAGCCTCCCTGCAGGGTCAGCATCAGGGCAGAAGGAATGCACTGCACAGGGGGAAAGTATATAGCTGCAGTTTGTCACGTTTTTTTTATTATAATAACAACTCTGAGCCAAAAGTAAAAAGATGTGAGTAGACTAATGTATTGTAAGTGAAGGAAAAGGAAGCCATGAAATGCCCCGTTTCTGACACCAAAACCGACTGTGACTCAACTTGTTCCACATCCTCTGTCTGTGCGTTCTCTAATTAGAAACGTTACAACAAAATGTAACATGTAATCATGGCCTGCGAGGCATTTGTCTCTTTTTTTCCAGATGCAGGTGGAGACAAATACACATTCTATTAAAGTAAACTCTGGGTTTGAACAAGCAGAGTCACAGACTGCATTACATTCAATAGCTAAAACAAATACAGCAAACAGTGTGGATTACTCTCCAAACTGTCTACGATTGTGTTTGGCTTTGCATTTAATCTACCGATCATGAAGCTGAGCATTGTTAAATAGATGAACATTAT
Source organism: Cyclopterus lumpus (assembly GCF_009769545.1). NCBI lineage: Eukaryota > Metazoa > Chordata > Actinopteri > Perciformes > Cyclopteridae > Cyclopterus > Cyclopterus lumpus. The sequence goes on along the minus strand of NC_046971.1, from coordinate 7,644,434 downwards.
TGAATTATGTTACTCTTCTCACTCTGTGTACCCGGAAAAATCTTCTAAAAGTCTGCCAAAGCACGTGACAAATAAGCATTTCAACAGTGTACTACTAACTGTGTACTTCTACTTTAAAGGAAAACATTGTAGTACAACTACATTTACCTGACAGATAAACGTTTCTGGTTATGTTGCAGATTCTGTCAAATATAATGCATTATTATTCATTTTACAATCCCGCATTATATTAGAATTGAAAGTTTCACCTTGAACAGACATTAAGTAAGTAAAGTACATTGTGCTGATAATGCCTGCCTTTCACTCTCGTGCCATTGTTATAGTTTTACTGTTAAAATGTACTGTTTTAATTCAGAAATAAAGCCTTCTTCTTCGACCACTGCCAATACCAACATTCCCAGTTAGAGAAGAGTGAAGCAAAGCAAAGCAAGGAAGTGCAAAAAAAGTTTGGCTTGTTAAGTGAACTGCAATCAATGAGCTGCCCACTGCGGACAGACCACATGCTGGACCGAGGCCCCACCCCCTTCTGTTTATTCAAAGTGTATCAATATCTGAATTTCACCAAATGTCATGGATTGGATGAACATTTGTTGAGATATGTAAAGGACATACGGAATAGATTTTTGTATGCAAAACCAAAGGAAGTAGTCCATACTATAAATGGAAATAGGAGTCGAGGGCGAGGTAGTGGATGGGGGGGGGGCGCAGCGTTTCTAAATGTCACGCTCAAGACCAAATATTAGCTCACTCCTTCCACTTCATCTTTTTCTATCCAACATTATATTCTGTCTTTTTCAAACCATTTCGATCAATCACTAATCTATTCTAGTTCTATTCTTTCTTTTCCTCTAGCAATAAGAGGACACGCTCCTCCAGTTTGGTGCAGAGGGCGACAAAGTGCACCTCCTGCCCTTTGACCTGGTGCTTACCGTCTGAAAGGACATGATGACACATCAGACAGACATTATTCCTCACATCCCAAGCAGTCCTCAAACTATTCCCCTTCATCCTACCTACGGAAACACGGTGTATGCAAATGTGCTAATGCCCACCTTCTATCACAATTACAATATATGACAGATAAAGCACCGGTGGGTATCTCTCTCCCTCTTTTGGCCTCCGTCTCAAAACACCTCAATTTGTCCTCCTTATCCCCGAGGACCTGTGCGTTGGTTATGTGAATACCTGTAGATTGTGATGAGATATACTGTCTACGGCAGCATGAGATGCTTTGTCTTCATTGACCTGCTCGCTAACCCCCTTTGTTGAATAGCAATTGTCCAATCGTAGCTTTGAAACCATAGCTAGGCCCGGCAGGGCTGTCATGCTTTGGATTTCATCACACGTTGAAGTGATGAGCATGGGGCTATAGTAAGAGCAACATTCTGCAACTAAAGTGTCTGGAGAGTGGTTTCTTTGTCCTGGTTGACCAGCAGGTATACTTGAAACGTGAGATGACTACACAATGCCTGTGTATTGTTGCCTCAGTGTTGGGGGAGCAGGCCCTGGATAGTTGCCCAAGCAATAGTTAGTCTTCATAATTTAACGCTTTATAAGCATTAATCTAACGTTGCTGCAGGTTAAGCTTCCAAGGGTTACCATTTATTCTGATCTCACTTTTTTTCTCATCATATTGCACTACATGCACCACACGACTGACTACAAGGGCTAACTAGCTCTACACCGCAATACATGAACGTTGCTGCCCCTTTACTGATGTCTTCTACACAAATCATCAACAGGTGAGGATGCTTTTTTTCTGGGATATGGAACTGAAAGGAGGCGAGAGGAGGGATTAATTGTCCTGGTGGTCCAGCAGGTCTTCTTGAAACGTAAAGAGAGTTATCTGGATCTGGATCTGACTCTACTTCTCTTGCTCCTCTTCTAACTGTACTAGACGCAGAGGAAAGTAGGTGACCAGTGCACTACAGAGAGCTAACAGTGTTATCCAGCCTCCTCGATAGACTGGGTGTTGCATGGCCATCCATATTCTTGATGGATGTCGGGGAGCCTGCTGGACAAACATTCAACGTGATCTGTCAGGAATGGAAATGGAATGACCGTAACATTAATTCACCTGTAGTTTGGAGTTTCTGTGAATTGGGCCAGTGTGTGCCGTCTACATGACACCGCTTCGGAGAGTTTTCAGTGCATTTACCATTAATATTCTATCATACATTGTACATATTGTACTTATTCTATTGTAAATTATATTGGGTAAATAACTCTCCAGAATTCCAAAATCAGGCTTATCGAGTTAAATTTTATTTCACCTTTATTTATTTAACGATAAACATATATTAATGGACATTTAGCTCCAATTAAAATATATGTATATAGTTAGAAAACAGCAGATTAAGAGGAAACAAACCAGAGGAAATATATACATTAAAAGGTTCTCCTTACGGATTTTAGAGAATATCTATTGCATCCACGCAGCTATCAATTTAGAGGCAGCTGAGCCGGTGGCTAACAGCTAACGGTGCTAATAACAGCTAACGGTGCTGACAGAGCTAACAGTGACTGGGGGGCGGGTGGGGGGGGGGGGGGGGGGGGGGGGCGTGGGTACTTCACTGTAACTGTAAGAGTGGTGCAAAGTGGCTTCTGTGAGCTAGCTAATGGGACACAATCACATCGACTAAAAAGAACGCACAGAGAAGGTCGCATCACAACACACAGGAGGACTCCATTATCTTAGTAATAACTAGTCGAGTTGCAGTTTACATCCATGTATGTCTCAAGAAATCATCCCTTTAACGCTTCATTATTTTTATCTACGTAGTCTTGAGCTCTGTACAGACAGACGAATGGACACTGCTGTTGCAGAGGCTTAAAGAAAATACAAGATCATACTGACTTCTGACAATAATTCCTACTGAACATAATGAACAACACAATATCTCTTAACTTCACCCTCAGATGTCATGTAATCAGTACAGTATCACCAATGCACCTCGATAAACCCAATGATGTAGTCCAACCTGTGTATTGTTAAAATCATTTGAGGATCAGTCTCCTCTGGGCAGGATTTGCTTCTCACCCAGCGACTCTCATAATGATAATCCCAGGCCTGTAATCTGGAGGACTCAGTTTCCCAACAGTGCCACAGTCTGTACTTGCAGCTCCCTCCGTGGACTCTGACAGACTGACACTCGTCTTCGGCGAACACTTCTGCCTCGGCTTTTGATCTACTCTTCAATTATACCATGTAGCAATCATCTCCGCATCCCAAACATGGTGATTGAAGTTAAAAGGATTCACACTCATAATTTACCAACACACTCGGCTATGTTAGGCCGCCACATTTCAGAAAGCGGAGATTTGAGGGACTTTACAACTTTTCTTTTCTTTTTTTTTTTTTTTATCCTGTAATCTATAATTGTAGATATTTACTTTTCCGGTTAATTTCCGTGCCCTACAGAAGTACCTGCACTAGGCTACTTACTGTAAGCAGGACAGAGCGAGACAACGCCGTGTGTTTTGGTTTACGATGACACCCTTAGATTTACATGACAGCTAAGTGCTCGGAAATGGGGCCCCTGTGTGAACATCCACAAGCCTTCCTTTATGTGGCAGCTTTTTCCAAAGGTGCAAAGGGGAAGCAGGAGTGACTTAAAATCTATTGAAAGAGTCAGACCTCTTCCCGAGGGAAACAAGAGAGGGTTTAACATACAGAAATGCACATGACAGGATTAGAAACGTTGTAGGTATTGAGAGGATTATGAAATGTGTGATGCTGCCATTGATGCCCAGGTTCAACTTTGAAGGAAACAATAAATCTTTCTACGACATAGGTGCCATTTTTGTTTAACATTAGCAGGCTATATGACAACTGCTTAGCCGGCGGCTCGCATCGAATGGTGCTAGCAGCGCAAACAACAGCAACAGCGCTGGCAGAGCCAACGGTGTTGACCTGAGCTCCAAACAGTCTACACACAGGTTGATTTTTAAAACTGAGAACACAGCTGATTTTGATCAATTTGAACTCTCTGCCAAATTCAGGTTTGCACTTTCCAAAGTCCATATTTCAAGACATCACAAAGAATACATCACAAAGCTTCAAGGCTCATCCCAAAGGCCTCGAGAAATCTGGCTCTTTTTTGAGATGCCTATCCTTTGCATCTTTGTATCACATAATCCATTGCGATGTGTTCAGTTAGCTCGTGGACTGTTCAGGCGATCTTCGCCAGCTCCCAGATTCAGAAAATGTAATGTGAGCACATTATATTTACCAGATGTATAAGGTAAAAACACAAAAGCAAAAAAACAACTGGACCAATGGCAACGGTAGAACATTTGTGCAGGATGTAACTTAAAGAAAGAAGATCTGAAAACAGAGTTAAATTCAGAATATCCTAAACGTTATACTGCTTGTGCCGTTTTGATAGAAAATAAAGAAGAAATAACAGACTCTGCATGTGCTCGTGATGGGAGGCTGCATCAACAGGAGAGCCATTTATTTCTATATCTCGCACACATAACCATCCTGTCCACCATTGTTGTGCTGTTTAATCCATAGACTTAGTCTGTGCTCAATCCTCCATATCATCCACAGCCCCCTTTATTCTTATTTATAGTCCACGAAGCATTGCCACCAACTCACTATGGATAAAGGATAAATCCATGGGATTAGAATGATTCAGCATTTTAAGAGTGCTTTACAAGGACTTGTCGGGCGTTAACTCCGAGTGTAATCAATGCACAACACAAAACGGCTTTAGTTCTGGAGATTGGGAGGGATGAATCGCATGATGAACACTTACAATCTTAAATATAATGAATGGAAACTTGTGCTTCTGATGAGTGATTATGAGATTTATGATTTGACCACAAAGAACAAGCGGGTCGCTGAGGAGCTGGGACTTGGGTACTAATATTTTCTTTTGTATATCCGTTATTTATTACGGATAATGGAAGTAGTAACAGAGAATGTTATTCAAAGAAAGCATACAGGGTGGGCCTAATTCCATGACCACCAACTGATTTAACTATTAAGAATACACCTAAAAAGATTAAGATCTTTACATTTCTATAAATTGTGCTGGTACCAATTGGCCAGGACACATTAAACTGATATTTCTGGGTCATCTGCAAGTGAATCATTAAAAAGTATTCTACGCTGTATTTGTGCGACACATTATTTCAACTAGAAGAGCAAACATGTTTTCCAAAAGTGCTTGTCAACCTCTTTTTTTCCTCTTCATAACCTTTTCATTGGCGTAGCCCTTAACCCCATCCATCAACGTGTCGCAACAGGCTTTCAAGAACGAGTGAGGAACAAATAAGCTACGCATTGTTTTATAGCTTGAAGAATAAACCACCTGTGGCAGTCTTTTGTCATTTGTGAGCCGAGAATATTCTCAAGACCTCAAAGCTGAGGTCTAGACCTGCTTTGAAGTCTCAGAGGAGCTCATTGTGAGAGATGGGAACGACCACTCCATTCCGCCTTGGGTTATTTATCCAACTAAAGAGGGGTATTTTCAAGAGCATTACACGTATGACAATACAAGGGAAAAACCAAGAAAAGAGAGATCAGAAAACCTTCAACAAATTAGGAATTTGTAAACCATTAAAAAAAAGAAGAAAAAAAAAGAAAAACAGCTTTTGTATGTAGAGGCTCCTGCAGATTAGTGTACCAGCCCACCTGGGGTTGAACACCCTCTTGACATCTTTAAACATCTCAAAGAAAGTTCCTTGCCAGTGTTTTGGCATTTCTCATAGAAACCGGCATGGCACGAGAATGAAAAGGGGGAGAAACAAACTCAGATGTCAGTGACTTGACCCTTGACTCCTCGCAGCCCATCAGAAGCAAGCCATTGTCTCAGAGGGAAACCTCAGAAAATCATTTTTTAAATTGAGTAGCAAGCCTGTTTGTCCCCCCCCCCCAACTCATGCGTATCGAGGTTCCTAGTTGGTCGTCAACGTTAGCGATGGAAACCCATGTGCCGCGGGTCTCTTTGTGGCATTTGAAGCTATGGATTAGCACTGACGAGCGTTGGATTACAGGGTCGCGGCTGGGATGTCAAAAGGCCACGCTGGCTCCTTTCACCTCCGCCCTCAGTGCAGCAAACCATCAGTGGCAGGGGTTACCTACCATCAATGATTTGCTTCAAGAAGATCAGAAGGCCTTTTCAGCATTCAGGGTCAGTATTGACCTGCAGCAGCCCCCCCCCCCCCCCCCCATTCCCATGAATTACGCCCCAGCTATATCTTGGCGAGCCCACACAATAGAAATCTGGATCCAAACAATGAAGGTTATCGGCTCAACGAGAGCTTTGACCACAGGGAAGTGAGGCCTTGTGGCATTGTGTACAGACAATACATAGATACAGGTTTGTAGCAGAGAGACTCACGTTTATGAAGTGCAAACAATTGTTGATTAAAGTAAACAAAAGAAGTAAAGTATTTCAATCCTTTAGTTAAGTAAAAGTATTAATATCGCACTGTGAAAATACTTCACTACAACGTAAAAGTCCTGCATTCTAAATCTTACTCAAGTAGAAGTATGTAAGTGTTATTAGCAAAAGTACTATTTATTTATGTTTTATTATTTTTATTATTATTATTATTATTTAGTTTCTATATGCTGCATTCATATATTGCATTTTACTGCTGTGGATGTTGACGGTTGTGCAAAATATAACTCTTTTATATACCGTTATAAGTAGTTTAATAAACGGCAGTGCATCCTATTCTATAAAATCCTCTTTGTCTACTTCTCGTGAGCTCAGAAAAAAACTTTATTTTCAGCTTTGTTTGTCTAATCCAAATAGTTTATTTAAAGAAGTTGGAGAATCTCAACACATAAAGGAACACTTAATCTCTGTTTATCAGAAACATTCAAATCACCAAATGTGCTATTCACTGAACGGGGAAAGTATAAAAAATTTTTTTTAAAAGTGTAATCTGAAAAGTAACTAAAGTTCGCAGAGACAAATGTAATGGAGTACAATATTTACATCGGAGATGTAGAGGGGTAGAAGTATAAAGTTGCATTGAAAGTACCTCAAATGTGTACTCGAGTACAGCACTTGAGTTAATGTACTTAGTTACATTCCACCGCTGACCTATTATATCCTTCATTAGATCTGTATCGGCATCAAGGCAGGAAACAACTAACTTAAGCTAGACAACGTGGAAAACAGTGAGAAATAACCTTAGTTTAATAGGTTTACCAGAAAGAAATGGAGGTCAGGACCACGGCATCAAACATCTTGGATTAGATCCATTCATCTCAGTGGATTACCCAATGCTTGATGGGTTTTTAAAATTTTTTTATCATGAAACACGTCCACGGGTGAATGTGTCATCATACCCAAATCCTCCAAGCCATCACAATGTTCTTATTTTCTTCACTTTTAAACATGCATATGTTTTCAATGACAATACGCCACGGTCTGGGCTTACGACATTCAAGGCTAGCGTGGCCTTGAGGAACTTGCAGTCATCACAATTAAAAATGGGAACAGAGTGCAATCTCTGGCTGTTTTCATCGGATCGAGTCTATCTGACGTCTCTACGAAGACACGTTAGTAGTAGTTACAGCAAATGTACAATGTATATTATAGTTGCATCCCCCCCCCCCCCCCCCCCGCCCCCTCTCCCCCCCCCCCGTGTTTTAAAATGAATGAATGACCGATATAAAAATACAATCAATGCATCTCGAGGTGTGTGTCCATATGTCTTGCCGTGTTAGATTCAGGTGCTTGCGTGCATGGCTTAGTTGCATTGCACGACTCGTGGCCTCTTGCCAGACGTTCCAGAATACAGCCGACTAACAAGAAGCCTTCGAGCAGTGGAGATGCCAGGGGAGGCATTCCTCTTTCTTTTCTTTTTTTTGTTCTCTTCCTCATGCTGGTGCGCTCGGCTGGACAGATCATTTTGGGATTGTGGCCAGAGATTTTTTTTTGAGGGAATATGAGAGGGCAACCTCCTGCAATCAGGCAGTGTCGGTGACCACTCAAGTGCGACGCAACGGCGAGCTGCCACTCAAGATGCCGCCAGATCCTCCCTTAGATGTCGACTCCCGATGAGCTGTTGGTGTGTGTGTGTGTGTGTGTGTGTGTGTGTGTGTGTGTGTGTCACAGGCCCAGGGAAAAGACTGGAGGAGCAAACAGCTGCTACAGATATTTTCCTGGATGAGCAACAACCTAAAGAGGAGAAATGAGAACGGGCTTAATTTCTGACTCGAGCCATATTGCCTCGCATTACACGAACCACAGTCATTTGTAGGCTCTGCATAAAATTACATTTTGTTTTCGGAGATTGTTGCCATGTGATTGTTTGATCCATATCCGGTGTTCTGCAAGTCTAAGCATGTGTTAATGTTAATCACAAATGGTCAATTAGAGGAAGTTGCTAGCCACTACTGCCCTCTATGTGTCACACAGGTAACTACGCTCTTCTCACTGGAACAAAACCAGCACACTAAACATTGGACGGCGTGGTCGGGCTCTTATTGTAGTGTAAACGCAGCTGTGAATGTTCTGGTATGGCGATAAAGCCCATTCAAAACTAAAGCTAATAAACTGCTGTAGAATCCCAGGGGGTTTCCTTTAGAAGAAAAAAAACTTTAAAAAAAGACATGAAACTGACTCAACAGTGTTCCAGTTCGAGAGGAGACTCCCAGCAGTAAACTCTCAGTGTCCATCAGGGCTCAAAGCCTTGTGTGGACAGGCAGTGGGCACGCAGACATACATTGAGGCTCCTCTATGCGACCCCGGTGCTGGGCCCATACCCCCCGTTGCTCCTCTCTGTGCCCCCATGCGGGTCCTCCCATTCATTTGGCTCATTTGAATTCCGACGTGGGAGACCTCCGATGAGCCGGGTGAACTGTTACACGACGCGACGAGACTGCTAATTCATCACAGCGACTGTACACATTGCCCGTGTGGCGTTGACTCGTGGAGATAAACTCTTCTTTCGTTGTGTGAATTGAATCAAATATACGTCACATCGGGCACCACCCACCTTTGGATTACCTTCTTACTTTCAACTTCTTCATTGTGTGCAAAACGGAATATTTTGGGCCAGCAGAGTCTTTTTGAGGATTTGGGTTATACCTTTAAAAACAAAAAAAGGTCTTTTGAAAGATTGCCAGAACAACAGACGTGTAATGATAGTAGATGAGAGGCATGAAGCTGGCCTGTTGTGTCTCGTAGCAGCTCTCAGCTCATCTGTCCTCGTTTACGCTGGAGGGTTCCTGGACATCATATGACTTCCTCTGATCACTTCCTCCACCTGCAGAGTTTCTCCCTGGTGATTTAAGCCACTCTGGCACTTCTCCGGCCTGCGCTCTTGTTCCCAAACCGTGGGGGGACCTCCCTCTCCGCTTTCCCTCGCAACCTTCCTCCCACCTTTCCTCAGATCCTCTCGCCCTTTTTTCTCCACTCTCATAGGTATTGTGTGTTCTCTCTCTCTCTCTCTCTCTCGCTCTCTCTCTTTTTGCACTTTTCTGTTTTTGCTACTTCGTCTCTCTCCTCCCTCCCTCCCTCCCCATCAGCTCACTCCATCTCCCGGCTCACCACAGGAGAGCCCAGTTTCTCCGTGCTCCCCATCTCTGCGTGTGAACTGTGTGTGCGGCGTTGGGATCCTGCCAACAAGGTTAGAGGAGGCATGCAGGAGACGATTAGGCACTTCAAAGAATCTCCTGTGCACAGGTGTGAGGGCGATCCCACACCAGCAGATGCAATGACACGCACACACGCACACACACGCACACACACACACACACACACACACTTAATCTGAGAGCTCAGTGGCTTGTGGTCGCAGGTCCTCGTCAAACGTGAGGCCCCTTTGAAGGTCACTGGGAGACCAGGCAACATCTTTACATTACAAACATCACACCCAACTGCTCACCCCGTCTGGCTTGTGTTTACACCCCAATGTAGCAGACACACACACACACACACACACACACAATGCACCCACAAGCGTTCTTGTGAGGCATGATTTTATGATTATGTAGTAAACAACAGGAATAAAGAGGAGACACACTCTTGGCTGCCACAACTGCAGTAATGGCTCATTACGCTGTTCCAGCCAAAATAAATTAATTGCAGTTTGTTTACACATGTGGAGAAGTCTCCTTTTTATGTAATTCAGGCCATGTGCCTGCATTGTCAGACGATATAAAAAAAGAAAAAAAAAGTCCATTAGGGACTTGCGGCCTCTCTGAGTTTATGACTCACTAAAGAATTACATGAGAGCTTTTATGAGGCAGAGCATCATGCTTAGGGTCATCCACCTGAAACATAATAAGCAGGCCTGTGTGCCATGTGACAGTGGACTCTCTGCTTAGATCACCACTGTGTTTGCTCGAGGATGAACTGAAATCATGCTCGTTTGTGAAAAACCATATCGAAAGATCGCTTGTCCGACTTTCTTCAAAAGCAAACGTGTCATTAAAAGGATTGTTTTTGCGTGTGTTGTGGGGGCTTTTGTTCCATAAGCCATATGCTTTTGATCAGCGTTTTCCACTAACTTCATACTGCTTTTCTAAAAAACTAGCGCACAAATCCGTATTATGAAAAATACGGCTTTTGAAATTGCTTTTTGAAATTGCTTTTCACTCCATGTGCAGCATCACAGAGTGTCTTCGTTGTATTTCAATGCGTCTGCTTGGTTTATTTAGGTTTGGGATTTTAGCTGTGATTTCACTCAAATAAAATGCTTTCACATGGATCATTTTTTTAATATAATATACATCACACACACACACACACACACACACATGGAACTGATCGCAATTCAACAAACACTGTGTAAATAGCAACTAGTACGCCATAAACAGATCAAGAATCGCTGCTACACATAAAGAGTAAATGCACTCTATGCACTTTAGAGAAAATGCTTTCATTTGTTGGCGGATCTTTCATATGGGTTGGGTTTGAGGAGTTATTTTATTTCATGCAGCTTTAACATTTGAAAGAGGAGAATGAGTCAGGGAGGGTTTTCCGCTTGTCAAGTGTTTGGTGTACTTTGCCAGCATGGCCCGTGGTTTTAGCTGAACCAAGTGACCCGCTCAGGTAATAAAAGTACAGAGTTGTACACGTCTTACCCGTTTTTTAAATTTTTTTATATAAATCAGCCAATCATACAACTCAGGAAAGTACTGCTAACATAATAAGCAGAATCAAAGCGGTTCCAAAGTTTCATCTTTAGTGCCACAACTGTTCTAAAGTGTTACATCAGTTAGATTAAGTCTGATAATTTATTACATCGGTTTTCTTGCCGAAACAGCACAGCTGCATGTCCACTCTTCTTTCCAAGAGTTGTTTCACTTATTTTTCCCCCTCGTAAATCTGCATTGTGACGGAGTGAAAAGCAGGATTTTAGATGTCTTTTGCTGAACTAAAAACTAAGACCCGTGGCAACGATAGCAGCCTCAGCTTTTCTTGGGTGTGACGCATCAAGCATTACACACCTGGATTTAGGGATTTTATGCAGATCCCCTCAAGCTCTGTCAGGTTTGGATGGGAGCCGTCGGTGGACCGACCAACTCCAGATCTCTACCGGGATGTTTGATTAGGTTCTCCTCCCCACAGCAGGATGTTGCTGCCACCGTGCCTCCCCGTTGGGACGGTACACGTTTCCTTCAGACATGACAGGAGTCCAAATCAGGGCCAATCAAATTAAATTAACCACAGGTGTCCTCTAATCAAAGTGTGGAAACATCTAAAAAATCATCACCTGAACTAAATTATTTCCTATCATGGCAAAAAGTATGAACACTTATATCTCAATATGATATTTCAATATAGATTTTAGCAAGTTTGCAAAGTGTTCTAAAATCCTGTCCTTGTGTTGTTATTATGGGGTAATGAGTGCCTTCTGATGGGGTCATTCTGAATAATCAGTAAATGTACTTTTAATATTGTTGGTGCATTTTGTTACCAATACTTCATAAGTTTACTTAGACACAACATCTGAATCCTTCCTCCTCACCGCAGGTGCAATTAACACAAAAGTTCACAGGAGGACATTGTAGCACGTGTGGTATGGTTGCGTCATAACGGGTTTTGTTATCGAACAAAGACTCACACTTTTCACATTAATCCGCTTAAAGAAAGTACTGTCATAATAACTTGAAAAAATATCATAAACTCAAGGTGGTTGAAAAAGTATATTCCTAATGATGTCCACCAGAGGGCAGTGTCATACTTCAAGTAAGTTATGTAGCGAAGCACAAGATATATCTCTCTGTTTCTCTTTTTTTATTGTTCTGTTGCCTCCTAGTTAAAATAAAATAAATACATCTACAGGGTGTATTACAACTTGTGCTCTTACCGCGACTTCCGGTCACCGCTTGTATTTCCGCGTTGAAGGTGGAGACTAAAGTATGACGGGGCTGCTGGTGTTACGTTTGGGGAAGTTGCTCAATATGGGAAATACACACTTTACGAGACTGCGAGCAAAATATCCGTTTGCCATTGTTCTGCTTTCACTTAATGGCGGATAACTAACGCTCCTATAACTTGCGGTGTAAGTTGAATACCATGTCGGTATAACTGTCAGACAAAACACAAAGTGGGGTTGTGTACATTTTCTCCTCGTAGAATGAATAACTCAGTAACTTCCGCCACTTACATTCGCAGCCTCAGTTATAGTTTACGTCGCAGGTTGTCCGACTTTTTGGACCCCCAGGACCGGTGGAAAGATGTTATTACCGCGATACGGAAGCCGAGTGGCGATTTGAGGTACTCTCAGCTTCATGTCAGGTAGGTGATCCTAAGCCGGTGGCACAGCAGATGCAGATGTATTTATTGTTGTATTGCTTCAGTTTAGATGGAGCATGCTAGTATCTATCCATCCATCTATTTATCTATCCATCCATCTATTTATTTATCTCCTGTATTCTTAATTTCCAGGAGGTTCGAAGGCCTTGTTGCACAGGGTAAAAGTCCCACAGTGGAGCTGCTGGTTGACTGGGGCACCACTAACAGTACAGTGGGGGAACTTGTGGACATTTTGAGGAGTCACAAGTTATTGGCTGCTGCTAGTGTCCTGCTACCTGGTATTTTTTGTGTGAAAAAATGACAATATAAGAATCACAGTTTACATAATACGCCTATAATCCTATTTACAGCCAATGGTCACACTTACACTTACACCATGTTCATCAAAACAGACATCCAATCTTCTATTTTTCAGATACTTCTGTTCAATGATTTAAGTAACTAAGTAGACACATGTGCTTATCAAATAGATATATACTACATTTATTTGTCATGGACTCATCAAGTAGAAAAGGCTTGAATGTCATACTCAGGTTTCGTTCCAGATGTTCCATCTACAGTCTACAGGCAGGTAGACACACACTTTACTAGGTCATAATATGGACCTTAAAGGTCAAGATCCCAGTTTAATGAGATGCAAAACTACGACAACAATTTATTGGTACAACTTTACCATGAAAAAAAAGAACTGCTTTCATAATTGATGGCGGAAGAAATGAGAAAAAAAACATACAAATACTGAATATCCAAACAGAAAACTGACTTTTTTGGTGTGTCATATAATGAAGTGACCTGTTTCATGTGGGATTACACAATGACATACATTAATAGCCTACTATAGAAATAAAAAAAAAAGTGGGCGGGGGGAGTATTATATACTTAACATATACATAGAAATGCACATCATAAAAGCTTCTTATACGTGCATTATTTATTTGTTTGTGTCGGAAATATGATAATGTGTAAATGTCCATCTGACAAAGTAATTCCAACCATTTTAAGGTATTAAATCCACTCTCTTGAGTATCAACAAAATAGCGTGCTGTCTTCTGTTTTGTCCCCACACAGAGGAAGAGGCCGTCTCTCCAGAGACTCAGCCGGCCTCTCCAGCTGTGAAAACAAACAGTCTGCTTGAAACTCGACTACTGGAAGAGACGGAGACCCGGCCGCCTCCTGAACTCTCTGTTCTGCAGCCACAGATTCCACTGGAGAGCAGTGAGCCAGGACACACAGGTGGTGCACTTTCTTTCCCCTGCAAACTCAGTTGCTCTATATTTTAGGATGAATTTGCATTGAATATGGCTTTTTTTTATTTATTTACTGTAGTCGTGGTAATCTGTGTATGAGAGGAGGTTGTGAAGCATATGGCATTAAACAGACTGTCATTGTCAGTTGAAAACCTCAACTTCATTTTTGATTACCGTATGTGCATGTTTTGACTTTTATTAAAATATCATATCCCCTTTGTGTAAGGAAGAAGAATTTGGGTTGATAACATTACAACATAATAATAATAATAATAATAATAATAATAATAATAATAATAATAATAATAATAATAATAATAATGCTAAATTTAAAGTTACAAAGTGCGTTAGATGGGTGAATCAGAAAAAATATTACAGATAAATTACAAATCATACAACAATACAATGGAATAAAATACCCAACAATAATATAAGTTAAAAACAATAAGAATAATACGGAAACAGATAACAAGATATGTTTGAAATAAAGCATTGAGAGCTGGCATTTACTTCTAAAAGTAGTGGAGGAAGAAGCATTTAGATGTTTAACATTTGTTTTATCTAATTTCCGCAGAGGCAAAATGATAAATGATGCCGGTTCTGTGAGAAAAAAAAAATGGATGTTTCCAAGATGTACCAGCAGGTGGCAGCAATGGGACCTTTAACCACAACAGTTTCTGTGTGTCTCTCAGTCAGCTTCTCCAGTTTCTTCTACAATGAGCTGATGAGGATTACAGGCAATTTTGATGACCGTCCCATCTCAGACGGCGGCCGCCTACTGGGAGAGGGAGGCTTCGGCACCGTGTACAAAGGCCTCCTGAACGACAAGCCCGTTGCCGTGAAAAAGCTCAATCCAGTAGGTGAAAATATTGTCGTGCCGATATCAATACTCGATGCAGATCTCACTTAAATTACAACGTAATAAAAAAAAAATACCATCTCATTTAAGATGGACGACATCTCGGTGGACGAGCTGCGAGTGCAGTTCAACCAAGAGATCCAGACCCTGAAAGCGTACGTTTTGTCCTCTGTCCTCGTCCTTGTTCATCAGGTTGGTTTTGAGTGACTCACCGCCACCTCATAACCCTTTTTTGTTTTATTAGCTAGAGCAGACATGCTGCGTCTGAAAGCAAGACCTCCTTATCAAAGTGATGGAATTTAAGAGCGAGGAAGCATTAAAAGAGGTTTCCTCGAAAGGGCAGTCTGGGACAAACAAATACCTTCAGTTTTAATAAGGTCATTTCCCAAAATGTCCTATTATTTCTTTCAGCCCCAACATAAGTTAACATAATGATGCATATATTTCCCACAGGTTGAAACATGAAAACCTGGTTGACATGGTGGGATTTTCCTGTGATGGACAGCACCCGTGTTTGGTGTACGCCCTCATGGTCAATGGGTCTTTGCTAGACCGCCTGGCTCGCTTGGTAAGCACCATCGTCACCACACACTCTGACTTTCCAGCACTTAGATCACTCGATCGTATACTTTTTGTCCCCTTTTTCAGGAGGGAAGTCTGCCGTTGTCATGGCGACAGAGATCCTTGATAGCTGAAGGGACAGCGAGAGGCTTGGAGTACCTGCACAGCAACCATCATGTCCACAGAGATGTCAAGAGGTATATGACAGCCCCTTTTCCCAGTGGACGAAAAAGAAAAACACAAACTTACATCTGGCGTTTGTCTTTAGCGGGAAAGGTTACGATCGACATGCAATCCCGAGACAAATGACTCTGCGGTAGTATTTATCGGCCGTTCTCCTCCGCGTTCGTGACCTTAAATGTGACACCTTTCGCCCTTTTTAAATGATCTTTTTCGTAAAGCAATAGTTCCACATTTGGGGAATATACTAATTTTTTTTGGGGGGCGGGGGGGGGGGGGGGGGGGGAGATCGACTCCCACTTCACGAGGTAGTCCTGATGTTTCACGGCTCTCTGGGCTCCGAATGTACTTTTTCTTCTCCTTCGTCAGTGCAAATATCTTGTTGGATGAAACATTTGTGGCAAAGATCTCCGACTTTGGGCTGACGAGAGCGTCGGCCAAGCGCACGTCGACCACCATGATGACGGAGAGGATTGTGGGTACCCGTGCGTACATGGCACCCGAGGCACTCCGAGGAGAGATCACACCTCGATCTGATGTCTTCAGCTTTGGAGTGGTAGGCTTCCTGCAGACACACACACACACACACACACACTCACACACACAAGCGTGCACGCACACACAGACGGGGGATATTATGTCAGGAAAGGAGAAACTGCAACTGTCAGGGAAAATATAGAACACGACTCTGCAGTTTAGTTGGAGTGCAAAGTTTTATCAAAGTACTGACACGCGCATAATCGCCGGACATAAACATTACGGTGTACATTTCTTCCTGTTTGTGAAAATAGAGCTCTTTGTTACGTATCATCTGTCATTATTTTCTACTAAGGATTCTAAATCAATTGAGTACCACAGGTGTACTGTATTAGCAGCTGTACATATCGAATATATGATCCATTTTATGGGATCAGCAGTGTATAAAAGCACCTGACCTTCCACATAGTGCAGTATGTACAGCGTATATGACTTAGGAGGACAGCTGCGGAAACACTGCAGTGTCTGTGCAGCTACCTGGCGCACGCTGGAGGAACGGAGGTTTCCTGTCGTCCGGCGCCATGCGATTGACCCCCCGACTCTCTGCATCCACAGGTGCTGTTGGAAATATTGTCTGGACTCCCGCCAGTCGATGAAAAGCGCGAGCCGCAGTTCTTGGTGAGCGGCACAAAAGGGGCTTTCACTGCGTATCCTTCAAGCTACAGGTTACAATTACAGCGCATTAAAGACTGTGCATTTAATTAGCAAGGCCACATTATCAGTGAGTCACCCTTTTAAGAGGATTTGAGCCAGTTTCCTCTGTGCTGCAGCATCCAAATGGTAAAACACACATTTAAGCAATATTTTATATATACATAAATATATATATATATATATATATATATATATTTAAAAAAAAGAAAAGAAAAAAGAATATATATATTATATACATTATATATATATATATATATATATATATATATATATATATATATATATATATATATTATATGCACGCCAGTTTTTAAGGTCTGCCTTCAGTCACCTGTAGTGTGATGCCCCCGCCCCCTCTCCCAGATGGAGATGAGGTATGATATAGATGATGAAGACGAGGAGCTGACCTTTGAGGACTTCCTGGACAAAACGATGGGAGACTGGGACCTGAGCCAGGTGGACAGTGTCTACTCTTTGGCCTGTAACTGCCTCCACGACAGGAAAAACAGACGGCCGCTCATCAAACAGGTAGCGGCAGATTTATTAAGATGAAAGGTTTCAGCTGCTGCTGTTGGCATCGGCTCTTCTTCTTCTGTGTCACCTTGAGCCAAATAGCTGTATTGTCAGACCCAGGAGCACTCATAAATCTGGGCACATTTATCATTTTGGGACTAATTGTATGACAAAGCAAAAATATATTTGGCCTTCAGATGTTATGTTGTAGTTATTATTTGGTAGAGGGCCGATGTCAGGACACAAAGAACCGTGAAACAACAGTGACGAATACGAGAATAATAAATATAGCGTGAGATTTGCTTCGATCCTTTCTATTTTTCTATGTTTTCTGTATCTGATGTCAGGTTTTACTCATTTGTTGACAGTATGTTAGTAATTCATATTCATATCTGTCTTAACAGGTCCTGCTGGAGCTTAAAGGAGTTGTCAAAAGCATGTTGCTGGATTTTAAGGCGCAGGAATGAAGCGGAAAAAGATTTCTGAGCCCGCTTTAGTCACGGTGCACACACTGACAAATCATTTTTCTTCACAACCTTTAGAGAAATTAATGACTTTTTTACTATGACTGACCAAAAAGGTTTTTTTACATCAATATTTTTTTTTTTCTTCCTGCATTTAAAAAAAAAAAAATCTTGTTTTTAATGATTTACTGTAAGAGGAATGCAACTTAGTAACAGTTTTTCTACAGCATTCTGTGAGGCTATTTTGTCGGGCTTAAAAATACCGAAAGCAATTATTCTGTCATGTATTTATTGTCAAAGAATAAAAAAAAAATGAATGAAGCAGAAAATGAGTGATTTAAATATTTTATTTTTTTTTCTTTAAAAGAAAGATTTGTAAGAAAACAAATAAGACCAAACATGACTTTTTTTCTATTAGAATGACACAGTATGAATATAAAGGAAAGGATTTCCCCTTCAAATATGAGGTGAGCTTAGTAGTTAGCCTAACAATAATAATAATCAGTAGACCAGTGGATGTGGCAACATTTTGATCAAGGTACTTCTAGTATTCCCTTTCCTATCCGCTTGCTTCGCCCTCTTGTATGGGAACCAGTTTGAGTAGCTTCCTCTTAGTGAAATCTGACGAGTGTGGATGTAATATTTCTGGAAGTACGTTCTTTCCACTGTGATCCTCCCCGACACACAATCACCAGAACAGACCTGACTGCTTCTTAATCATAGAGCATCACACAGCTACAGTATGTACATATACAGCACTTGCATAGAAAAATAAGTTTCTCAGCAGATGATTATTTTTTTTTTTGTTCATGTAAACCACAGTTATATCAAAAAAGAAGTCAATTTTCCAATATAAAATGCACTGTTAAATCAATAAGACGCAAGTGGGATAATTATATATGTTCTGCTTTGGAGCACCGCGTCGCACAAACAGTAGGAGACGAATGTTCAACACATTAGACACGGAAACATTAATTGACATAGTCTTAAGGAATGCAAGTTAAGAATTTGAGCACGTGAACTCAAAATGAGGGATTTTATCATATTGGCGCAAGTTCACATTAGTCGCACTAACACTTTTTTTGGGACTCTTTGAATCATTGTAAATTAGTTCTTGCGACTGTGCTAACATACATACATATGTTTCCATTTGGCAAGCTACAAATGGAACTTCTGAAGTGTGACATTGCTCAGTTGTCCTTGGCGTGCATAGTTGGGTCTCTGGGGAACTTTGTAGTTGTTGTTGTTTTTTTTATTCTTTTAATAAACAAGCGTGTCAAATATGATTTCCCCCCAATCGCAGGAATGCTCCACTGTGCAGCGTGCTCCGGGGGTGGAGGTGGCCTGTTTAATCTTGCTCCTCCTCTGCGGGTGGCCGGGTGATGCGGCGGCCCCCCCTCTTCCCGGGGCCCTTGGGCTTGGCGAAGGCCTGCTTGTGTGCGTGCTGCTTGGGATGCACCTCCTCGTACAGGAAGTCACCAGTCAACTCATCCCCATCGTCGATCTCCAACTGTAAACGGACAAAGAAATATGAGACGCAGAATCGACTTAAACTTAATGCTCTTTTCGACAAATAAGCTTCTACCTTCATGAATTTACTTTCCCATAGAGGCTAATAGTTAAAAAAAAAAAAAAGCTTCAAAACAGTCAATTGACAATTAATTATCGAAATAGTTGATAAATCTTCCTTCAGGTGACAAATTGTTGCAGCTCTAGATCAAACACATGCATATACTGCTGACAAAGCACAATTAAATGATGAATTATACCTCATTATGTTAATTCAGAAATATTTCAAGATTTAAAAGCACGTTTTCGAGGGCTTAAAGTTTGTAAAGAGAAATGCTAAAGATCTGTGTGGTGTTGACCACGGTCTTTTATCATGGCGGAACGTTTCTCACCTTTTTCTCAATCTCAAGCTGGAGATCGTTCTCCACCATGTCCACCAAGGGATTTTTGCAGCTGGAATACAGCATCCTCTCTCGGATGCTGCAGTTGTACCCGGGCATAGAATAAATGAATACTGCAAAAGAAAAGAAAAACAATGAGAGGAGCGGACACAGAGTACCATTCAGAGTACCATAGAAACAACACAGCTGCGTGTTTCAGCCGTTCATATTAACGTAAACTATTCACCTGTGGACTGTAAGTAGTCGCCTTCGTGGGAATGTTTGTAGAGGAAGAAGTGGTAACGTGCAGATTCTTTAGGGATTCTCAATGGCAGGTCTTTCAACTCTGTCGGCTCAGTGTTGCACAACCGAATCAGCTCCTGTTTAGCGTCTACTTCCTGTTGACAAAGGAAATGAAAGGTTACTCTTCAGGTTGGTAGCTTGCACTTGTGACCAGGAAGTGCCTGCACTGAATTCCAGACGACTTAGCAGAATCTTGACAGTGAATCAAAATAAATAAACAAAGAAACAAACATCTCCCTTTGTTCTCAGGTGTTCGAGTTAAACATTTACTCATCAGCAGTCGGGAACAAAACATTCTGCCGTCTTTAAAAGCTTTTATGGATAACAGACAAAAAGAGAGGAACCGAGACAAAGCAGCGGCAGAGCCACAGCCGTCCCATTGTGATCGGATCTTGTGACATCAACCCTTTGAATGTCAATGAGAGGAACAAAGGCTTTTGGTGCAAAATGAGTAACTCATTGTGTTGGTCATTTCTATCTCTCCAAACAAAATATATAGGGAAAGACACGGAATTCATTTGTCTAATCAAATTATTGATCGAGCAAAGGTCACCTCCTCCGTAATGATTTGCTCCTCGGGACTCACCAGTTGTACGTAATTGATTCTTTTGTCCCTGAAACGTTCGAGCGCCGCAACCGCGTCTTTGTGAACGGGGAAGGCCACTCCCTGCAGAGTCTGCTGCTTGGTGTCCACACTGATGTCCGTCTGCACCTGAACACACCGCAAAACACAGACCACCAAACACAGTGCACTTTAGCTTTGCATCAGTCCGCATTGGACACATTACTGAGGATATTAATAAGGCGGATGAGTGCATTATTGGGCAAATATTGGCACGTAGGTGGCTTTTACATGAGTGCTATCAAAGATGTGGTAATGGGAACGTGTGGTATCCAGTGTGTGTTGTCTAACATGTTCTTGACTTATCGTGTTCACAAGCGTGTGTCGACATACACACACGCCACGGTACGACGGTACGTCATCGTGCCGGTGACATTATGTCATAATGCTGCGGAGGTCAGCTCTGATCTTTAAATTCAGTAATACGGGGAACCAAATCAATGTTTACGTCAGTGAGGTTTCCACTCATGATACCGACTTGTTTGGTGAAATACAATCTAAATTCTTCACTCGAGTTATCGGAAAGCGCAACAAGTAGCTGGAGGATTGCATGAGGTGTTCGTATCCGCGGTGACGAGGCGCCACGGAAAAGTGGAAATGCTGGGGGGGGGGGGGGGGGGGGGGGGGGGGGATTACGCTGATGGATTGCATCTATTTTTAGAGTCCCGTTCCCACAAAATGAAATGCCGTGCGAACATGATTGAGCTTCCGATGTTAGCTACCTCGCATACCAAAAAGGGATTGCGGTCCTTTTATCCATCTGCTTAGTAAAAGTCAGGCAGTCTCCGAGGCCCAGCAATGATAAATATTTCAAAGCCTCTTTTTTCATCTAGGCGGTACAGATTAATGCTATATTATCTTCCTTCAACAGCTGGTCAAGTGGGACAAACACAAACCTCACTTCACCATTTGCTCTGCTGCTTTTAAATGACCACACGTTTGGAGAGGCAGAGCACAACTCAAGGCACTTCCATATTTGGTAAGAAAGGCCGCGCTTGTTTGTGTGCGGCGGCAATTAGAATAGGTAGTTTCTCCAAAGAGAACAACAGTTTACTTGAGGTTCATTTATATTAAAGAGCCCCACGAAGCCTGAAAAGTAAAACGTTTTTTTTTTCTCCTTTTATCTTCCTTTTTTCCGTCCGGTGGAGTCCATGTGGTACGGCCCTAAAGCCCTTCACGTCATCGGCAGCATGCAATGGATATCACGTTACAGAGTTTCTTTATCTTATCACTGCAAACAACAAAAGGCAAAGAGCACAATGACAGAGCGCACCTGTGATTTTTACGCAAAATCACCGGCGAGTACTCAAATTTGCGTGTCGCTCTCCCGACATGGAAATAATAGATTTGAACACCCATAAAGAGCTCTTCTTTAACCACTTTGTTGCTCGGGCTGAGTCGGGTTTGTGAACTGTAAACAAGAGTTCTTGTGGAGCTGTGGGTGTGCGTGTGCTGGCTAAGCCTAATGGATTCCTCTCTGCCAACATCCTGCTGTTCTAATGCATCAGCATCTTTGCGCTGTGTTGATACTGCCGGGCAAGCATATGCAGAGGTGCACTGCCGCTGACCTTGTGCCGTTTGAAGGGACGCATCGCTGGCCTTCATTGATACTCCACGCCGCTTCTCATGCGATTCAGACCTCCTCGCACACAAGGAGACGTGATTAGGGAGAGAAGCCTGCTGGGAGCTGAGGTGAGCTATTTTTAACTCCACAGAAGCTCCAAGTCGAAGGATGACGTAGTGTCATCCCTTTTCAGAACGGAAACAGAGAAGCAGCCTAATCCATGCCCACATCGGGCCAGACGCAAGCCATACAACACGATGAACTCAAAATGGAAATGATGACCAATAAATAAAGTACAAATGTCTCGTCTGTGTGTGTGTGCGTGTGCATGTGTGTGTACCTCATTTAGCTTAATCTTTCTCAGTTCCTCCTCTGCAGCAGTGAGGGGCAGGGGAGCAGCCTGCAAGGTCAGATATTTCCTGTATCCGATGAGAGTCACTTCATCCTGACAGGAAACAGCACATTCACACATCATACAGCAATATAGACGGACTCATTAATACATCGTTTCTCATGTCAGTTGCCATAAAAGGTATACGACTGAAACTGGACTTCTGGCTTCTGAAGGTTTGGGACTGAAACTTGGGGCCACGAAAGAGCTTTTTAACATCAGTTCAAGTGCTGCTGTCATAGAACCAACCTTTGCGGTGCCGAAGATCTCATCCTTGATGAGCCCTCCTCCAAACTCCTTCTTCACTGTGGCTCTGGTGGCAGCATATAACATTTTATGTCGCACCTGTCGGAAAATATAAGACCGGTTGGCGAATCGATATATTTAGAAAGCTTGTCCACGACGTAGATCAGTTACCTTTATTCATGCAAACATTCTACACCCAAGATGCAACATCTTCACATGGCAGCAACCTTCTTCTTCTTTTTCTTCTTCTCTACCTCTGCTGCTGCATTGCAACATTTCATGATAACGGGAAGCCGCTCATTAAAACATTGCTCCACAGCACCATGACTGGTCAAAGACTCCACATGGGACCTTTAAATGCACATTGAAACTTTGTTCTTCTTTTTACTTAAGGCTATTCAAATAGTTTACTCAAATGAGCAGCAAGCACTGCAAGGTTGTGAAAGGATATTTGCAACTTCCAGGCAAGCCTCAACCTGAAGCACTCGGCTTTGAGCGAAAGGGCAGGAATGTTAAGCGCCGTTATGGCAGCTAGAAAGTGGATTCAAACGCAATTCCACCGTGCAGACACAGTGCCGCAAACATCCTGCGTGGCACTTTATTTCAGGCACGGATCTCTCCTTGCAACATTCCTCCCACCACTGCGACAGAAACATTGAGACGTCTATTCCATCGTGGCTATTTCGAATCGCGGTCACTATCCCATAAGTGGTTCAGCGAGTTTGAATGGGACTAAAATCCCAATGATTTAGGAGACATTGTACGAGTCAAGAACACGCAAAAACATACATTTGCATGACAAGGAAACCTAAAAGTTCAAAGTCACCGATGGGAGGTTCAGACCGAGCACCGTGTTATTTTGAAAAAGACCATAATCTCTACATTTGTTTAGATTTCAAGGTCTGTACGGAAATAATGAATGCACTGTTGTCCACATGTATCCAGTTTTCACCAGCATACACAGAATTGCCTTCCTTGATGTGGTCACCCCACCCATCTGACACTCAAAGCAGAGGGGGAGAAATGCTGGGAAGTATGGAAAACTATTCATTAAAAAGGCGGTCTGGGCTGGGTTTTCTTACAATGGAGGTGTCCGGTGACCAGGCCAGGAAGATCCACTCATAGCCCTGGTTGTTTTTGGAGTCCAGCCGGTACAGAATATAGCAGGGCACGTCGTCTTCCAGGAGGGGCAGCACCAAGGAGTCGTACTCCTGGTCCCACTTCTTTGACGCTTTCCTGGTGGTGTCCATCGTCAGTTGCTCTGGAAAGCAGATGTGCGCAAACAGAAAATTGTCAGCAGCGCACGGACGTGTTAACATTCTAACGTCATTCTGAGTACAAGACACACGAGTGGAGCGTTTTCTTGGCAGAAGAAGCTGTAAGCAAACATTAGGACTTCTGGGACACTACTCACCGCCATCGATGACAATCTTTAAAACTCGATATTGGTCGCCGCTCCTGGCGCTGGCAAAGACGTCCTTCACATCATTACCCGCTGAGAAAAGACAGAGAAGGCGTCAGTCTTCAACTATTCTAAATAGATGCCGGCTCGGCAACAGCACACTCTTGCTTACATGACCACTTTTAGCCCCTGGGAGCGAGTTTAACCCAAAAGGTTTTGTGAATTCTACTAACCTGTGAACACACATTATACAAAGACCATAGAATGAGCTTTATTAACTTGTATACTTCTAGATGTTGGCTTCAAACAGACTTTTATTTAGTCCTGGAACAGTGAAACGGCAAAATAATATATTGTTTATAAGTTGTTATGATACCCAGAGGGTTGTTGGGTTTTACTGAGGAACCCTTCAGTGGTACAGATGTGACTGAAGGATGACCACCTTTGACCCCAAAACGCAGGCACAATAAAACAGGTCACTACTTCCTATTCAAATCAGCATATTGACGGCAGTTTTCCTGTCTTACAACCCTACCAAAGCTGTGGATCAAGTAAACTACAAATATATTATATATTATATATATATATATATATATATATATATATAATATATAATATATATTTTGTTTTTTTGTTTTTGTTCTTCAGAAAAATCACACAGAAAGGAATCGTTTCCTATAACACAGACACGGATGTAAGCTATAGTGGTTAAATACCATAATACATTATATAAGCAGTTTTATCCACAGGGGCTTTGTCCCTTTCGAGCACTGGGATTAACTATAATTTTTTTTAAATATACATTTCTAGTCTAGTCAGCCATAGACAGGTATGTGTGTGTGTGTGATTGTAAGCCGTTTTAAGATAAGATACAATATGTACTGTATTCATCCCCAGGGGGAACTTTCTTTGAAGCAGCAGCAAACATGTTTACATATATACAATACAATAAAATAGCAGAGCATAATACAATTTTTAAATTTTTTTTTTTTTTTTTAAATGAAAGTGTTTTACTTACTTTGGCCCTGCTCTGCCCTCATGTAATAAATTATCTTAAGAGTTTGGGATGATATAAACTTAAGTCTGCTTTGATAACGTGACTGATGTTGACAAGGAAAAGGGGGGGAGGGGGGGGGGGCATAGGAACAACACAGCTGATTATACCCAATGCATTGTATGACAATGTATATTTAAAGAAAAACTATGTTGAATGAAGCATGAAGTTAACAGAAACGTGTATAATCTGCACATCTCCCCCGTCTGTCATTAAACTGACATAATGTGCACGTTGCCCTGCTGCAAGCTGCTGCTGCTGCCCGACAGGACGTCACGCCCTGCGTGTTTAGAACAAACACCGCGCAGGTATCGCCCGGTGTCTATTCACATCCGTAAAAGGGGAACATCGGCTGGTGTGTCAGGTCAACAGTTTGTTTAAAACCGAGGCGTCACCCGTTCATTCAGAGGAAGAGAGCTTCATTGTGAAACATTTACCAAGTAGCCGCGATTACGGTGGTTTAGAAACGAGTGGCTAAATACTCGGGGATTAGACCTCGCAGTCCTCAAAGTGCCCCAAACACACACACGCGCGCGCGCGCATACACACAAACACACGTATCGCGGTGGCTCAAAGCTAGCTACGAGTGGCGAGCTAACTTGACGCTAGCTTCTCGTTGCAATGAATTGTTTGCGGACTGTGCTTGAAGCTCGCGCCGGGAGTCGCACGCGCGCACGAACACACAGCGAGGGGAGGCATTGTAAAAAGCGTCTACCTTGAATGCCCGTTTGATGTGACATTGTGTCTCTTCGTCGGATAAAGGAGCTGATGCAGCTGTTCAGGCGAAACCAGGGCAGAGAAGCAGGAAGTGGACTACATCGACACGACCCGCCCCGAGTGTGTCGTCATCGACATCAAGATCACATGACACTGTCAAACTATGTGTTTACTTTTTTTTTTGTCATTCGTTAATAGTACTAGTTTTAATAGTCGACAAGTAATACAAAATAAATAAGGAGAATACAAATGTCAGTGGGAGAGAAAGTAGAATATTATATTAGTACTGCAGGTCCTTCCTGCTGCTGTCAGGCTGCACAACCATGCTCTGCTCCCAGTAGACAACACAACCGTGTGCAATATAAATACACTATGCAATAAGCTATTCTGTCTGTAGATATCATATTTCAGTTATTGTGGATTCTTTACTGTATTTGTATTACTGTTTTTTATTGCTTTTTTATAATACTTTATTTTTTATGATGTCTCTTGTTTGCACTTTACCATATGCTGCTGTAATCCTGTACATTTCCCCACTGCGGGACTAATAAAGGATTATCCTTATTTGATCTTATTTGATCTTATCTTATCTGATTTATATGGATAAACTTGCAAGAATGCATTTTGTTTTTGTAGCCCTTAGTCGAGAGGGGCCAAATAAAAAATAGTGGAGTAGACGTGTAAATGGAAAATACTCAAATAAAGTATCTACAAAATGTACTTAAGTTCAGTAAATATACGTAGAGACAATCCACCACGCAAATATAACTATACTGGGCAAAGCAGGCAAACGCCTTGTGACCTCGGACCCCAGGGTGACAAACAACCCCTGTTTCATGTGTGTCGATTGGTTGACCGTCATTAATGTAAAATTAGCTTAAGTGTATATTGAATACATTATCAACTCGGGTGGGTCCTGCCTTATTACCTAATAGTGTGGTCCTGTCTTTTAGAGAGGCCATGGGTCAAAAACCTTTTCAAGATTATATTTCAGTTTACATTGTGCTCACATGTGGCATATTCCTCAAATAGGTAGTGAGCAAACTCGATCAAACTGGGTAGTTTCCTGGATTCTTTGTGGCCTGGATTTTTTACTGTGACCGGTGATCCATCGAGCCCAACAGAGGTTGTTTTGCCTAGGGACCTTCTACTATAATAATAATAATAATAATAATAATAATAATAATAATAATAATAATGTGCTGCAAGAAGCTAACAAAATTAAGTCAGCAAGTAGTTTTATTTAAATCAATATTAATAAATTCATTTTAAAAATCGATAAACGATATCTGCTTTTAATTGCGTATGTTAAAATACATTATTTCTCGGCTCGGGTTTTGCTGGCATTAGCATAGCCTACAGTGGTATACTAAACATTATTAGATTGCTTCTTCACATATTTAACTGTGGTTGGAGCATGATTAAAGTAAGTCCGTTATTTTTCCGCTTTGATTTAGGTTCCTGATGTGTGACAACGGGGAGATTTCCGCCTCTCGTGGCAGCAGATCGCATTTGGCGTGAAATCCTGCAACATCTGGAAGCCACCGGGCTTCCTGCCTCTGCTCTATGTCCCTCCTACTCATAGCTCCACCTCCACGTCAATAAATAAATAAATGAATGAATAGATTTTACAGCAGCAAAATCATCCTGTCACCAGAGGGAATATCAGGTCTCTGGGTCAGAACCGGTCACAACGCACAGAGCAACACCGGAAACAATGTCGACCCGTCTTCAAAATACGAGTGCGAATCCTGTCATTGAAAAAGGAGCGAGTTAGTGAAGTCCAGTGCTGCTGGTGATGCTACAGCTAAAATTGACATTTAAGCATGCATGCATATCAAAGTTTAGAGTGCAAATGATCCATTGACGTACGTACGTAATACGTTATATTATACTGAGATAATAAGATAGATAGACGAGCCAACCTTACTGTCAAAAACAGTTTAGTTTTATTTTGAAAGGTGAGAGCGGAAGTTGTCCGCGTGTACTGTCTCTGACTTGACGCTGGTGAATAATGCGTGTCGGCTACATTGCGTTGCACAGATGCTATGCTTGCTGTGTGGAGCCAGCTATCTCCATCCGCCCCGCAGCAGCAGCAGCGTCCTGATACCAGCCCAGAAAAGGCACCGTTCTGCGGGAACCCGCTGACGAGGCGCCCGCCCGCCTGGCTGAGCTAGCCCGCCCGGGCGCATGGACGCTCCATCACAATGGCAGAGGATTTGGGGGTACCTCTGTTGTGTATCAACAACAGGTCGCGTGGATAATCCACTCCGCGACCCGCCCACGTCATCTCGCGTCTGGGATGATTAAGAGCGTCGCTGTCGGCTTGATGTGACAGGAGAGCCGCGCGGGACCGGGGCTTCTCGTCCCCTGGCTTGTCGAACCGAGAGCAAACACGGCGTGGAGCAGGTGCGTCCATGACGGCGACTGGGTGTGTGTGTGTGTGTGTGGGTGGGGGGGGGGGGGGGGATGTCGCCGGGGTGCATCGACATTAAAGTTGTGTAATCAGATAATTCCAGTCCAGCTTTGTGTTATCTCCTGAGATATACGTGTGGTCTGTCGGCCATGTGACATTTGGCGACGTCCCCTCTGACATTAGAGGGTGCGTGCGTGCGTGCGTGCGTGGTCACAGACTTATGCTCTTAGCGGGGCAGTCTATTCAGGAATTGACAGATCTGGCACGAATTGTGGGGCCGTTCAGTGCATTTTCCTGCAGCACTTAGGAGACTGTTTCTGTTGGGTCAGTCCAAATGTAATTTGTGTGGTTTTAGAGAGGAAAGCCGGGGAGTTCAGAGGATGTTATTATAAGCAGATGGGTGATAAGGAGGAGGCAGAATGGGTTGCATTCCCATCATTCTCTCCGCCATAGCCCACTACCACATGAGGCCTTTCTGTGTCGTGTTCGCATGTTCTCTCCTCCTGTTTTTCATGGGTGTCCTTTGGGTGCTCTGGCTGAGTGCCTCTCCATGCACGTGTGGGACTCTTCTGGCCTCCAACTGGGAGCAGGTTCCCTCTTTTTAATGGTTAGAATGGTAACCCGATGAAGACAAAAAAGTAATTTTGCCAGGATGATTTGAGTCATAATCCCACCTCCCTATTAGTGGAATCCCTTCGCTTTGCACAACCCCAAGGTGGCACATAATGACAAGACAAATATGATGCCATGGGAAATTGAATAGCCACACCGGGGGGGGTTCACTTTGGCGGCTCTATTTCTGAAGCTGTCGCATCATCCCAAAATCCCCACAGGGGGGTATTTTAGGAAACCGTGTCAAAGCAGGGAACAGGTTTAAGAAGTTGAGTCCAGCAAAGTCCGAGCGGTCACAGTGGGTTATACAGCGAGGGAGTTCAGGGTGGAGTTCATGGGTGAATGCATGTTGTTGGCTTTACATAATCCAGAGGGGTGGACTGTTGGGAAGTTACTCAAGCGGGGCCGCTGCTTGGCTGGTGTTCCAGAGCGAAGCGTCGGCGTAAAGCTGCCACCATATTTTTTTTGGAGTTTTGTTGAGGGGAGCACAGATCAGACAGGCTGAGAGGATAAGCCTCTCCAAAGCCAGCGCTTTGCAGCTAAGAGCTTCAAGATTGTACCTGATCCAGGTATGACACTCGCACCCCAAACCGGATTCATGACCGTCGGAGAATGAAGTCCTTTTTAAAGTTTAAACTTCTCTTGTTTTCAGAATTTGCCACCAGCAACCAGACGGATCGAGACCTCTCTGTCACTGTCGATAATCTTAGAGTTGATGGGGAAAGACGTCTCCATGGGGGTGCATGATTGACACTGGCGCCGATCGGAGTTTTTCTGAATTTAGCATAATCCCAATCTGCACCAAACCTCGGTTATATTCCTACCACTAATCTCAGTCTGAGGGATGTTTTCACTCTAATCTGCCCTGCTGATTCAAGTGTAATGTAATCTGACTGAAACAAGCACTCTCTCTCCTTTCTCTCCCTCTCTCTCTCTCCCTCCCTCCCTCCCTCCCAGGTGTAGTGTGGCTGGGGGGCTCAGCAGGATGGAAATAGATGCCCGGTTTCGCTACTATTTCCAGCACCCGTGGTCACGTCTCATCGTGGCCTACCTCGTCACCTTCTTTAACTTCCTCATCTTCGCCGAGGACCCCATCTCTCACAGCCAGACGGAGGCCCACATGATCGTGGTGGGCAACTGCTTCTCCTTCCTGTTCAACAAGTACCCGGGCCGCGGATGGAACGTCCTGAAAGTAATATGCTGGATACTGGCCATAATCATTGGCATGGTAGCCGGCAAGTTTATATTCCACCGCCAGCTCTTTGGTAAGTCATGCACACAATAATGCAGGGGAATGTGCAGAGTAATGTCTCTGCTGAGGGAGGGGACCTTCCTCCTGAGTTGTTTGTGTTGTGGCCGTTCACCAGTGAAAAGCACTTTCCACTCATACTCCATTTTCTTTTTCTTTTTTTTGTTGCAAAAAATGATGAAATTAAAGACAGTTCTCATCTTTGTATCTGTGCTCCCACATCCATCCTTTGGTTGTAAACTCTTTTCTGCCTTTCTTCTCACTTATCATCAGATCTGGGTCAAACACTTGCAAATCCTTTCGTTTGTTATTGCTCTCTGGCTCAAGAAGGGATGCGGCTTTTATTTATTTATTTTTATTGTCCAATCCTGATTATTATGATTTGATATAACATTTTCTTTTCTCCTCCACAAATGTCAGAAATGGTCAAATACGGCCTTTCCAAACGTTTTTTTTTTATTTTTGCTTAAGAAATACTCATAATAATAATAATATGACCTGAAATGACTAAACTGATTAATCCACTAATTGTTTCAGCTCTAGGTTGTATTAGATAAGTGAGGCCACTGTGAGGTTAAATCATTACAATTATAATAATATTCCGAAAACGTAACAAACTCTATAGTGTACATAAGCCATTTATCTTGCTGCGGAATAGATTTATTATACTGTACATACTGTATATCAATGCATTACGCATATTTGAATGCGGAAAATATTAGTTTCTGTGTCTGGGGAGAATGTTGACTTTGTTTTCAGGACTATTTTTCCCGTTTGTATCTGATTGGTGGTTCTTCACCTTTTGTGGCTTGTAACCCACGTTAACGAGTCACGATCTAATCACGCCCACTCTCCCGCTGTGGGCTGCAGGGAACAACACAAAGGAAACGACAACAACAAAAAACTTTATTTTAATCTGTTATTTTTGTTTAGGAGAGGAGTTTTAGACATGAGAAAGCACTTTGTGTCTGCACAATAAAAGAAGAGAATGATTTGATTGGATTTTACTTTAGTCATCTCCAGGGGGAAATTTGTTGAAGCAGTGGCAACACTTTTTTATACAATACAATAAAATAAAGTATAATGAAATAAAATTGCAGAATGATAGAGTATAATATACTTTATTTAATATCCCGCACAAGGATTCACAACAACTCAATAGATCTTTTTCCACTGGCAGACATTTTGACATGTCTGTGTGTGTGTGTGTGTGTGTGTGTGTGTGTGTGTGTGTGTGTGTGTGTGTGTGTGTGTGTGTGTGTGTGTGTGTGTGTGTGTGTGTGTGTGTGTGTGTGTGTGTGTGTGTGTGTGTGTGTGTGTGTGTGTGTGTGTGTGTGTGTGTGTGGGTGGGGGATTGGTGGAAATTAAAAGAACATTTAAAAAAAAATATAATAAAATCAATGCAGTAGAACCAGAGATATCATCTTTTTCATGAACCAGATTTTTTTCTTCTTCTTCCTGCCGCCCACGTCACGTCACGCTATTAGCCGGTAATGTGACCTCAAGCTGTCAGTCACTTGAGGCAAGTTTTCAGATGTTTTGCATTCACCCTGCGGAGCAACAAAACCCTTTGACACAATGTTATTTTCACATATGCAGTCGTGCTCACCAAGAACCGTAAACATCACTTTATTATATGCGTGACATCGGTGGAGGTGGAGTTCCCTTTTTTAATAACGTTCTTCCCGTGTCAGCTCACGAGTCTAAATGTCTTGTCGTGGAAAAGGAAAGTACTGCGCATCAGCAATGGCTTCTAAATGCAATGCGGCCGCTATAAATGAATGTTTCTTTTGAGACGTGCTTTTCCTGCTTTGATGGAGCCTCTGCAACACAACATCCATCATCACATCCGTAAGCCGCATTTCCTTCTCAAATGTCCCTCCTCCTGTTGTTCACTCGTTCCACCTCTCGCACCTCCTTGATGCATTACCTCTTCTCTCTCGACCTCCTGCCATCTTCCTCACCTCGCCTTTCGACCCGAGCCCTTTTCTCTCCGCTCGCTCTCTCTTGACAGCTCGACTCTTTCCATTTCACTCTCCTCTCACGAGGCCGTGACTCCAATTTCAGCGGCCCGTCATTTGTTTCAACTGCAGCAGTTCGCAGGCGCTTCCTTCTGAACTGACACATTTCATTTCCCAGTCACTTCACAACTCACTTAGGCCCGGATATTATTGGCCACCCTGGCTTATCTCTTTGGGATGAACCATTAATGACTATAATTGGAGAGCACAGAGAAAAAGGGGAGGGGAGGGGAGGGGAGGGTCTGGTGCTGAGTGATCGTCTTTTCTGAGCGTAAATAGAAAGCCACGAGTGCATGATGATACTTTCTGCAAATACAGAATCCTCCCGGAGAGGGGAAATGGCTTTTGAGGACCGTGGGTCTGATGGGACCAGCTGTTCTGTCTCCGGTTGCAATCGTTTTCATTGATTATGATGTTTCCTTTCTTTCGAATATATATTCCTGTGGATCGGGATGACCCGTATGGGATTACTTGATGCATAAAAGTGTTTTAAGGTTTCTGGGGGTGAAATGGAGATTTATGAGACTGAAATAGAGAAATTAATTTGACGTAGTTTTAATTAGTGTGTGCGTGTGTATATATATATGTATATATATATATATATATATATATATATATATATATTTAGATACAAAATGTCATGGCCCATACAAAATTGCTAGCGTCATGAGAATCTGGGTTGAGAAACACTAATATATGATGTCAGTAGATACAGTATAAACTCTGAGAGTTCGCTGACCCAACTTGCAAAACAAAATCTCACTTCCGTCTGGTGTTATCTATCCATGCATAGTTTTAAGCTTCTAAGAAATACACTTTCTTCCTTGGAGTTAGATGGGAAGACAAGATATTTAAGCACTTTAACCACAAGGTCGGTGGTTCAATCCCTGGCTCCTCCTTATGTCGTCGAGCAAAGGACTGGGGAGTAAATGTGAAGAGACAAGTTATTGTTCAGACATCTATGAGATCAATAATACAATTAACTATGCAGATGCATGACAAGTCACCATTAGAGCTTGATGAGGATGTTTTCATTTGTTATCATATAGGAGACCTGCCCGTTTTTAAAACATCATTTATATGTCCCGCTTAACACGAACAGAACACCAACACTGTGCAAGCCGGAGAACCTCAACATACTACTGCACACTTTCTCATGTGCATGACTCGCGATAGTAACAGTAGGTGCTTCATCACATGTAGCAGCTCTCAGTGCGGTGTATCTGGATCAGGGTCTAACCACTTACATTGGCTTCAGGGTACAGAGGACAGAAAAAAGTGCAGCTCATCCTGCAGCCAGGTACAACTAATGCACTTCAACAAGCCTCCAAACAGATGGTGTGTGTGTGTCTGTGTGTGTGTGTGTGTGTGTGTGTGCTGTAAAAAGGACAGATGAAGTGAATCTCTAGTAGAGAGGGAAAGGGATTGTTGAGAGGCGGGATGTGCACAACATTTCAGTGAAGCAGTTATGTAATCGTAACCCAGGTAAGGCATAAGCTGTGCTGGAGCGCCGGGCCCACTGTGATATCTGTCATGTATTATGAATCTGTCACCCAGAGCCCGCATGGCCCACCTACTGCACATCACGATGTCTGTACCGATTGCCCTGCAGACCTGCACCCGCATATGTAGGCCGCCAAGTGTGCACGGGAACACTTCTGGATAGTAAAGATTTTTTTAAAAAAAACACTTTTAAATGTTTTTTTTTATGCCATTTGATTAATATATATCACCTCGTATAACCCGGAGTAATTTTCCCGCTCATTCTGTTTGCAAACTGTGGAGACAGACATTGTTTTTGAAAAGCTGACACATCGCCTGCATCATCTATCATTTATAAATGGCCTAGAAAACATTTCACAGGGAATTGCACCACCTCCTCCCTCTAGCGTTTTTTAGCGTTTTTCCTTTTTTTTTTCCTTCTTTTTTTCCTTTTTATCCCGTATTCGGCACAATATACCATTTACCCCTTCAGGATCTCGCACAGATGTTAATCCAGTTGTCGCATATAACAGATTCTTTGCAATCCTTGTATTCAGTTGTGTTTTTGCCCTCATGTTGCTATTTAGAGTTGGCAGAGGTGCACGGTATTGTTCTCTGTTCTCTTGTTGACGAATAGCTTGTGACAGATTATGTGATTTAAGACTACATTTGAGATTCAAGGAACAACCTATGCTGTTCCATTCAGCCACTCAAGGCTATGTGTGATCTCTAATGGGGTGGGCCGTAGCCAGTGACTTCTGGTCATTCAGAGGGAGACTAGCTGTCATTACACATTTGCATTCAATCTTAGGTCACTGGGTTTGTGAGCTGTCCAGTTCGGGTTTGAATGTGGTTTGTTTGCGTTTAGCCGTGGAGGAGGTTGAGACACTTATTCCAATTTCAAGACGTGGACTCCTTTTGGGCCAATCACGGGCAAAGACTTTGCTGTTCACGTTTAGTGGAGGTGCAGTATAAGCACCATCTGATTCTACCACATGGCAATCGTATGAAAATGTTCTTTTAAAACAAAAATCTGCTTGTGGCTTCGCACAAAATAAAGACGAGTAAGTAACAATTTATTAGGCTTAATTTGACTGTAAAAGTGAGCCTGGAAGTTAAGTAAAAAAAAAAATCACTCCTCGCTCTTACAAGGCTCGAATACTACAAAATAGATCTGGATTTTGAGAACGTTTTGAAAAAGTCGATCTGGGTTGGCAGATGTCGAGCTGTTCCGTAGTGGAAGTGACAGCGAAGGAGGCTTGAACCTTCACTGACAACAGCCACGAGAACATCAAAATAAGAGCGCTACAGGTCAAATGATGTGCAGATGGAAGATTTGAAATCCATTGACGTTGAAAAGATATCCAACCTACGAAAGTTAAAGGAATAACTTCGCTTAAAGAGTATTACCAGTATCGCTTGGCTCTGTCCATGAGATTAATACTTAAAACAAAAATTAAAAAAGTCTAAAAAGGAGTTTTCTATATCAAGTTATATAATTGATCAGCTCATTGTCATTATGCATGAACAAGAACAACACGTGTCGCTCGCGACCTGATCTGTACATCCTGCCCAAATGGTACGGCTAACGTCGGCAGAGGTTGCATTGAGTTACATTACGATGCGTTCAAGCTCTATTCAGTAAAAATTTGTGTCGGGCAAAAGTCAATTTTTACTTTATCATAATGTCTTTGAAAGTCAATCTTGTACAATTTAATTTTTGGATAGCGAGTTCAGATATCGGTAAGGAAAGAAGAAGGAAAAAAAAGTATTGAATCATCTCTATTAAAGAGTGAGCTTTGAGGACGGCTGTGTCCCTACTTGAAAGAGCCAAATGAGAGCGGTATCGATATTTCCCAAACACATTCCTTTAAAACTAAACATTTGAACATTACAATTGTGACTCATGAAATCTTAGTATTTAAGTCTTTTTTTTTTTTTTTTTTTTTGAGAGCAGTCATTACTCTGATATCTTTTCTTTGTTGTCACCAATAATCTCTCAATGGGGTCCTAAAAACGAAGTATTTTACCATTTGAATTGATCAATCAGGTTATCAAAAATTAAACATCAGTACATTTATCAGAGACGTCATATTTCTAACAAGTGTCTCTTACATAACTGCTTGGTCCTTCTGCAGTGGTGCAGCACCACATAGCAACACAGCTTTACACGGTAGGCCTACTCTCAGTAAATAACTATCTCACTGCCCATCTCCATAATTGGAAGTGAAACTGCTTCTCATTTCTTTCTCCTGCTGCCTCAGTCCTTAGGTGAATATATTATGCTAATATATCTCTCTCCAAGGCGTTGCAACTTCTAAAAGGTAAATTGAAGGCTAATTCTGAGTCTCGTGGAGCGCCGTCCTAACCGGATTAGACCCTCCTTTGCATCTTATTACAGACACTTACATTCAATCAAACGCTGACCCCTCATCTCTGCTTGGAGGAGTCATTTAAGGCTCCGGAATAGCACGAACGGCACAAGGGGACGGTGATGGTAATGTAAGAAAACCGTTGAACACGGAGCTGTTAACGCCGTCGGATTCTCTGCAGAGCTCTGCGTTTGTGTGCGTTAAGGAGTGTGAGATATGTCATTGGTTGCTCTGTTTTTGGACAGCCTCTCTTCCCCTTTTGCCTGATCTTGATGAGCGTAGCCTGCAGGATGCCATCTGGGTTCTGTCATATGTTACTGTGCCACGCAGAGGCTGTGTGTGTGTGTGTGTGTGTGTGTGTGTGTGTGTGTGTGTGTGTGTGTGTGTGTGTGTGTGTGTGTGTGTGTGTGTGTGTGTGTGTGTGTGTGTGTGTGTGTGTGTGTGTGTGTGTGTGTGTGTGTGTGTGTGTGTGTGTGTGTGTGTGTGTGTGTGTGTGTGTGTGTGTTGCTGTTGAAGGGGAATTAATGTCTGTCTATTCATACTGCTGTCGAAACAATTAGTCTTTCAATTTGTCATCGGGGAATTATTCAACAAGGATTATGATAATGGAAAACATTTCCGAGTTACAGCTTCTCTGTTTGGGTTTCATACCATTGCACATTGAATACGTTGTGGTTTAAGAGAAATGAAAAACATATTTATAGACATCACTATGGGCTTTAGGAAACTGTGATTTTTGACTAAAGTGTCAATCGTTCAAGATAAAAATGTAACTGATCAATTGCTAATAAAGAAATAATGATTAGTTCCAAGTTTACAGTTCTGGTCACAATTATTGGCACGCATGACATTTAAGTACATCGTATAGAATATCTACTGAAAAACAAATCTAGTGAAACAGCTGGTTGGTCTGTACAACAAATGTAATTGTTAAAAAACAACTTTAAAAACTGAGAAATCGCCGTGACCGTGTAATCACTTCATTAGCCAACGGTTTTAAATCCTGATCTCAAATCCCATTGAGAATCGTTGGAGAGCTGAGATCTGCCATGAAGTTTGGAGGCCAAAGAGTGTGCAACCAAACATTAACAAACACGTCATTTGAAAAAAATATTTGTTAATTGTTTAGTTTTTTTATCAACTTCTTTGGACCTCCTAATAAAATATTCTGAAGATACAAATGTGGTACATTTCCAAGTTGTGCAAAAAATTTCAAGGGTGCCAATAATCGTGACCAGAACTGTATGTGGTGTGTGTTTTTTGTTTGTGGAAGGGAAAAGCTAAAACCACCTCTCTGTTGTCATAAACACCAATACGTGTTGAAGATTTGTAATCTACCATTACGTCTGTTTCAAAAGTAACTCAAATATTTAACAATATTTAATATCATTTCAGTAATGCATCATACTGAGGTTAAAAGCCATTTTTAATCCATATTTAAATGGGTTCACATAAACATAACTCACACATTTCCAGACATTAATCTTCAACTACAATTATCTTTATTATGAATTATTCTGCTGAGAGGGTTCAGGCTTATCCTTTCATAAATGTCTTGCCAATAGTTTCAGATACATTTTCTGTTGATTGACATGAAACATTTTTTAGGCACTACATTGAGGTATATTATATCTGTACAGGGCACCTCCAAGAAATCCACGAATAGCAATGTCACCCGGTCTGATCCATACAGCTGTTCAGCAGTTATAATTATCAGCCTCATGACTATTATTAGTGGCAGTGCAGCTTGAATTTATACTTCCGTCTTACTGTGCGAGGATGTTGACGTCTTTGAAGATTTTGTGTGTGGTTGGATTATTATCTGGAAATCCAAACCATACAGTGGACATTCCTATAAGGTGATATTTGTCCGATGCGTTTTGCACAAAAAAGTAGAATTGTGAAAATTAAGTTTCAAATCAAAGCTGCTCTAATCACCATTTTTATATTAGCAATAGAAAAAGAGTGTAATATGAAAAGACATTATTTTGGTTTTTACATTTGCTAACACGTCACTATATCAACTTTAAACGATGATAATAAGTCAGTGTTGCGTTCACAGCGTGTTGCACTGCCCCCTGGGGGCCACGAGCGTAACCAGCGCAGTTTAGTTCTTATCTTGTGTACAAATCATTACAATGAGGTTAAATTATTAAGTAAAAAACATTTACATTTTTCACCCCAAAAATGCATTAGTACTATTTCATAAACCATCAAGATACTTTTTCGTTGTCAGAAAGACGTTATCAA
This sequence comes from Cyclopterus lumpus, assembly GCF_009769545.1. Taxonomy (NCBI): domain Eukaryota; kingdom Metazoa; phylum Chordata; class Actinopteri; order Perciformes; family Cyclopteridae; genus Cyclopterus; species Cyclopterus lumpus. The sequence goes on along the minus strand of NC_046971.1, from coordinate 7,606,089 downwards.
TACACTTTACTTTAATGTCCATGTGCTTGCAATAAAGGATAAAACACAAAGGTGTTTGCACAGCACACAGGAGAGGCAATAACTCCGAGCAATAAGGACGAGAGCCACCAAACAAAAGAATCCAGCCAAAAGGAAATTGCTTACTCCTGGTCTGGAGTCGAGCCATAAATAATAAAATGAACTGATCTAACAGGCCTCTTCCAGGAGCAGCTTTCCCTGGTGCAGTGGCCCAGTGGCCAGCTCTCTGTGGCTGGACTCGACCTGCCGTAGTCTCCCCGCGGTGGAAGTTCTGTTGTCAAGTTTTCCCCGGCTCTGATTTATTGTCCAGACGCTTTTAGTTACAGAGGAGTTCAGCTCTGGGGTCGCTAGTGGCCGTAGTCATGGCTATTCCCTAACCACCCTGTGATGCTGCGGCCCAGTCAAGGTGTGATGGATGGGGATGCCACAGTGGGCACGTGCTAAGATGCAGGCAGGGCTCAGGCTCTCTGCGCTCTGCGTTTGTGTTTGAGGGATCAGGATGTTCATTAGGATCCCTGAGGAGGGCAGGATTGTTGTTCTGATGCTTCAAATGGAAAAAAAAGAAGGAGAAAAAACAGGACACAGAAGAGATGCATGCTGAAACCTAAAATAGATGAAATGAAAGTACTACAGAGCAGAGCTGGCCCGTGACTGTAATAAAAAAAACAGTAATTGAGATGGAAACATTGCGCCATCAATGGTTCAAGAATCAACATGGCTATTGATGGTATTCGCTGTTTGTCCAGACACAAGCCATGTTTTTGTTTTCCAAAGCCCAAGATTTACTGCTCCCATTGTTCATATTTTCCATCTCCAGTCCAAAACAGTCAACATATTTGAAGAGGAGGTTGCTTTTGATAAGCCTATGACAGGAGTTAATCCCACCAGCTATGCAAATAGATAACAGGGCGATGTATTCGTTCACCTGTGCTTTCTGGTTATGATACAGGTGCAGATGGTGTTTGTCGTTTTGCCCCGTATGAAAGCATCTGCACCCCTTTATTCAAATTACCCCTTTAATTTGTTACCCGTCTGTATGGGATTGAGCAAATGGGTACACGCACACTTTTTGTGTGTAGAGCTGAAATCATTAGTCCATTAATAAGAGAAAAATTAATGTGCAAATATTTTGACAATCTGCCAATCATTTTTGTCGTTCATCAACCAAAAGAAATGGCAAACATTCATTCATTGATGCCAGCTTCTCAAATGTGAGGATGCTATACTTTCCTCTGCTTTATATCTTAAAAGATTGAATTATTTCGGTTTTCGTTAGCCGGATTAAAACATAGCAATATGTTAATGTGAACTTGGTCTAATATTAGGAAGGGCATTTGTTACAATCTTTGACATTATATTGACAAAACCATTAGTCAAGAAAATAATCAGCAGGATAACTGTTAATTATTTCCAACGGTACCTTTTTATTAATGCCTTTTGACAATATTTATCAATTGGACTACAGATGATGATTTATGTGGTAAAGCACATCTGAGGGTGCAGAACACTTCATGTCATCAAGTCCAATACATTTGAAAAATTGAATTAAATGGTTTTATAATGCAAAACTTTCCATGGTGAGGTCAAACCCAGATTGTATCTGATTATTTATCAGCCACGGTAGTTTCTTTTTGTCCTTCTCCATGCCATGATATATGTATCATTAACGTCTGGCACATGTCTAACAGGAGTCAAGCCAAAGTAACTAGCCAAAATGGCCATGCACTCAGTCAACCAATCACCCCAACCCTCCTGCTGGCTCTGCAGCACAGCCTCCGGTACCCGTCTCTTTTCAAGGCCAGCAGCTTCCTCTGGAACTGCTCACTAGCCACAATGTAGAGCACCGGGTCCAGGCAGCTGCTGACGCTGCACATGGCCTCAAAGAGCTCAAAGGAGGCGTAGAGAACGTCGGCGTTAGACGGAGTGACCCGGTCATCGATCCTCATGAACACCAGGGTGACGATCATGACGTGGTACGGCACGAAGGAAACCACGAAAACGAGTAGGGCGGCGGTGATGAGCCGCAGGGGCTTCCCCGCCGCCCGCTGGTCTCCCGTGGGCCTCCTGCACCTCGGGAGGCGCCTCAAAACACAAACCGTCTTTATGTAAAAAGCCAGCATGACGGCGAACGGCAGCAGGAATCCGCCGATTGTTCTGACGACGGTGATCGTCTTGACGTACGCGAAGGGGCCCCGGATGTGGTCCATGCAAACGGTGGCGTTTTGCGGCCGGCGAATGGCGAAAGTCGTGAATAAGTCGGGGATGGCACTCAGGACCAGCGCGGCCCACGCGCAGACTGCGCACAGCTTGGCTTTACCCACGTGCCACCAGCGGCGAGAGCTGATGGGGTGCACCGTCCCGACGTAGCGGTCGAAACTGATCAGCGTGAGGAAGAGGATGCTGCCGTATATGTTGATGTTGAAGGAGATTTTCTTGAACTGGCAGAAGGTCTGCGTGTCTTTGAGGTGCGGCCTCTGGACGGTGAAGTATAGGGTGAAGGGGAGGGTGAGAATCCAGGCGGAGTCGCACAGGGCCAGGTTCAGCAGGAAGAGATGGCTGGTGCTCGGGGTTCTCCTGAAGCAGGAGTAGTTGATGATGGCCGCTACGTTCCCCAGGATGCCCACAGGGAGGGCGAAGGAGAAGAGAACCAGCAGGATGTAGCAATACCACTGGCCGTTCTCAAATTGGCTGCAGAATACTGTTGACTGGTTCAGGAGCTCTCGAAGCACCTCTGGGATTCAAGGACAGGAGTCAGATTTGCTGGTGTATTATTATTATTATTATTATTATTATTGTTAATACCTCAGCATCTTAGTAAAAGAGCATTTTAGTATTGTACTCCCAAAGAATTGGAGGGCTTGTGAGAGACAAATTACTTTTATGCAGGAGAATGGAGTTAGCTGTGCACCCGATCATAGAGGTGCAATTATTTTTTACGTTTTTATTAAACCGTAACCACAATCGTACCTGACGTTAATAAAGTGTGTTTGTTATGTGCAGAAAATTTACTTTTTGAAAACATTGGCATCACTATATCTTGACTTTTAGTTCCTAGTATAGTAATACGGTTAAAAATAACTGGTTCCAGCATTTCCCATAATTAGTTTCGATACCCACTTCTTTCAGACTTTGTGTTTCCATAGACTGCAGAGTCATCTTTGTGTCTAGAAAATGTATCTCGTTAAAAATAGACTCCAGAAATCCAGTCAAACAAGAGTGGCAGTTTATTTTTAACTGTGAAATAAGGGTATGTTAATGCATACAATAATTCAGATCTGCCAGGTAACGCACAGACAATTCTATCAACTTATACTCTCTTTTAGGTGAGCCGTTTGGCACTACATCATTTCTGCTATTTAAGTTCTATATGGCATACTCATTTGAGTTGGTTTAAATAAGATTTTAATAACTTCCAGAATGATGCCGGTCTCACTCTGCGTGATTGAGTCTGTCAGTAAGCCCTGCTGTCAGACAGTAGTTTAGGTAAGATGTGCTCACCCTCTCTCTCTCTCTCTCTCCAAGGGCCCTTTTGTTATTTACTGTAGCTATCGCTGTGGTCTCAGAGCGCCATCCAGGAAGCGAGAGCTCGACCGTCTACTGCGAACAACGAAAAACCTGAGGACTCTTGATCTATCGCCAATGTCACAGATAATAAATCCATCCGACCTTTTTGCACATTTCAACCTTCAGCACACCAGAAAAGGCAAATGTTTGATGTCCTGTTGCGATTTAAGGACTTTTTGTTATCGTCATACAGCTACACAGTAAGTATAAATTTGTCGCCAGTATAAGGGTATTGTTGACACAGTAATTACATTTAAACAGTGGTGTCAGGAAATTGAAATAAAAATGACAATTAGAACAATAATAATGATAGAATAACTCATAATTAAAATAGTAAAGTGTGTTAGATCCTTATTGTGTCATACATTATCTGGAATAGTGAATGGTTACCTCTGTTTGCCGTGTCAGACGTTTTGAGGGGCGATATCATGATGAATGGAGACGGTGATCACATCTCAGGTCGCCTTCACGCCTCCTCCGCCAGCTGTGTGCTTCTCATCTGTCAGGAGCTACTGCTGCTGCACTCCCCTACGTGTGTGTGTGTGTGTGTGTGTGTGTGTGTGTGTGTGTGTGTGTGTGTGTGTGTGTGTGTGTGTGTGTGTGTGTGTGTGTGTGTGTGTGTGTGTGTGTGTGTGTGTGTGTGTGTGTGTGTGTGTGTGTGTGTGTGTGTGTGTGTGTGTGTGTGTGTGTGTGTGTGTGTGTGTGTGTTACAGGAAGTCACTGTTAAAACATCTAAGATACATTCAGTAATTGCTTGTCTGTGTGCTCCAGGCTCCGGGTCTTCTGTGTGCCCTGTTGGTTGATGACTTTGTGATCTCATTATCAGACGGGTAACCATAACGTTGGCAGTTTGATTAACGGAGACAATGGGAAATCCTAAAAACGTTGTAATGCACTTGTGAATGACAGTGAATTTGAACGTACACTCAGTTGCCGGTGTTTTTGTTACACCGAAAAAGGGATATAGCAGTGAAGAGTGGTGTTTCTGCTATTTAGCCAACCCTGCTTGATATAAATAGGTGGGACAAATTAATAGAAACACCTGTCAATATAGTGCAAAAGAGTTAAAAAAACAACACAATGATCATACAATTTCAACAAAAACTGAACATTATAACCTTCATGAAACTCTGATTTATTGCAGGACTTTTTTTATTAGACTGCATTAGTAAACGGTATAGTGTACCTAATAAACCTGTCAGTGAGGGTATAAAAGGCACTCAAGCCCCAGCTTCTTAATTTAAATACTTCTGTCACTGGGTTTGTAGGTGCTGATTTAAACAAGTGTAATCTTGTTAAATATTGTGTAAAGTTTATATTATCGTATCTCGGCAGCTGCTTAGCCTAAAGTATAGAGTGTAGACTAACGTCTAGAGATTCTTCTGCCACTGCAATGTAAACGGAACAAACAGCGTGCAATTTAACACTTTGACCTATTTTTTTTCCAATGGTTTTTCTGTTCATTGGTTAATTCATTGTTATTTTGAAAGGGAATTGTGAACGTGATTTATACTAAAATGGCAGCATTGCGTTCATTAGTATCAACAGAAATGGGCCGTTGAGGCTATAAAGTAGGCCACATTTATACATCAATGGAAATAATTCCCAACACTGCGTTTGTTTTTCCACTAATGTGAATCATTTTGACAACTTGACACTTGAATTCAGACCCAGATGTGGCGTTCAGGTGTCACAAGAGGTCCCCGACCTCAAATGGTCCAATGCTTTTCTGCCCAACGTCTACGATCGTACTGCGTGTCCGTTCATCACCACTAGATGGAGACACGGCTACATGTTTGATTTTCATTCAGAAGTGGATATGAGCTCATCTCAAAACAGAACCCTATAAATAGCTTTAAAGGAACGATTCTGTAAATTACGGAATCAAACTGTAATTGCATTGCTCGTGAGTAATACAGCAGCCTGGTCCAAGTTAGTGGGGGCCGTTTGCAGTGTGGGTGAGTGAAAGTGAGAACGAGATAAAACATATGCCCCTCATAGTTTGTTGTGTGCCAGTGTCTGGTTGTGGCTTCCTTGTCAATGTGTGTTGTTGTTGTTGTTGTTGTCGTCGTCCCCTGCTCGTGAATCACACCTTTTCGGGCTCCTCTACTGCCGTGAGGTGCGGTGACTCAAACGGCTTGGCTGAACAGTCTTGAATTACCCCGCTAGTTAAACCCTGCCCACAGAGGCTGTGAGCGGGCGGCTGTGCCACTTTAAAAGTCAGATCTGCCGATACACACTGTGCTCCTACATCTAAGCCATGGGCTCATTGGCACTTGAGGCAATTAAGTTTACCCATGCAAGTCAATTCAATTATGCATCTGTGATGAGCCCTGAAATACCACCGAGCAAGACGTATGGTGTGGCCTCACAACCAGCCACCTTGCTTTGGCTAAAACACCCTCAACATGTATGGTTAACTTGTGTTATTAAGAGAATATTCAACTTTAATACTCTCTTCTGCAAAGCTCACAATCAGTAAGCAACCAAAGGTAAAACTATCACCGCAGACGGAGCTGTCGTTCAGTAAGATGGAAAGGCTTCGTCTGCGTAATATATTTAAACCTACAACAGGAGGTCCATTCATTATATCTCCTCATCTCCATAGGAATATCAACATCTTTGCTTTTATGTGAGCAGTGAGAGAGAAAAAAAAACTAAAAGTGAGCAAGCTGAGATTGAACAGCATGTAAAACTATTGGAGAGTGAACCAGCCAGGCTGTAATGGGAAAATAAATGGAGCATTCTGCTCTGCTGTGTGTGCGTGTGCGTGTGTGTGTGCGTGTGTTTGTGTATGTGTGTGTGTGTGTGTGTACACACAATGAATTCTCAGAGGAGCTGTAACTCAAAGAGATGCTGACTGAGCTGGAGAAGAGAAAAACAAAGAGTTGTTCCTGGGAAGATGGCACCGGATCACAGCTGAAGGAGAGCATCAACGTGTGTGTGTGTGTGTGTGTGTGTGTGTAGACAGTTCAGATCATATCAGGGAGTCAAGTTTTGGCCCCAGCCTTTCCTTTTAATAGTGGGTATCTGCCAATAATGAGTAGATACTTATATTTATCTCAATGTTGATTCAATATGTATTCACCACATTTAGATAGCAGGTGTAGCCCTCTAAATGTGGCCCATCGGATTTTAAGGTGCTACTTGATCCACATAAAGACCCAATAAAATTCATACGCCTTAATTATTAATACGGGTGAAAGTTTAACTGGGAGAATGAGACCTGAAATTAAATGGACTCACGCGGCTACAGAGCTTGGAGCTTGGAGTACAGCAACAAAGTTAGTGAGTGCGGTTTTGAGCTTTCGATTTGAAAAAACAAAATGGTAAAAGTGGACATAACCGTCGGAATATGATGAATAAAAAGAATGTTATTTGGATATATCTCCGCCTCCGTAGCTTAAATGTGGACCATTAAAACAAAACAAAAAAGAAAAGTCTGTTTGATTTGTATCCATTTCATTTGCAAATCCTATTTGACCCAAGTCTGAGTGATGCTGGTGGTAACAAACACCCTAAAGTGGATTGCTTCTGTTCCACGTCGCAGTATTGGAGGTAGATCAAGGACTGTTGCATTAGGCGATTACATTATGCACCCCTAATTGCATCACACATGCTATTATTCAGATCGCTCAATAATTTATACTTTACTTATGTAATGCTTTTTCATAACGCCACCCTGACTAGAAAAACATGTCCCCAAATTAAAGATATAAATAGGCTTTTGTTTGCCATAAGGGAACCAAAATAAAGATTAGTCTGTCATCATATTTATAGCTAGCCACGGAGGCGCAATAAGCACCAACTGCAGTCTTTTCAAGGTACAACAACAAGCGAAAAGTCCTTGTTGTCTTCGCCAGCAGAAGAAACGCGCTTGTGTGAATATGCTTTCTGTGCAGAGGCGCGCACATCTGAATCAATCTCATGCTCTGCCGGAGAGATGTATCTCAATAATTTGATTGCAAGCCGGGATTGTATGAAACAAAAACAAAAAACACCACGGGTCACAATTAATTTCTCTAATCATGCAATAACTCACATCACGAAACAAACGGCGAGCGTTAATCCACCGACATCATGTCCACAACAGATGCATGACATTATGCGCATGTGGGAATATTTTTTTGTCTGTTGGGCTCGGTGATGAAATGGTGACAGTCGGAATTGGTTCGGAAAATAAGACAACCGCTTGGAAATGACGCCTCCGAAAGTGGTCTTTCATCTTAATTTCAGGGCTTAAAGGGCACGTGTCTGACGCAGGACGACATTATTGATCTGTGTGACTAATTCTTCTGCTTTCATCTTCATTTTCGTGGCCATACATGTTTGACATGCTGTTTGAACCCCCCCACTGACAGCAGTGTCCTTGTCATGCCTCCTTTTTTTAGGTCGATACCTGCGCCTGAAAATGTTCCGCGAGGATCATGGCTCCTGGATGACCATGTTCTTCAGCGCCATCCTCTTCCTCTTCATCTTCTCACACATCTACAACCTTTTCCTGCTGATCGCTGGGAGCATGGAGTAAGCCATTCAATCTCTCTCTCTCTCTCTCTCTCTCTCTCTGGCCCTTTTCCCTCATCCTCTGCTTCCCATTTGTAAGAGCCACTGTACGGCGGGCGTGATTGATCTAAATGTCTTGCCTGAACAGAGAGTCAATGGCAGTATGATTAATCAGCCCGGACTTTAAATCACAGGTAGGCGCAGGCAAGAGGAAGGTGGTTAATCCTGAAAGATCACCTTCAGCATCCCATGATCTTGACTGATTTTGATTTTTGACCAAAAAAACCATTGATTTCTTTTTGCCACAGCTCTCCCAGCTTCAAATCCCTTTTGTTTTGGCTCCTGTTGCCCCGGCCTACCTGCTGAGAAACCACTACGCACTGCAGCGCTTGACACACACACACACACACACACACACATCAAGCCAGTGACAGGAATCCGTTTATGCATTTGCAATGTGTCCGTCTAGAGGTAGGAAAACATGCCCTTGAAGCCAGCCAGCCAGACACGAGGTTGCCACGAGGTGATTTACCATTGTGTGTGTGTGTGTGTGTGTTTGGGGGGCTGTAAACAAAAACAAAAACAAATTGTGTGGCAGGTGTCTATTCAGGTACAAGGTGTAAAGAGGGAGGCCGTGGCTGTAATGGGATCTGTCCATACAGTGCTGCTGCTTCTCCAATTAAACAACACACATCAGACTATCCATACCGTGCAGGCAGATGAAGGCTATTAGCTTGCAGGCAAGTTGTGGTGTTTTTCTCTGGCCAGAGGGATGCGTTTGTGTAATCAGGCCCATCTGTCACTCCGGCCGGCGCGGCGACACCGGCATCCATCTTGTCCCTTCTCTCATGGTCGGCCGAGAAGAAGGAAAAAGACCCGAGCGGAGAGGTCGCAGGTCCGCCGAGACGAGGAATGCTGCTTGCTCAGGGAAAAGTTACATTTGCAGTCGCACCGAGTGCATCCGTCACAAAAACGACTTTTTTTTCTTTCTTATACCGCCTCTCATTTCTGCCTTGAAATGCCAAGAGAAAAAAAAAAGGGGGCCCATTTTGAGTTTTTTTTTTTCCCCCCCTATATGACATTCAGATAATACTTAAGGAAAAAATAATGAGTCACTCAGGCATTTTGAGAGACGAAGATGAATAATTTACAGCACCATATATCATTTATACCCATCTAACATGTGCAAGTCACTCTGCTCATATTAGCCGCATCACTTGTCCAGATGTAAAAAGTAGCAACCGTAACAGCCTATTAAACAATTAAACTGGGGCCCGCACGACACTAACACTCAGCCGGGGATTATTTGCTCTGGATATACGTGGAGCAGCGTTGTCGGTTATCCGCCAATGTAAGGCGCTCCCCGCAAAGACAGATGGTGCTGTTGTAAAGCGAGTGAGCCCGCCGCTGCCAGGACACCTGGTTCTTTATCTGCACTCCAAAAGCCCTCTCCTCTCTCCTCCCCCTCCCGTACCCGTCCCGCTTGTTTCCTTTCTGCTCCGGCAGTGTGTCCACCGAGGACCCGGGCCCTGCCAACAACCATTAGTGTTCACATCTCTGTTCAAGACCGACATGTAAGAGCAATGTTCACACTCTGCCAGGATGCCCCTCGGAAGACCGTCTCCTCGGCTGCGTTAGCATGAATGCAGCAGAGTGAGCGACAAGGGGGGGGGGGGGGGGGGGGGGGGGGGAGGGGGTGCGAGAGGATGGTGAGTCCGGGGGGGGGGGGGGGGGTCCAGCCCCGATGATGCAGTGAAACTTAAGTCTTTTGATCCATGTCCAAAACCCCCATTTGCATCGCCCCCGACACCACTCCAACCAATCCCTCACCCCACAGCAAGGAGGTTGTGGTTTTCTCTTTCGCCACAAGCACAAAGGGAAAGTACAATATCCCTTTGTGACTGCAGCGTGGGAGTGGATGGTGTTTCTCCTTTTTTATTTGTACCAATAGAACACGCCGCTGTGAGCCATTATTACTGCCAAGGGGTTTGAAAGGGTAGGTATTGTGGCATCGCTGGCTTTGACTTCTAGCCATGATGGTGCACTGCAGGGGGATGCTCTTCTGGTGACTAGACAGTGCGACCCACACACACACGCACACACACCAACCACATATTGTTCACGTCTCGCACCTTGCTGGGTTAGCTGGGACGTGTATGGTGTATGATGAGAGTGAGAGTATGAGTTTGTGTATGGGGGGGGGGGTGTTGGCGTCTGTCTCCCTGCTTTCTCCCTGACCCCGATGCCCTTCGCTCATTAATACGCTTTACATTTCTTGATGCATTTCTCAATATCTCGAGCTTGATTTAATTAAAACCCGCGACACATCAGGACTGTAAACAATCACCGATAAGGGGTCGCCTATCTTTTCGGATGACACGTATTTATTCATGTAAAAATGGATTCATCAGAGCCGTTATCGCTCAGCTCCAAGAGATTTCCCAGACTGCGTAAACCTTACACATGTCCAACAGTGCCAATATTTAAACGGCCTCGTCTAGGTCAACAGCTATCAACCTGTTACCTGGCTCGTATCATGGCAGAGAAACAAAGCCTTTTTCATCGTGGCACCCTGGGAGCTGTAAGCCTCACTTGTTACCAAACCCTCACATCTGGGCTATTTGCATTTTAATGTAACTGTCAGATTAGGAAGGGGGCTGTTTGTGTGAAACCAGGGGAGTGTGACCGCCCGGGGCGTTTGACGGACTTCATGAATGTTTGGTCGCGCCGCACGATCCCATTCCGCCATCTTACGGCGCCATTACCAGGCGAAATCGGCCCCTAATTATACGGCGTTATTTAATTAAGGCGGCCCACTGCGCGGTGTACACATTAATCACGACTAATTTAGAGGAAGGGGGTGGTAAAGGACGTGAAGGTGGAGAGGGAAGGAGGGAGGGAGGGAGGGAGTTTGCTGGGATGTAATAGGGAGCCGGAGTGGGCCAGTAAGGCTGTAAAATGACTTCCATACTTCTCCTGTTACCCAATAAAGAGAATGTCAGGAAAGGGGGATGAGGGGGGGGGGGACGAGGGGTAAGCTGAGCGAGGGGGTGGAGGGAGGTTTGCAGCTGGCGGATATCTTTGATGAGGAGCAGGGACAGATGGATGTGGCATTTGACTACAGTGATACCCTAAGTGGGATTAGACCCCATCGTATGAGGGCAATTGTTTACTTTGTGTACCATGATCCTTTGTGCCGAGTGCATGCTAGTCCCCCTCGTCTGTCTGTTTGCTTGTCTGGCACTAAGCTGGGGTAATACCGTGAACAAGTCGATTTAAAAGGCTGAATGAATGGCACGTTGTGGTATGTCGACGCCTCCTGTTGCATGCGATCCCACATGGGATTCGTAGTTTTTTTTTCTTCTCTCCAACAATGGGTTCTATGATCTGGCTTTTTTACTTAATGCCGAAATGTACGCCAAACAAGCACTCTCTGGGTAGTTTTCGATATGCACATGGGCAGCGACGCGTGACACGGGATTACTTTTCAGTAGCGTAGGTGGAGGGATAACAACTTGAAATTCAGCAATTCGGTCTGTTCGTTGTGAGTCGACAATGTGTTTTTGGTCTCTGTGTCGGCAGCGGACAGACGTGGTTTGTTGAATAACACAATAAGGATTTATTGATTTTGACATGACCCAAATTTCGTGGTTTATCCCACTCAATTGTGATATTTCTCTTTTTTATTATTATTTATTCTTGTGAAAGAAAGTGTAAGCTTTTGGAGGATTAGATAAAACCACAAATATTGTGTTCGGTCTTAAAAAAAACAATGTCAGATTACAATTTTTTTAATCATTTTTGTTTAATCAATAATTCAAAGAAAAAAGGGTGGGAGTACAAAAATGATCATTGTCTGCAGCCGTGAATGAAATAATTCTTCCTAATTTCTGTGTTTGAGTGAACTGGTTTGCTTGTCATAATATTTGGGACAACACCAATAGATCGTGCTGTACCACACAGCGTTTATTATTTAGACTCGATATAGAAACCTGTTGCTGTATGTAAATCGCAGCAAAATGTTTAGATTCATTGATCGTTCCTCGCCTTCCTCGCCTTCCTCTCTCACACTTTCACACACCCACACGCTTACTTCTGCTGTCTTTCACACTCCTACGCATGCACGTTTCCATCGATATCGTGGAGAAATGACTCATTACTTATTTAACGAGTGTTTAGTAAGTGTAAAGCATTCCCTCCTGAAGTCATTTTCTCATCTCCGAATACCCCTGAAACAGACGGTGTGTGCTAGATGAAGCGGTGAAGTCGGTCATTTCCGCTCTGATTTTATTATCCTGCTGTTTTCTGGGACCGAGGGGAGGAGCATCCGCTGTGGCTGCAGCACCAGGTCCTCCTCATACCTCACTGTCACATAAAAAAGGAACGGCCACATTGTAAACAATAAACATCACAACCTTGGCGGCGGTGCGCGTCCACCCGGGAATATATATACGATATGTATTATATTAGAGATGAATGTAAGTGTGTGCGTATGTGGAAGGTGGGGACAGCAGGCCAGATGGATGGCCCATGCATGTGTTCCCGTTAGTGTGTAATATCACACTCTCTTCACCAGTACTATTGGGATGTGATAAGATCCCAGTTCCAGTTTTTCAAAGCTTCACATTTTCGTTACCCGTTGTCGAAAAAAGGCTTTGAATTTTAATGTTATTGTTGAAAAAAATATAATTTAAAAACACAGTGTTTTTTCTGCTAGTGATAATGTGTGTAAAGACAAACATATTTAAGGTAGTTTTTTTTTCTTTTTCTACAGTTAGTATCTTCAGATTTATGAAACAAAGAATATCGTATTTACGTGAGCAAAATCAAAATGTTCTCTTAGCATAACTAAGTGGTTATTATTGTAACCATGATGAGAAAGGTCCCCTAACCTTAACTGAGTACTAATATTAACCCAAACCATGATGTTTCCCTGAACACAACCAAGTCCTTTTGTGCCGAAACCAAACCTTGAAAATAGCCATTGTCGCATCATAAAACAGATTTATTTTTTGCAACAGTGATGTGTGACTCTTTTTGAAAGGCACAGATAAATAATGTTGTCCTGATAGGGGTGTCAGGTCAGAAAGCCGCTCTCTATATTGTTCTAAAATGACGTATTGTGTTGTTAAATTTGACAGAGGTTACTAGTGTGCTTGTAAATCAATGTAAAGATACAGGGAATACCTGGTTTTGGACCTTTCTGGAGGGCCTGAGACAGGGCTGCCCAGGATATTGCCCGATGGCGTTCGCTCCTGCTCCTGAGCTAGGGGAATGATAAGAACTAAAAGACTCAATCTCCATCCAGTATAATGCAAAATGTGAACTCATTCCGTGCTGAGTGATGAATTGAGATTGAGGTACTAAGTTGCCTTGATAGATGCTATAGTGATAGTGAAAAGAGTGCATATTGACAGCTTTATGCGCCCTGGTAACTAATGCTGCTCAGTGTTATACTGTATATATGAGGTTGTTGTGCGTGGGTAGGGGACAGGCAATGCATTTCAATGTGGAGCCAGCCAAGGTTGCAATTTAATGTTCAAAATGAGTCCAGCCTTTACAGGGCACAAGAGGTCACTTAGTTGCCACGGTCACTAAATCACTGGCTGCCTGACAGAGAAAACAAGATTACACAACCCTGCATGAAGGCATATACGTCCAAATGGACAGTGAAAAACATAATGGGAATAATAATGGAAATCTGAGTATTGATGACTGAAGTTCTGTTTCATAATTAATTTAAAAGGCTCCCATGGGCCTTGTAAATCCTTGTGTTGAGAATTTGATAAAAAATAATTAATTAAACCATAAACTTTTTTGAATATATGGAATATTTGCAAGTGCTTGGTTTATTGCAAAGCACGACATGGCCAAAGTGTGTTTGGCACTACGCTCGCAGGTTGTTAAAGATAACTGTCGGGGAAAAGCTTTCAAAGGTTTATGTATTCAAAACTTCTTGACACGGCCAATCCATGAGTCCTCTGTTATGGGAAACTGCATGGTGTCATGCACCCAGAGTACGGACACATGTACAGAGGATCTACTGCGTTTATAGTTTATGATGCGTTAAATATCAAATATATAAACACCAAATCAATGGCAAACAAGTTCGATAACTGATTAAGCTTCTGATGAAGTGAAAATCACAGACATTGGCATCTCAATGATGATTTATATCATTGTCAGTGGTATAAGAGCCGGAATAAATTGTCAATAATTAATCAGCAAACTGAAAATAAATGGACAGTTTCTTTCAGTGAAAACGGCAAAACACAGTGCATACGGGGAAATTATTTGTTAAAATAAATTGATTATTTGGGGTTTGGGACGGTAAATCAAACAAAACAAGCTATTTGGTCTGACATTTCCTTTTGGATGGATAAATCAATGAACTAATCTGCAGAATTATCAATCATAAACATGATCTTTAGTTGCATCAGTGAGTTAAATATCTTTGGGGGTTTGGACCGATGGTCCGTTAAAATGATTTTAAGACATCACTCTGGGCTTTGGGAAATTGCATTTGGGCCATTTTCCAATGAACCAACAGATTAATCTATACAGAAAATAATCATTAGTTGCACCTTATTAAAAAGCAGCATGCTCCAACACAATAACACAGAATTACTGCCCAGTGTTTCAAAACTTAATATAAAACAATATTCAACTGATAAATAATTATAAAAAGAAAAAAAACCAATCTGGTGCACAGTAGGAGATCCATTTGACTGGAGTGAATATAGATGGAAGAATTACGATATGAATATGTGCGGTAATAGCTAAACAGAGTACGACAAGAGGAGCACTGGAGGAAACTGAAGCTTTATCAAACTCAAAATGTACGAAGTTTGTCCACATGTCGCCTCATCCTCTTCTTCACGTGGCAGTTGTATTGCTGAGAACCCAAAGACATGCAGAGCAGGCCCTTGAGATCCTCTGGACATATTTATTAGTAGTGCAGAACAGCGTTTTGACTAATAACTGATGCACTACCTAACGGCGCACTACCATATTAACTGTTACACCGCTGAACTGCATGCTGGTTGCGTCCCACGAGTCCAAATAATATCCAAAGAAAGCGATCTTACAGTACTGTCTACAATATCTAACCAAGCGATCTCATAACCATGTCTTCTTAGCACTTAAGATAATTGAAGCAAAAAAAATAATAAAAAAACGCAATGAATGATCCTGCAGATGACCACTTTAATGTAACAGTTTAAATGGCCTTTCTCGCTGGTTAATGTCACACAGGGGTAATGTCCAAACTCATAACTCTTTGACTCTGTACCCTCTGTAGCGCAAAATTGTAATTTCTTGCATGTGATGGAACAAGACTTTGAAAGGCATTGAAATGTCCTTGAATATTTTGTCCGAACAAGTGTGGGAGACCTGATAACATTCCACAGGGGGGTCGGAGCCGGCTGAGCCGGCCGTGCTGGCACTGGCACTGGCACTGGCTCGACGATTAAGCCACGGGGGCCATTTTGGGCATGATTATTCATGGTGCTACTGTACTGATGTTCCACTACACTGAATTCTCTCATTAGGTCATCCGGCTCTAAAGGCCATCACATTTTCAGTCAGCATGAATAAGTCAGAGAGTTCTGCCTCTGATCATGCAGTTAGAAGAGTTCCCAAACTCATCATAGGTGCTCTGCAAAAAATAAAACCATCTCTTTCAGCACAGGGGTAGTAACATTTGCTCAATTAAATATGTGAGAAGGGCAGGGGTTGGGTACTTTTTCTTTTTTTGATTTAAAGCCTATAGCATGTGGTGCCAGACAGCATTTCCAGAAGTATCGATCTGGGTTTCGCTGCGGCTAAATGACTCCCAATGGGATCTCCTTGGTAACTGGAGCAGTGCCAAGCCGCTGAATGTCGAGCTGACTTAATGCGGATATAAATCGCCATTCCAATCAAGGCTGTTTTTATTTGCAGGCTTGAGCGAGGCAATACGTCACCTGCGGTAGTGCACGTTCTCGTCAATAACACCCTGTCAAATCTGTGAAATGCACGCTGCATTGACGACACGTGATTTATACTGTTTCCTTCCAAGGAAGAGTATTTTGCACGCAATTGCAGTCAACGGATAGTTGACATTTTGGGTCACCGGTTTGCCACAATCCGTCATCATAGTTTTGTGTTGCCCACGAGCATTTATTATGCTTCTCAGGTCGAGACGCGTAGATAATGGGAAAAAAGGCACGAGCAATTAGCATTAATTAAAAATGAACACCTATTAAAGCTGCTACGTTAGCGAATAGCTTAAAAAGATTACCATCCATTGCTCAAGAGATGGCTTGGACCTTGTCGACAACGACTCATTTACAAAGTGAACAGCACGCCAAATAGAACTCCTAATGCAATCAGCTAAAGGAGAAATGAAAGTGAAGCATTTATAGAGAGAGGGAATTAAATGTGTACGCCAGCAGGTTGTAGGTTGAGTTTCCAGAGCTCCATTGTGCAATAGAAAACATTTTCATTGGTGTCTGCTGGCGGCCAGAAAATGACCCGGGGAAAACAAAGACGAATGGAGCCATTGACTTCAAATACAACCCCTTGAAAGCACAGCCAGAGCCCTATCCATCGCCGTCTATTATATTCATGAGTGTGACCTGTAGGGGGTGAGCCGGGGCTCGAGGGGGAGGTGATGGGTGCCCACCTGCTCCACTCAGCTTCTAAGACACTGGCTGCCAGGAGATCAAACAGGCCTCCTCGCTCCCCTCTGTTCTCCTCCTCTCCCCGGCACGGGTCCCATATAGGAGGCGACTGACCCACTTTTACTCCCTCCCTGCGCTATTACCTGGAGAAAATGGAGTGATGTCGCGTTTGTGTGTGTATGTGTGTGTGTGTGTGTGTGTGTGTGTGTGTGTGTGGGGCTGAACAAAAGCTTCTCTTCTTCACTTACTGTACAGAGATGAATGCGTCGGACTCCAAAGAAAGCATGTCATTTCTTATCCCATTCTCTCTCTAATGGCACGTCTTGACCTAGTCTATGTTTTGCTTCTGTGCTGCTGCAGAATCAGATCTAGTGCATTAATGTGTGTGTGTGTGTGTGTGTGTGTGTTGGTCTCTTTGGGATGCCAGTGTTGATTCGAAATCAACTAGACATGAGACAAATTTGCCCAACAAATGGATAATTTGCCCAACACTACAGGACCCAACGAGAGCGGTGATAGTGCATAAATTCCATCGCGCTGGTGTAAATTGTTTGCGATCCTCAGGGCTTTACGGAAGGTAGAGCCATCGCTCATTGTTTTCCTAGCATCAGATTGATATTGATTGACTCTGACAGCTTATCATGATACTTAGCGGCGGCGACCACTCTCCCTCTATCGGCTCGCTCCGCGAGTCTTGTCGCCGCCTTCCTTTTACTACCCTCATAACATCTACTTCATTTTATTTATGTCCTTTTCACTCTCGCTCTTCGCTCCTCACAGGCCTCACATGGTGACGGACTACATGGGCATCAGGAATGAGAGCTTTATGAAGATCGCTGCGGTGGGGACGTGGATGGGAGACTTTGTCACCGCCTGGATGGTGAGCTTCCAAAAAACGTTCCATACGTTTGCATTCATGAAAGAAAATGTGACATTTTAAAATGTTTATTTAAGCAATAAAGTACGAGAGGCCGTACTGTATCGTCAATAATGTCCTGTTCAAGGGTTAGGTTGTTAAGCTCGATGCGTAGCAATGTAAAATAAAGTACACCCCGTGACTCACTCTCAACCAATCAGAATGCTGGATTTCATCTACCCGTATTATAATTTTAATTATTAAAAGGACTGATATAAATTGATCTTTGTGTGCGCCATGCTAGCTGCAAGGTTTGGTAATGTGCAGATATTCATGGTTTCCAGATGATGAATCCTAATTATTTTGGTGATAATCCCCTAATGTACCATCCAGTTCCAACAGGGCAACATTTCCACTTTGATTGCTAGATAATTCTTAAATTCAATAACCCTTTGCAATAATAAAATTATTGCCGCTGTTTTTGAGATAAAAGCTCACGTTGAAGGTGCTAAACATGCTAAACAAGTACTGTTATGAAAACAGCATTTTTTTCTATCACTAGAACTAATAGAAATCTTAAATAGAAACAGTAAATTGCTTTTATTCAAAATGTAACTAACAATAAAAAACAATAACATGCACAGTAAATGTAGAGAGCAAATTGATAAACTAAATGTATATATTTACATATATTATCCATCCAAATGGCGTGATCATAAAACACATCGCATTCTCAGACGTGGTTTTAGTTAATGTAGCAAAAATAAAACCACGTCCGAGAATGCGGAGCCAAGTCTGAGAGGGTGAATAGGAAATACCTTTTCAGGGCCAGAGTACCATGGATATACATCTTATGAATTAGCAACAATGGCAGTCCTCTGCTAGCTCAGGCCAAACTTACATTTAATATTGTTCAGCCACAGTTAATTAATAGGTATGAAATCATCTGGAAGATACATGGTTTAGTCATTCTTCACACGCTCCTATACGAGGTCCGATGCATTCGCTGGCCGTGCCGATCCAGTTCACTCTGCTACCGAAGTTTGATCCTAGATGGGTCAGAGGAAGCAATGAATGCACGGGGAGGTACAGAGTATGTTGGAGGAGATGCACACCTCTGTTCATTTGTCAACATGAAGAGAGGAGGAGAGCTCCAGCGGGAGTGGACTACCTGTGGTGGGAGGAGTGGGGCTCTGGCACCGAGATGCACACAGCTGAGACAACTTGACAAGATCCCTCACTGGTCACATTAGTATTCTAGAGGACATACTGCAGAGAAAGAGAGCGGGTGGAAGGAGAGACAGGAGGAGGGGGGGGGGGGGGAGAAACAGAGGTGATGGGGAAAGGGAAATGAAGAAGTCTGGTCAGAAGGGAGGCAGGGGAAGCAGCAAGTGAGAAGGGAAGGTGAATCAGGGAGACAGGTGTGTGTGTGTGTGTGTGTGTGTGTGTGTGTGTGTGAGAGAGAGAGAAAAAGTTGGGCCAAGTCAAAGTGCTGATTCCAGAAATTACCCACAAGGTTTTTTTCCATTCGATTAATTCAACAAGGCACTTTGAAGATGACCTCTGTGTGTCCTCCGCCTTGCAGATTTACAGTGTGTCTTCACTTGTTGGGCGAACAGGAAAAGTCTGTTTTTTTTCACAACGCTGCAACGGCAGAAACAAACTCCCAATACTTGATGCCTGATTCAATTCCTCCATTTCAGCATGAGCAACAGTAACGGCAGCGAGGCGCTTTATTGACAAACTGACTTTACTCCTGTGGCTCCGCTCACAGAATATAGATACAACTCCGTCTCCACTTAAGAAAGTCCACTATTTATTATTAGTAATGGCATTAAGATGAATAATTTGAAAAAAACAGTGGAAAGACAGGTACAACCGCAACATTAATAATAATTACACAAGTCAATATTTATTGAATTAGTGTTTAACCACAGATGAAGCCTTATTCAGTCTCAATTATTTAATAATTTGAACATAATGTATAATTAAAACTGTTTATAATTCAATTATATTGGTGACCAGAAAGTGTATTAATTCATTCCACTTGGTAAACACTGTGTTTTTCTTCCTGATTTGTACATGCACTACATAACCAAAAGTATGTGGACACCCGTAACACCCATGTGTGATTGTTAAACATTGCCATTTCAAAACCACAAGCACAAATACGCCACGATAACAAACTACTGTGCAGGCCAGTCGAGTTCTCCAACACTAAGCTTGGAAACCTTTTATTGTGTAGGGGCATTCCCATGTTGAAATGGGAAATAGCCTCAACAAAATGTTGGCCTCAAAGTTGTAATTACACTGTTGTCTGAAATATTATTGTATACTGTAGCTTTAAGAAGGGATATTAAGAAAAATATGCGTTTTGGCTAAGATTCAGATGAGAAGATTAATACCACTCTCAAGCTTGTCCATTAAATATGAAGCTATGTCTGGAGAGGGGGAGCTTGTAAAAGCACAACTTTTCATTTTTTAACTTGGGTTTTTTGCGATTCTGTTTTTGCACTGATTACATGAACAAAACACAACGTGTTAATTAGTGTTAATGTATTTGTTAATTAGTTTTATTTATATACAGAGCATTACCTTTATACACAGTGCACCTGTTTGCAGTCTTTTTGGAAAGCTAAGCTGAACTGGCTCCTCTACATGCAATCATAAGTCATTCAGTAAATATTTCCTTTCTGCAGGTGACAGATATGATGCTCCAGGATCAGCACTACCCAGACTGGGGCAAAGCAGCCAGGAGGTTCTGGAAGCAAGGCAACAACAGGATTGTTCTTTTCTGGTACGGTGATAAAAAACACGATATATATATATATATATATATATTTTTTTTTTTCTTCCAAGTTCCTGTGTCTTGGGTCTTTTGTTGTTCACCAACAAATAGCCGAAACTGTACACACACTGCACTACAACGCACACAGCGATCAACAGGAGAGAATCACTAATCATCAGGGGAACAGACTTCTACCTGGCACTGGCGTTCATCAAACACGGTTGTAATAACAATAAACATTTTAAACGGTAATACCAACTTTAAGGAATTATCTTAAAAAAACGTGAATCTTTGTCTGCGTGCCCATAATACAATTTCTAAAATGCTTTATATATTCCTAGAAGGCCGTATGTGTGTGTGTGTGTGTGTGTGTGTGTTATGCAGTCTCTCCAGCCCGTTGCGGGGTTACATGCAGTCAATAGCCGCGGTAATCTTGCCTCACTCAGTGTCAGCACCTTTAATTAGAAGAACAGGGTGGAAATCAATGGACACAGCAAGGTCAGGGGGCGAACCACAGCCCTGCCTTTTTACGTCTCGTACCACAAGCTGTGACCCTTAAATAACTGCTAAACAAATGCCCGCAAACCATGTCTGATGTGCCCCGTTTACGAGACGGCCAAGTAGACGCTGCCGCCTGGTTGGACGTATACATCACGCCGCCGGCGCACGGTCCCCGGGGCGGTGTTCATTCACCAAAGTGGCTCAGTGCTGTCAGTCAAACGCGACATGCGAAACGCCTCTCCGGTGGTTCACTTTGGGGTCACGGTGAGAAGAGAAGGACGCGGGGGGAAGAGGATACGGCTGAAAACGGTTTGACTTCTGTTTGAGGTCGGGACATAGACGTCTCGTACGTCAAAGACCGTTTGCCACGCGGTGTGTTTAAACATTTCCTTTCGCACAATTGATTCACCTGCGATAAGAATGCAAGCAGTCGAATTGTTCTGACTTTTTTTTCCGACAGCCCTTCATCTTATTGACGGGTGCCCCCCCCCCCCCCCCCCCCCCCCCCCCCCCCCCCTTCCCCCTCCCCACCCCCGACTCACTCTGTCCCAATCAATGGCGGATTTGCTGAAGCTTTCGTTTGAAATTCAGAGCTTGAAATATGATTAATGGATACATCTTGTCAATATGCGCTGGAGGGGGTTGTGGCAAATTGTAAAAAAAATAAATAAAAAAGAGAGAAAGCGTCCCACTGTGGAATAATAGAAACCTAAAAAAAAAATGCATCTCCCTCACAGCTGAAATGGAATCTGAGCGCTGGCATTCGTTATCTGCAATGCAGCCAGCCGATGTGTGGACGGCAGAATGCACACAACGGCGCGGCAGTCGCTGGGTGACATTGAGACACAATGCAGTGTTCTCAACGGGCCTCTCCTCAGATGCCTGAGACGTTTCACAGTAAAACAGTTCATGCAGAATTACAGCAATGTGACATAAACACAATGCCGAGAGTGTGAAAGATCGCAGGGAGAACGGAAAAAAAACACACACACACACACACAGAAAATTTGCTGCATGCAGGTGAATGAACTAGTTTGGCTCGGTGTTAAATATGGAAATACATGGAAATATGTACGCAGTAGGGTTTTCGAATTGCATTGTCTCTGCATCCACAAACAGGCACCGTTTTCTTTTACGCACGTTCATCTTCCCGGAAGCTTTATCTCCTGCCATTTTTCAAAATCCAGGTGAAAAGTTGTTGTTCAATACACTATCGAGTCCATGAAAAGAGAAAAGGAATTCATCTGATTTATCTTTTCTTGTATTTGGCGTGGGCGAGGAAGCGGAGCTGTTTGTCTTTCCAGGATATACACAATTAACTGATCACATCACGTAGTAGACATTTTGAACTTATATTTAAACGTTTTTTTTTCAAGGTCTTGTTCTTTTGAATGTGCCTCGTTCATTGATTTATCGCCGCTGCTTCCTTTTTCTTTTGTCTCTTTGCCTCTCTCTCTCTCCCATCCTTCCCTTTACATTCCCTCTCCTTGTACTCCCTCTCTCATCCGCTTCTCTTTCCCCCTTGCCTCTCCTCTGTTTCCTTTTCCTTTCTTCCCACCGTCAACTCATCTCTTGTCCTCTCATCTCTGGGCCTCTCCTGACTTTTCCTTCTTTCCTTTCTTCTCCTCTATTTTCCTTTCTCTTCTTACTCTCATCTTCCTCCTTTTTCTCTTCTCCTTACCCTCTTCTCTCCTCTCTCATCTCTCCTTTTCTTTTTCCTTCTTTCCTCTCCTCTCCTCTCCTCTTGCTCTCCTCTCCTTGCAGGACAGTGCTCATCTCTCTGACGTCGGTGGTGGTTCTGGTCATCAGTACTGACTGGATCAGCTGGGACAACCTGAACCGGGGCTTCCTGCCCAGCGACGAGGTCTCCAGGGCCTTTCTGGCCTCCTTCATCCTGGTCTTCGACCTTCTCATTGTCATGCAGGTAGACCGCTCCCCTGAGGCCAATTAAAAAAGGGAGCTGGGAGGTTTCTTGGCTTACTTCCCTTCCCCATCTTGCCAGTTCCTGTCCCTTCCCCCCTCCCTCCCCTCCCTCCCCATCTATTCATCAATGGGGCACTGCGGCACAGAGCAGCGAGAGGGGCGTTTGATCACTCTCAGTTGGCACGGATACAAAAGCATGCTCACACACACACACACACACATATATATATATATATACACACCCACAAATACATGGATAAATACAAACTGTTGTTTACTCTTCTACATCTCCTCTCTTTCAGTCCCTCCATCCCTCTTTCCCAGACCTCAGCCATGAACTCACCCTTTCCTCCTCCCCTCCTCCCCTGTGAGCCACGTTTGATTTCTTTAATGATGACTCACAAGATTGGAGTTTTTCCTCACTTTCTCTTTCCACCCTTCTTTTCTTTTTTTTCTTTCCCACCCGATGTCCTCCCTCCCACGGCAGAATGTACATCAATAAAGCCTGTGTCAGTGGCTCATGAATATGCAAATGCATTTGTCTGGACAAATAAAAAACAACCACATAACTGTATTGAAGAGAAAGAGTGGGAGAAGGTCCTCTTATAGTTTTTGTTCACGCCTCTCGCCATGAGCCAGAACCGCGGGCCAATCATATATGTGGCTTGACGGCGAGCCTAATTCAACACGGCCTCTCCAAATACTTAATGGACATATTTCACAAGAGGCCTTGTTGGTGGGTATTTGAGGACGCGTTACAAGACTAATATTTGGTATCTCCTAAATATACGTTTCTACTCTGTGGATGCTTATTACTTCGAGGCTGCACGGGAGAACATCTTCCAGCATTGCAAATACACCACTCCACAGAAACCTGGCGAGCACACCACTATAATTACCATGGTAATACGTACTGGAACTGGAGTTGGAACTAAAAGGGATTCCTGGACTTATTTATTGAAACAATTCATTATTTTAAGGAGTGCTTCCGGCCGCTCTGGCCAGTAATTACTTCACACTGTGGTGTTTTTCTCATTCATTTACTCGATGATTGTGATTATGCAGATACGGAGGAACAGCTCAGCCCACTGTATGCGAGCGTTTCCTCACAGAAATGCCGGTGTCTCGCTGAGGCCAGCTTTTTCCCAGCCTTCTGGAGACCCAAAAAAAAAAAAGCCACTGATGTGATGTGACACGAAGGACACATTCCCTATTTTGACGTCTCCGTTTTGACTCCCCCGAGACTCCCTCTCCCTCTCAACGTTGGCGGTACATCACTTTCCGCTCGCGTGGATTTGTTTACAACTTCTCCTTTTCTGCACAGTGTACAGCGAGCACATTTACCGCCGTTATTTATGGGTCAAGTTAGAGCGCGCTGCTACGCGGCCCGGCCACCGGCGGGCCGTCGCTACGTTCCACCAGTCAACAGGAATTCATCCACGAGTTCAGCCGCCCCTAAAGAAGCTTCACCCCCCCTCCATTTTAGAGCACCGGGTGCCAGAGTTAATCTCTCACCTCCATGAGAAAAGATGCTTGTTGTTGTTCTCAAACTAATTAATACACCCAGTTAATGACCTGTCAGGATTTGCCTCCAAGCTGGGTTTTACTACTTCCATAGTTTCGTGTATAATTGAACCTTTTTTCTTCTTCTGCATTTCCCAGCTGAATGTCATAATTTGCATATTAGTATACACATTTACATATGTGGATGATGTGCCGATACACACTCCCAGTGTACTCTCCATATATATATATATATATATATATATATATATATATATATATATATATATATATATGTCTTTAGCAGGGACTAATTATTTAGTGGGAGGGAGACGCATGGATTAGATGCCATGCCTGTTAGTGCTATAGCAACAGATACTGCAGATATGGAGGAGGAGTGGAGGGGCTTAATTAATATCCAGGGGGCCATCACCAAGCTGTTATGGTGCTCATAGATAGTGGCATGGGAGACTCTGGATCACATGAGGATACAGCAAATGTAGACATGCGGTAGTGTGATGCAACAAATAACGGGTAGCGAGGGGAATTGGAG
This sequence comes from Cyclopterus lumpus, assembly GCF_009769545.1. NCBI lineage: Eukaryota > Metazoa > Chordata > Actinopteri > Perciformes > Cyclopteridae > Cyclopterus > Cyclopterus lumpus. The sequence goes on along the minus strand of NC_046971.1, from coordinate 7,581,217 downwards.
CTAATGAAAAATGAAAACAGCTGAAATTAAGCGTACTACGTGTTTTCTTTTTCTGTAATAACGATGATAAAAGCTCATTTACAAGATGAGTATAAGAAAATGATTTTTAAAACATTTAATTTTCTGTGCCATCAGTCTGTGTGATTTAAACAAAACAAATAGTTTTATTGGTGCCATTTTAATAACACATTTTCATAATGCAAAGTCAATAAATTAAGTTACATAAATATATATATATATATAAAAAGATATTTATTCACTAGAAAAAGCCTATGCTTCTCACAATTATGGCATGAATAGACATTTACTTGTGTAATTGAAGGAACTATTTCCAACAGATGTTACAAAGTAATGTACAGGCCCCAGAGGACTTGCAAGTCAGTATTTTGGGAAACAATGTAAGAAGCTGCATAAATTATTAATTTTCTTTCTAGTTTCTACATTTCAGCACTGTCCAGTGAAAAAACTTCAAATGTTGGTGACTTTTCAAATAAACTGAAGAGTTAACGGTTCCTTTAGGTGTTGGGAGAAATCCATCGTTTTCACAGGACACGCATTTTGAGAAAGATATGCGCTCAAAATGTTCTTAAAAAAAAAAAAGTAGATCTTTTGTTTGATTTTAATTTCTTTATTTTTTGGGATACCTTATCAGGAGTCGTGACTGCCACTGGCACGTAACCACATACCAGCAAAAAGAGCTAAGGACACCACAGGTCACGGGCAGCCTCTTAATGTCAGTTCGGGGTGCCTCTTCCTTTTGACAAGTTGAAATCCCAGAGCGCATGAGTACAATCCACAAGTCTGTAAACGCACCGTGTGGTCTCCAGTTCACGGCAGCTGGCATGTTTGACCTCCAGTCGGTGAACGAAGAGACTCCACAGAGACTTAATATCAGCTGATGGGAGAAGGTTCAGTGTTCAACACCCAATAAAGCACGATACGTGGCTTACATTTGTCACGCCTATGTGGTTATTTAAATCTGTTCTTTGTTCTACAGCTGCGGCTACATTATCATAGTCGCTAGATACATTTTTATGCCAGCGTGTGTGTGTGTGTGTGTGTGTGTGTGTGTGTGTGTGTGTGTGTGTGTTTGTTTCAGGACTGGGAGTTCCCTCACTTCATGGGTGACCTGGATATGAATCTACCAGGAATGTCAACAACGCACGTCAAGGTCAAGCTTCCCGTCTGCACGAGTATCTTTAAAGAGGAGTACCACATTCATATCACAGGTACAGGCTGCTGCACACATCTCATTGCTTCATGACAAGTACCTTCAGCATTACCAGATACTTTTTTTTTTTTTAACTTTGTCAATTGTCACTGATTAAATTTGCAAAAAGAAAATCAAAAGGTCCAAAAAGGGAGACAAACTTATACTTTGGCCTATTTTGCAGTTGATTTGCGAGAAAAAAAAAAAAAAACCTGCTCTACTTTTCCATGTTCCTCTGAAGGGATGGTTAAACCACAGCAACCATTTATAATACATGTGTACAGCTGATGTGGCACACAGGTGGCTCCACCGCTGCAACTGCGTTGTTCCTGTTCCTCGTGTTCCTCCCCGCCGTGCGAGAGACTCATCTCTCATCTCTGTCTTAATGTTCTCGGGGAGCGAGTGCGTTTTCCCCATTCGGATTCGTCCTCCCGGTCTCTCCATTTTGTTCCGCTGCGTGCACACGCCGACTCACAACCATAAAGAGAAGGCAAAACCAATGTTCCCGTGCTAAATGTTAAGCTGTTCAAAACGCTCAGTGATTCGCGAAAGGTTGTTAACCCTAATGCATTGCATATCCATTAAGCATTATGGAAATGGCTGCGGCGCGACGTGATTGGTTTAACTAAAAGCGTATTAACGGCGTATCCCAGGGGAGAGAGGAAGGGAGAGGTGTCACGTACACCGGGGGAGACATCTGCCTGCTATCAGTCAACCTGGGGGAGATGACCGTCTCATGGTAATGTAGCGATCTCGTTAGAAGATACCGTCGAGGAAGTAGCACCTACAAATGGATCGGTGTCTCAATGCATGGGCTATATGCAAAAAGGGGAGGGATTCATGATGGATGAAGGTGACATCATATCCATCTGTCTGACGCTGCCCTCTAAATCAGGTTTGGAGTAGGCTTGCGCTGCCCATCAATCCGCCTGTCCGTTTAATGATCAGTGCGTGCATGTTTATTCTCTGCTTCTCTGTCAAAGATGGCCTCGTTTTGTAATCTAACAGAAGTCCCGCGTCTCGTTGCAGGCAAGTGGTTCAACTACGGGATCATCTTCCTCGTGCTGATTTTGGACCTGAACATGTGGAAGAACCAGATCTTCTACCAGCCCTACGAGTACGGTCAGTACGTCGGGCCCGGTGAGAAGATCTTCACGGTGGAGGAGCCGGAAACCCTCCGCTTCTTCAACCGCAGCACCCTCACCTACGAGTGGCGCTGCACCAACATCAACCCCGACAGCAACTTGTCCTATGTGGAGCGGGACATGTTCCTTCACAGCCGCTACGCCGGAGGCAGCCTCGACGTCAAGTGCCTGGCCTTCATCCCGAGCCTGGCGGCGTTCCTCCTCTTCGGGTTCTTCGTTTGGTTGTTCGGGCGCTTTCAGGACAGCGAGACCTTCCCGGAAAACCAAGACAAGACGTACGAGAGGATAAAGAGGAAGTCGCCGTCGGAGTACAGCAAGGAGATGGGCGTGACGCCGGAGGAGGTGCACATAACCATGAGCGACAGTCTGAAGCGAGCGGGAACGCCCATGCTGCTCTCGGTGGACGGGCCACACTTTGGAGCGACGCCCTCGACGCACTCGACCATTTCCACGGAAACCCAAGAGACGCATCCGAGCATTGTGATCGACAGCGCGGAGCAGGAGGAACCAGCCGTCTCTTTTGACGTCCATAAGCTCTCTCCGTGACCTTATGAACTCCTCAGACTGTGGACAGGCTGAAAATGAGAGCTCCGGGATCTTCAACCGTCGCTTTTTTTCTTCAGGATTACGACCGAGTCGACCGTAATTGTTCGTGAGATTCAGGAGAAGGACGACGTAAACGTGACGCGATTCGCGGTTGCATTTGTTCGATATATATTTTTGTAAAACGACTCTTTTTAAAAGCCTCTGAAAACGGCACTAATTCTTATAACGGAACATCTTTTAAAACCGAATGCAAACTTTAAATTGACGTGGTGCTCGCTCAGATTTTTTGCATTTTCATAATTCAATTTTGTCACGAGAGAAACTATTGCGGTGCCTATAACAGAGGAGTATTTCTACAGTCTTAACACTGCAGTCAAGTGGATTTTATTGTATCACTGCTACACTAGTGCCTTGATATGTCATTCAGTATATATTACTATAAGCAACACAATGGAAGATGTCCTAGTAACAGTCTACTATATTAATGTCTTATATTTGCTTTCATGTCACACAGACAATTGTTACCTCACTTGATCCTAAGACTTTATCATTTTTAATTTATTCTCGCGTGACGTTACTCTGACTCTCACTTCTTGTTGAAATGACATGATAATGAACATCAAAGTACTTTGATGACTTATTCATAGGCCATCGCTTGATATTAGTTGCAGAGATAATAAATGCAATCAGCTCCGATCAAATAGCTAACCAATAAGCCACTTATGTGGCTGCTGCACCTGGACTGAATACCAACAGAGTCAGAAAGGTGGTTTCGCCCTTGGTATAAATATGCCATTGAAGTGCAGGGGAGGCTTCTGCTCCAAAGCTCAGGGCTTCTTTATGTCTAGATAAACCTTAAAGGTTTTAGAAACAGGTTTGCAGTCATGGTGAACGTATGGAAAAAGTATTTATTTTGAAACATAATCCAAGTGTAAAAAAAAATCCCTGATGTTTAAACGCAACTGAAACCTGCAGCATTTATTGGCTGGCTTTGAAAGTGTTCACTGCCAAAGACTCTTTAAAATGCATACTTGTATACAGTATTTGGAGCTTGAGGTCCAAAACGGTATGCTCTTTTGTTTTTGTTTTTTGAAGTGCAAATACTAACTCAATTATTACAACATTACTAACTGCTCTGCTTTGTACAAGTTTGGCACATTTCAGTAGGTACTTTGCATAGAAATTGGACCAATGATACCAAATAATACAGTATTTTGAATAGATATATTGCTGCATTATATGTTATGCAAATAAATTTAACAGAGATATATTCATGAACGACAGAGTGGAGTGTTCTTCCATCACTCTGCATTATAATGGACTATAATGTGCTATAATTTCCTGGAAAATGACTTTTTCCCAAAAGATTTATCAAAAAACAACCACATACTTTGCTCCATAACAACCTACTTGTGAGTTTGTTCAACATTATAATAACTATATGTAGCCTGGTGGGGGTGCCACCAGAATATTTACAGACTACTGCAGTCAATTTTGTTGGCATTTATATACTAAAGTAAAATCATATTGATTAAAAGATCAACATTTGCCAATTAATTAGTTTATATTCTGTCTTTAAATTATGTAATCACAAAATCTATTTAATATGTAATATGTATTCCATATACTTACATGTCTGCCTATCATAATGCTTCGTCTGCTGCATTAACATTTACATTTTTCATCTCAGAATTGCATTTTAATTGAATATGTCTCTTTAGAGCTTCGCGATGTGTAAAAACATCTTGAAGTTGAATCCAAAGCAGCAGACAGAGCTTTGATTGGCCAGCTGCTGTCATTGGCAGGAGGCGGGTCAATCAGAGCTTCTGCTGCTGCTCTGGGTTGGTTTCCGTTTGAATTTTAAGGTGGCACACTGCTAACATGTTTTTAAATAGTTTATTAATACATCATTTAAATGTTCCTCTAATTCATTAATGAATAATGTATACATTACAAATGTTTTTTTATGTATTCATTTATTTTTTAAATATAAAGCTACACTCCGTACTCTTTACAGGGATTCCCTGTGCGTGTCCGTGCGTGTCCATGTGTGTGTGTGCGTGTCCGTGCGTGTGTGTGTGTGTGTGTGTGTGTGTGTATGTGTGTGTGTGTGTACAACACAATGTGGAAGCAGAGGTGTCTATTTATGTCTGTAAAGGATGTTTTATACTTAATAGTGCATGTTGAGTGTGTGAATGTGTGCATGTGTGCACTGGCGGCTGGCGAAGTGCGTAGATGTACTACCACACTTGTTTTTGACAAAGGCCATTCTGTGAAGAGGTCAATTTATTTAGCATAATTGGTTCTGTAATTATCCTTTTATACATTACAGCTCTACGAGGACTTTCGATTTTAGTGTCTCACCAAAGGGCAGAACCTCTCTGGATTTAAGGAGGGTCTAATCTGTTTGTAATGTAATGTGTTTAGGTTAAAAGTGAGGGTTTCCTGTGTTGTTGTTCATACTGTTTTTATTGAATCGCGTCGCAAAACTGACACTTCCTTCAGTTCCTGTGCGTTTGTGCTTATTTTCCTTAAGGCGCAGGAAGTCTCCTTTCGATGTTTGCTCAGTGTGCTGTGTGTCTGTTGAACCTCGTGTTACCAATAAATCAATACATTTGTTATAATCTTTATTTTCTTTTGACTACTTTGTGAGATGCAATAATTATCAGAAGAAAGTTGCTGATCTGTAGGGCGAGAAAAGTTCGAAGTTGGAAATTGTTGCCAAGCAACAGCACAGGTCAAGCTTCTTGCAGCTGCTGACCCAATTAATATGGGAGATATGAGAACTAATGATACTATCTACACAAGGACACTTGAAGATGTAGCCTGCGTACACATGACACCAGGCTCAGATTAGTATGAGCCCTTCTCTGGGCCTGTCTGCGGTTTTGATTTACGCCAGGGGGAAACAATTTGAATTTGTTATGTGTTTTTTTTTTCTCTGACAGGATTTGCTTACAGGACATGTATTCGTGTAAATGAGTTATAGATTGGATTGAAAATGTCTGGGGAAGGAAAAGTGAACAGAATTAGTTTCAGGCAGTGGTTCTCAAACCAGGGTTGGGAACTCTCCAAGGCATGGTTGTAAAACAAAATAAGGGGGGTGTGAGATAATTAATAAGATAAACCATAAGGGAAAAAAATGCTCTACTACAGAAAATGACTATTATTGTTGTTATTTCTAAGGTACTTCAAAGATGTTACTATGTTAGCCACGTTAAAAGCATGCCTATGTGCATAGAATAGATGGTCTGAAAATGTGAACAAATATTCCAATTTTTTAAAGATATTCCCATTGCCTAAATGAAGAATCCTAACGTTGTTGATCCCCTGACTTTCACTCTAGTGCCACCTTGAGGTTGACATTTGTAATTGTGCGTGTAATGAGGCATAACAAATCAATTAGCTTTGTTTTGCCATTTGGACGCTTGTGGACTGGCTCTACATGAATCAGTTAGCTTAATCACTGTCAATTTCAAATTCAAGGTTCATTTATTGTCAGGTTGCACAACGAAATGCAGATGTAGATGTCCCATCCAGACCCAACTATGCTAACGGGGCTTAGCTGTACTTTGTATTCAGTGCTACTTAGCAAGTGTTAGCTTGCTAACCTGCAAAACTAGGTGTTGAAAATCATTAAACCTGCTAAGCTGACAAGCCTAACCCTAACATTTACATTACATTACATGTCATTTTGCTGACGCTTTTATCCAAAGCGACTTACAATAAGTGCATTAAACCATGAGTCCAAACTCAGAACAACAAGAATCGAGAAAGTACAATTTCTTCAATAAAGTATAACTACAAAGTGCTTTCAATGTGAGCATGTTAGCATGCTGTAGTTAGCATTTAGCTCAAAGCGCCACTATGCTCTCTGTATAACCTCAGAGGGGTAGCTAACATGACTCTTGCTTCTTGAGAAAAATCTAAGGATTTTCCAACTGAAACTGTCAAGAAAAGCCATTTTTAGAACATACCTTACTAGAGATTTTATAGCATAAAATATCGAAAAAAAAAGTTATAGTATAATGTGTCATAACATTTTTATAATACTAACTAACTATTTTTTATAATAATGTCAACAGTTATAAAGTATGTTATAAAAGGTTTTTAAAAAATCGTATAAGAAAATCATAAAAAATCGTAGTATAGTATGTCCTAAAATTGTAAGTGTCATATATATGTCCCCAAAAAAAATCAAGACAAAGTCCTCTGTTAGTTTGTCAAATAAATGTTAAAAAATAAGCCCTGACACATTAATTGTATAGTAAGTCAATAAAAAGTCACAGTATATATTTTGTATGTATGTATGTTATGTTATAAATGCCATAAATAGTCATAGTATGTATAATACATTTATGACAAGGGGCTGCAAGTAGATATTACTTCCTTTTGAAGGGTTGAAAACCAGTGATTAAAGTTAATATTCAGAGGAGATCGCTATTAAAGACTAACCCTTCACCGTGATACCACAGGTGAATCTCTGCAACGGTTCATCATCACTAAACGAGTCCTCTGAAGTGTAGCTGCATCCGCACTGAACCCGACTTCACCACTCGCTGTAAATTATCCCTAATAGGAACTCAGTCAGCTAGCTAGGTGCTTTGCGTGTTGTATTATGAAACAGCACAGCTGAACACCTGAGGTCAGTTGCTTGTTGTTTTTCTGGGGAAATATATTTCACTGTCAGAGAGTATTACCCGTTTCTTCCAAGTCTGCCATTGGGTTGAGAGATGAGATATTGATTTTTGGAGGAGCATGCAATAATTGAGAGAACACATCAGAAACGATTTCCAAACACATTTGTGTGGTGTTGAGGCCTTATGCCCATGTTGTGTTAACAGGGTATTGCCCACCTCCTCAATGCATGCAGGGAATGCACTTTGTGTTGAGAGCATTCGTGGTTTGACTGCATTTGGCTTTTAATCACACAAAGCTTCTTTTTTTCTTTTTTTTCCAGATTTGTGGGTCTTTCTGGAGGCCTTTTTGAAACATTTCACAATATTCACAAGTTACTCTGTTACCAATGTCTTCTAGTACCAAATCAAAAAAAGACAGGAACTATGCTTGAAAAATCCAACTGCTCTACGGCTATATATAAACCAGAAAAGTCCCCCCAGGCGAGGCGAGCCACAGCTACAGATCAACTGCAATCTCCTCTGTCTTTGAGCTATCCTCCAATTAGATCGGTGTATCATGTCCTGGCATGGCCCATCACTCTGTGCTGACAGCTCCGTGACTCGGGGAGACCCTGTGAAATGTATCAGTGCCGTCAGTCCCAGCCAGCCAGCAGGTTTACCCCCTCAGTCCTTCCACCGAGCCCAAGATGGTTTCTGTCCCCAGTGGCCACGAGGAGGGAAACATAATTCCTCTCTTATTCCTTCTGCAGGTTTCTGAGATCTTACAGAGGAACATGTGGGCTCAGCTATATTTCTTAACATATCCAACTACTTACTTGGAGGACTGAATCCCCAGACATGGGTTTGTGATAATGATGTCTGCCTTAATATTCTATATGGGAGAAAGGGGATTTGGTTTTATTCTAATTGCCCTCAGTCAAATCAAGTGAAGAATATAATGATGACTGGTGCGCTGCTGGAATGCTTTGTAGCAGCCAGTCATAGAATCCACTGTTTGAAAAATCCAGCGACTTTTCAATCGTGTATTCATTTTATTTGAACTGGAGCTTTTTGTGTCATATGTTTGGAGCGGCCTAGCCCACAAGGCTACTAATGAGAGGCTGTCGGACTCATGTGTAGGACTCACAAAATCAGACATTTGCTGTAGAATTGCAGAAGATTTTTAATAGCATTCAATATTTCTTTTTTTTTGTGAGCGTTTAATTTAATTCTTTACTTTAGAAATCTTGATGTAGGACTCTGAAGTAATAATACAAAAAAAATACACACATTTCAGTGATGTGAAATAGTTTGGACAATGAAGAACAAAATGTAGTTTGAAATATCATAATATAACAATTTTATATTATATTATAACTCAAGGTCGACTCACTCGCTTTTATCTGTATCTCAGTCTCCCTCAGCAAACTACATATTGTTATGTGCATTCTAAAAATAATCAGACAATGGTTAATTGTGGCTTTTCATAACTTCAGATTCCTCCACTAATAAATAATCATATTTTATATTCTAATAAATCTCTCTTTTCAAGTATGATATCAATTGAAACAAAGTTATGGGTCAGAGTAAGTTGCAACAATACTGCCCGTTTGAGGTTTAGTAATTGGGAATAAACACAAATTGCATCCGACGCTGATGGAAAGGTCATTTATTTTGCAGCTATATTTTTTTCTTAATGGTGCTAAATGAAAAAACGCAAGAAGTCATTACAATTCCTCCTGAGGGGGTCATAAATAGTTGTTGAGGTATCCCACCAAATAACAAATATATCAACCTCATGGTGGCCCTAAGGGGAAAAGCCAGGGGATCAACAAAGTCATGAGGATTCATCATCTGGGAACCACGTTCTGGGGATATTTTAGTCTGCACCAACCAAATGTCCATCCTTTAATACCTGGTATTAAAAATACAGGCTTTACTTGTATGACTCACATAACGTGAGCTGTTCATGAATCCAACACAAAATCTGCTTTTCAGACGTAACATCAGGTCACATACGGCAGCAGAACCATTTGATTTGTCCTTCTTTAAATTTGACTAATGAAAACATTTGCCACGTTTACGGATTACAGAAATGTAAGCAGGGAGAATCAGTGGCCTCCTGCTTACTTTAGCTGTAGCCACAGTTAAACCAGGGACACACAGCCGCGTATCGGCACCGCGGGGGCCGCACAACATTTGTACTTGTCTGCGTTGTTTGTTTGCGTACAGACAAACACGGCGATTCCCTTATTGTCCTGGCTGAGGCTCTATATGTTTGTGCATTCAAGTCAATCCTGCACATTTCTGTAAACTGTAACAAATAAACAGAGTTTACACTGTGATATGAGGTAAATATTATACAAGTAAATACTTGTTCATGTCATCTTCCTATACTTACCGCATATTTGATAATTGTCAAGAGATTGCACGACCCTGTTCCATCCCGCTCTCTCCACAGAGATCTCTTTAACGGCGCAGTGAATTTTACAGACCAATTTAACCCATTTGAATAATGGAAGATCTCTGAAAACATAATGAATGTTATAAAGCACACTCCTATTGCATGCTAAAACAGAAGTGACTTTTCTCTGTTGCCTGGCTTCGCCAGCCACCATCACAATGATATGTGTGGTCATTAACGGTGAATATAGGACAGGCAGTAAAGTGGACTCCCTGTGGGTCCCGGGCATCTGTTGCAGAGGGTTCAGCACTGCCATGGAAAATTGGACATTTAGGAGCCAGCTGGAGGACTAGTGTGCCCTGCTGTGCCACCACTACTCAGGTGCCCACTGGCTCCATGCCACCACCGGCTAGAAGCCACTGGACCAAAGCAGGCCAGATGGTGCCCTTGCCAACCTACAGGCAGCCGCTGCCCACTGTCCACTGCCCACACCCCTCCTGCTCTATCATTCAACTCAGGGATGAGTTTAGTCAGGAAAAAATCTGGAGGTATAAAGTTTTTTTGGGGGGGGGGGGGGAGGAAAAAAAAGCTCAACTGAGCGGAGAGTGCGTCGCAATGAAAACGGGGCCCCCGCTACATCACGTGTTTGTTAATGTATGCAGCTGCAAGGGAGAGTCGGAGAATCAGTTGGTATGGGAGAGGATGCTCCGCGGGGAAATAAAGCCATCTCAAGGCTGAACTCATTTGTCCGCAGCTGCGGACTGATAGATAATTATATTAGGAGCTTTAAGTGCTCTTCTGCGATTCAGGTATTACTACCATCTCCAGAGGCACAGGACAAAGTAGGGAGGAGAGGAGTCTGCGTGCTACAGTGGTCCTTCCTCTGCCTCCAAAGATGCGTTTGTTGAAGTGTATTCAACACAAGGGGCACAATTTAAAATCAAAGTCATGTAACAACATCAGTAGTATTGAATCTAGGAAAGACACAAATTTGATTTGGCTTATTCAATTTGCAGAATCAATCAGACCCTGTGTATCGCCCAGGTTAGTGTCTAATGGTGGAAGGCAACATCTCAGCAGTATTGATAACCATTTTAAGAGAACACTATTAATCTAGTGTGAGATTACGGGTGGTACGTGTAAAGCACGGGGTTCATCGTAAGCTAAAGTACAGTTAGCCCATTGACACATCCGATCCAGATTTTTATTAAAGTTGTGTGACCAAACAGTAGTTTCGTATTCATATTGTGCAAAGAGTCAAGCCACAAACACTACACATACTCCTCGATGAATATGATATAATAATGTTTTGTCAACTGCTAATTCATTTGAACATTTAAGCTCATCTCAACAAACAATGAGCCATGTACAGCTGTGGAGAGACGTGTAAAATGTTAAGGTAATATAAATACAGAATACATTAATTTCCCCATGATACAAGATAAATGAACAAAATCAATACGGTGTTGTTGGAAAAATGTTGAATTGAGGTGAAAATAGTTTGTATGTTGTCATTTATCAGGTCAATAATGCAACTTTGTAACTATGTTATCTTTTCCAAAGACTTTGGTTTTGATAATGTGCAATATTCTGTTTTTAATAAAAGTGAACTCCGTATTAAACTTTGATGAATCCATTATTTACACGTACCCTTTATAATGCACGCCTTAAAGTACAACCCTGAACCTGATAAAAAACTGTATTCAAGACCACAGAACCAAATATCCATATATTTAGCCAATTAAATGAGTGCTGATACTCCAGTTTTTAGCTTTTGAATGTCTTTGATTTATTTAACTTTATCAATTTGGAGGATATAATTTGTTGTGCTGTTAAACTATATTGCATTATACAGAGGGGTGTTTCTGGTATTTAGCCATCCCTCATTGATATAAATGCGGTGGACAAAATAATAGAAACAGGAACATTATAATCTTCATAAAGGTGGGATTTATTACAGGACTGTTGTATGACACCTGTTTTAGCTAGGTGTACCTAATAAACTGGCAACTAAATGTTGTCTTCAAACACAATGAATATACACTCATACATGAGCCAAAGACAAGAATTAAATGTAAATGGAAATACTTTATTTCACTATTACACAATAACAAGCTTGGAAAGAAAAAATTACAAAAAAGGAAAAAACGGAAACAAAATGCTACAAAGCACATCATAATATAGACAATTCATAAATGTGGCAACGGAACCTTAAGCTAACTGCCTTTACTCTATCTAAGGTTGATCATCATCACCGAGAATTTTAGAAATCAGCAAAAATGTTTTGGACATCAAGCACAGTCATGCCAGTAATAGTAATATCTTACAGATTTATGTATCGATGATGCAGAGTGGAGGAGAGTGATCCTTAAAGGTTCACGCTTTAGTGGAGAGACAGAACAAAGAGAGTGGGTTTGAGGAAACTGTAGTCCATCATCTGTTTGGTACGATACGGGTCTGCTTTTGGTATAAAGAGGAGTTTTGGGGGGCCAGACGTGGGTCACAGAGTATTTGCAAAAACACTCTTAACGCTCGACGTGCACGAGGTGCCAGTTGGCCGGGGTTGTTTACAAAGTAGAGCACACAAACGGAGCGAGAAATCATCAGAAAGTACCTGAAGGTTACATTTTGACACGTGTCTGTATTTGACAATGTGACGTTGTATAAATGAGACTGTTTCGCCGTCCCCCATCCATCTGGTTCAGCAAATCAAATCCTAACAATGCAAACACTATCTGACCTACGCCCGTGGAGAGGACAGTGAGGAGACATAAGGGTGGTGTTACTTTGTTTTTTACATGGAGAACACTGTACAGGTGCCTTCAGATCTGCCGGGACTAAAGGCACATGGGGTCCACTGAGCAACAGATGTGTCCATTCTGGAAGTGAGAAACAAAGACACATGTTAACGGATCATCGTCACACTTTTAACACGTGAAGCCCAACGGTTCATATTTTCAAGGTGGCGCTGCAGTATACAGATTGCGTTTGGCATTTACGGTTCCTCTGCTTGTCATTTCGGCACCAACCGATCCAAAATGGAGTTATTCTACTGAGAATAGAAATCTCAAGAGTCATTTCGCTTTTTAAACTATGGGGAAGATGAACGCCCTGGATCGCTAAAGGTTCGCAGGCATGTGCTAAAACTCTCCAAAATCACAGTGCTATGAAACTGACTGCACCTGTTCAAAAATAATAAACCCACTCTCGTATATTTGAATTTAATCTTTGACATTTTTTTTTTTTAAAGATAGCATATATTTAATGGCTGTCATCATTTTTGAAAAGGTGTAGACATCATCGTCAGGCAGGCAGAGAGACAATATTCCATCCCAGAAACTCAGACAAGGGAGCCAGTTTCTTTGTGGATTAGTCCTGAAGCTGAGGCAAACAATTAGTGCTCACAATTGTTAATGAAGAGAATATTCGCCTGCATAGTTTATTTCTCCAGTGATTGTTCTGTGCATTTCACACGATTTAGTTAGTGTTGGACAGACGAGTCCAGACTTTATGCTTTATGCTGCTAGCTGTAGTTTCATATATAGCAGACAAAGAAAACACTTGTTAATAACGTGTAAATTGTTCCCATAAAATATCAAACTTTCGAAAGAAAAGTTCACAAATGGAACATCACATCTTATGTGTTATACTCTCTGCTCTTTATTGTGCTTTGGAACAAAAAAAGCACATTCTTGGATCACAAGATTTTACATTTTCTGAATGAAAATGAATATCGTATTATTTTTTTTTTATCTCTAGCCAATAACTATCACGTGGATATATGTGGGAAACAAAATAGCCTACTTATTTCATTTTTTTAAAAATATTTGGTGAGATCTACCTGTGTTTCTACCTGCAAAACCTTTGTGTGCAGATCAGATGCAGCACACAGACAGATGAATCAACACCTACGGACATGTTTACCCCCACGTGTAATAAATACACGCATGCGGTGTCCAAGATGCACAAACTGCCTCCCCAATGCAAAGTCTAGACGACTGACAGAAGGTTATCAGTCTCCGAACCATTTTTCTTTTTTTGGTGTCTCGCCTGCCACTGATCTGTAATTTGCCGTTTGGAGGCCGCCCGCGGGGCCGGTGCCTTACCTTGCACTGGCACAGGGTGCACTCTGTGCCATGTTTGATCCAGGAGGAGCCGCTGAAGCGTGAGATGTCGTGCTCGTCCGTGCACGTCTTGGTGATGTCGTTGCGGATGGTGTCAGCCTGGCAGGGGTCGGTGACACAGCGGGGACAGCACTCGCCCTCGGGCACCACGGTAAACTCACAGTCCACGGGCGGGCAAGGCAGAGGCCAGCAGTCCACCTGCCCCTGCTGCACGGGCGGAGGCAGACAATTTGAGAAAGATGCACAGACCGAGGAAAAAGAAATAATAAAAAAATCACATTATCCAGCCCTAAACAAGTTATTCATGCAAATACACATATTTCTCATGACGCTGTATATTTGCACGCTAGGGGGAGCGTCTCCACTTGATAATGAAAAAAAAAAGTTGTTAAGGTACCGAGAAAATATAGATGAGCAGAGCAATCTTCCAACACAGTCAGCAGGTTTTTTTCCTTTTCTTTCTTCTAGACAGTAAATGCTCCAGCTTTTTAACGGACTCGTCCTCGTCCCCCACTCTCATTGCTGCCGCCGTATTAAATCTCACAGCAAACCTTCAGCCCAGAGAGCCTCATTGGATACTGTCATGTTCTATCGGCCTGAGAAAACAGGTCATATATATATATATATATATATATATATATATATATATATATATATATATATATATATATATATGTATGTAACTTTACACATCATAACTACGGTACGCTATACCATTCTGGCCTGACCCACTTCTGCTTACACTGCTGTCCACGAGCCTTTATGCTTCACACCTCTTCTGGTAAATGAAATACGGGCCCAGACTCTATATATGTTTAAGCACAGACGCAGACACAAAAGGCATACACACATTAAGTTACAGGAGGCTTCCTGCAAGTGTACCACCGGGAATATTTAATATCGCTGAAAATTGTCTGGCTCAGCATTTTAGAAATGTTGTAGTAAATTAGGCCGGCTATAAAGCTAAGGCTCACGGAGTGCTAATGCCCACTCCCTGCCTCTATGTAGCGTGTAAACATTTGAAGTGGGAAATCCCCCCGAGTGGCACTCTTTGCGCTTAGTCGGGGGGGGGGGGGGGGGGGGGGGGGGGACGTTAAGGGGATAAGGGGATGTTATCACCTTTGTCTGTTTATGCAGATTATGGCCTATGATCACAAAAGGCGAGAGAGAGATTTGCTCTACAATCAGCTTTTTTATAAAAAAATCATTTCCCACAGAGCGGTGCGTCGTGGCAAAACTTGATCAACCTAAAACCGAAGCCGCTCTTTAATCTCTTTTGTGAGATTTTTTTTTTTCTCATTTCAATCTGGCTTTGCATTCAGTGGTCACACTATCTGTGATTTAATCTCTTTCCTTTTACCGAGACAGATGTAAGGATTCACGATGTTGTCACAAAATGCCTCCAGTGTATTAAAAAACTGGTGACATTTATATTATGCCTGGGAATCAGTCGGCATGTCATCACGCTCTTCCTTTTATAAGTGCGACCTATGGTGAAAGAAATGTGCTTCTTTGATCCACTGGGGACTTAACAAAATAGCAAATCAAAGAGGGCCCATGTGGCCCATTCTGCAAAGGCCACGTCTTGATTTCAAATGATTGCACGGTTAACGGAGAAGGATTCGCGTCTGGCTGCCGTCACTGTGTATGTTAAGGCCCCCCCCCCACCCCCCCGCTGAGCCTGGACCGCCATGGATCTGCATTCAAGGTTCATTTCACGTCCCCTGTCACGCCACTGGAGCCCCGGTACGGCATCGCACGGCAGCCTTCTCACCCCCCACCGCGTGGCTGCCGGTCTTTTGCTTCCGCCCGATATGTTCCTGTCCATCTGTAATCAAGTGTGTGTCTGTGTGTGTGTGTGTGTGTGTGTGTGTGTAGATGACGAGCGTGTGTTGTCGTGGTGGACCGCCTGTCCGTGTGGACATGGTGAACACCCTGCACTTACTCGTGTTTGGATACTGCATGTGTGCGCGCCCGCATCCCCAAATGTGTTTGTGTCTGTTTGTGTCAACATATATATAAGTGCCTACAGTGTGCACAGCCTCAGCCAGAGTGAAGCCTGAGCGAGCCCGCTTTCAGACGACTCTGCTTCCCCGCTGCCTCTCGGCTGAGCGGTGATTTCCAACCTCTTGTATAAATGGCCCCGCTGAAAGAAATCTAAAAAGCAACCCTCAGGTCCGGGCATCGGGACAGCATTATAATGGCAGAAGGTGGGGGCGGGGGGAATGGCATTAGTGTTGCTTCTCAGACCATAAATCTGTCAGAGTGGAGCCAACTTATATCCTCCAGTATGGTTGTAGCAACAAAAGGGGAGAAATAAGACGGGAAAAGGAGTTGTAAAGTGCTCGTCGGAGATCCACCCGGGGGGATGATTTGCGAGTCACCGAACAGAAGGAGTGACACTCGTGCGGCGGTGGTGGCCAGTGACGGTGTGATAGAATGCAAAGGATGTGCATTTTGCATTTCATATGCATAATGGCTATGTGGTGAGAGAGGCGTCGAAGGTAGAAGGATTTACGGTTTCTGTCAGGTTCACTGGGAAACGCTTATGAGATGCTTCCCCCCCGTACAGGCTTGTTATATTAGCGCTGTGGAAACCGCGGAAAAAAGGTCAACACGGCAGAAGACCACCGAAGGAAATAGTGCTCGTGTTTTACTCGCAAAGATTTATACGATGAACAACCATGTTGTTTGGTTTTTGTGTGAGGAATAGGATGGCGTGGAGAGAGGACAGTCGACGCCACGAAAAAAACACACGTGCTGCAAAATACTCATCAATCAACTAAACCTTCTCGGAGCGTTACAGCTCCCCCTCTCCAGCCACGCGCGTTCTCTCAACCTTGGACGTGCCCTTCAAATAAAATGTTCCATCACAGCAGACAACAGCGCAGCAGAGGGTCCTTTTTTTTGAGTTCTTTAAAATCTCACTAATCACTCACTTCTTTTTCTCCTGCCACGAGTTGCAAAAGCAATCTTCCTTTTCTCCTCCCTGCAACCTTTTCCCATTCCCCTCCTATAATCGCTCCCCATCTCCGAACCACGAAACTTCTCTCTTTCGACTTTCTTTACACGGCGCCTCTTTAATTTGTGAGCATTTCCATGGAGACTGGAGTATTTGTTCTGTTCCTCGCGTTTGCCCAACCGTTGGCACAGCGATGAGTGCTTACGGTGCAAATTGCGTCGACAAAAAAAATAAATAAATTCATGCGATGTAACCTTTATGAGCGTGTGGGGGATGGGGGAGGGGAGATACTTACCAGGCACTGGCACTGCTGGCAGTTCTCCACCCAGGTGTCCCCGCTGCCGTAGGTGAGCAGGCCGTTCTGGTGCAGACACTGGCTGCTCAGGCGAGGGTCGCACTCGGGGCAGCAGAACAGGTCGGCGTTGGGGTTGTCGCAGTCGCACACCATCCTGCGGCACATCACCTGGCCGGCCTGGGCACAGCAACACGTACGTATGCGTCACGTGATAAGGCACATGCACACGCGTGTGCAAAGACGAGGCCATTTTGTTTGACGGGATCGTTAAACATGTATGTTGATCATGAATATTGTAATACATTTTTTTTATTTTTTTTATAAAAGGCTGTGTAGCCTAGCAACTGATCTGAAGCGCTGTTTTATGGCTTTTCAGGGTCCGAGGGAAAAAGACACACGGGATTGAAATATATGTAATGAACAGTGAAGTTCCTGATCACCAGTGTGGCGTTTGAAGAAGTGCTACTGGGCTGTCGAGTTGTCGCAGCGACTTAAGGTTCCTTCCACGTACAAGAACCGCTCCGGGTCTGAATTCAACTCATTACCTTTGTCACATAACTTCTCTCCCACTCACGTCTATTGCTGCCACTTGCAATGTGCAACCGTCGGAGGAAATACAGGTAGAAATGTTCGTCCCAGACGCGTGGACAAAATGAGTTGATAAATCAATTAGTTGATTGACAGAAAAGCTATCTGCATATTTATTTTCTGCCATTTTTGTCCCTTTATTAGATTATTGGCAAACAATGAGAGGAGAGAGAGAGAGATAGAGAGATAGAGAGAGAGAGAGAAACATTTATACCTGTAGTTTCTTCAAAGTCCAAATATTATTTTGGACTGTGTTTCTTTATTGCTCAATCATTTAGGATTCTGGACCACTTGTTCTGGAGCTGCAGTAATTCTAATTAGTTTCTGTAATTGTTGTATCCCCTCTGCCAATTAAATAAAATATTTTAGAAATTAGCTTCCCCACCGATAGACGCACTCGAGCACCAACCCCCCCCCCCCCCCCCCCCCCATCTGGTGCTGCAGGCAGATTGAAACAATTAACTATTTGCATTTTGCGTGACCTCTGACTTTGTCTTCTCCGGGATGTGACCTTGGTTTGCCCCTTCAGTTAGTCGCAGCTCTCCGTCTGATATCCAGCTGTGTCCGTCTCAACAATAACATGTTTACTGATCTGCTTCTTCAATCACTCAATACAAATATGTTTGACAGGCAGCTCCTCAATCTCTCAAATCAATTAATATGACTCATTTAATTAAGGAGCCATTTCTGCCCTGGTCCTTTGTAATCAAATGAATAATTTGTTGCTTGATCATTCACCACCGACACTAATCCACTATAATCACCTTCCACTATTGCCAGAAATGCTGAAATGCAAAGTATGACCGGCCCGTGACCTGATAATCATGGAGAGAAAATGTGTTTTAAATGATGGAATGAGTGTTTTGGACCAACTGATCCCAGATGCCTTGTCACTGGGGCGTCAGAAATCAATCAAAGCAACTACATTAAAAGCTTGAGTCACTCTGGTCCACCTTTACAAGTCATTCCATATAGCTCACGTTTCCATCTGCACTCACTTTTTGTCTTTTAGTCTTTACACATTTTACACATTTGTTTTTTTAAAAAGGCAAAAGGGTGTAGACGAGGACCGTCTTTCATCACCGCATTCTGATATTTGGAAAAAAAAGGACTTGGCCCAAAGGGGTCACCAGTGACATTTGCACTGGGAAGGTAGGGCATTCACACGGCGTTTTGTAGAGCGGTTTAGCTGAAAAGCGCTGCCTTCTGTGGGCATCAAACCAAAATATGAGGTGAAACCCGACAGTGACCGAAATATTGGTAATAGTTACCTCTGGGGTCGTCACTACGAGAGACCCTTTATACGTTACGAGCCATCACCCATCGTTTAATTTAGACTTTTTCCAGATAACTAAGGCAAACTGGAACCTGAGGATGTCATGGGTTTTAATACCTTTTACATGAAGGTGGCACGACATCGGTCTTTCATGCCATCTTCACGCCACAAATAAATAAAAACTCTTTTTTTTCCTTCTTTTTTTCTAAAGATCACAGATTGGTTCAAGGGCAGCATTAAGACGACAGGACAAAACAAGGTGACTTTGTTGCTGATTGGCACTGTGGGAGACGTCATCACTCATAGAAGAACATACCGTTTGTTATTCTTTGTTTCAACACTAAAATAGCAGCGAGAGAACAAACAAAGAACGGAAAACCGTAATCCTAGAGCAGTCTGGAGCACATGCAGTAATAGAGAGAGGGAACACCATTACTCAACTCTCTGTGGCACTGGGCACATTTCTTCTGTTTCTATCCGCCTCTCAATCCTTTCTTATCTCATCCATCTTTCCACTTGTCCATCTCTGTCTATTCCGGTCAGTCCATATACCGCTGCGTTGGCTTCTCTCTGTCTGTCTGTCTCCACCCCCTCTCTGATCTACGTGCCCATCTCCTTCTGTTTCTTACCTGGCAGGAGCACACAGAGCACCTATCGCTGTCCAGCACCCAGATCTGCCCACTGTGCTTGACCTTGTTGTCATGGATACAGTCACCGGTGCAGTTGTGGCCGTGAGGGCACCGGCAGTCGTAGCCTCCGTCCAAGTTGAAGCACACTGTGTCGTTGGCACAGGTGTTCCTCCCCGATTTGCATTCATTAATATCTTGCGGGGGAGCAGAACAAAAAGATGACGTCATACATATGCAGAGTGCAGAACCACAGTTTGTTTATGCATGGCTTGTGGAAATGAGGATTTTTTTATTACAAGCCCCGTAACATTTGCACCGGTAACATGGTGACAAGGCAAAAGAGCATTGTCATTACAGAATGTACAGTACATCTTGGTCCTCTTGCTCCATGCACCCCATAAATTGCAGCTCAAATGCAGCTGTAAAATGTAGCAAACCCCAAAATTTCAGATCTCGACCCAGAAATCTACTTTTTGTCAAATTATAACTTTGCTTTGTGAAGCTCGGGCAGGTATTTTTTGTTTTGTTTTTGAGAGCGCCTTCAATGTGCCTTTTTTTTTTTGTTTGTTTTTTACTGCTTCTGGCAAATCACACTGACAGGCAAGAGGGGGGTCAACGAGTTGAGCAGCGCTGCTATTGTTACAGGCAACGGTTGGATGTTGCTGTAGATGGAGGGTTTCCATTTTGACAGGTGACACTTCTCCTGACAGGCTGTATCAGAGAGAATGTTACAGAAAATGAACAGGCTGCAAAAAAGCTCACTGTCGTCTGTTTACATAATATATTATGTAAAAAAAGGGGGAGAGGAAAACAAACTGATAATGACACGCCTATCCAATCACAGCAATATGCACAGGAGTATAACTGAGAGTTACTCACATCAACAAGTTCTGTTTAATTAAGAGGCACTATTTTCACTGCTTGCTTCTGTAATCTCTCAACTTTAAATCTAGAAACCAAAGATCTTTTTTTTTATCTGAGATGTAAAGTCAGGGGACATTTAATGGAAAATAAATTAGGTGTTTTCTAGTAAAGTGGCATTGTGGAGCTATAAGACCCAAAAACGGTCATATTCTTGCAATGCTAAAATCTATGAACCAAAATGTAAACCTCATTTGAGTGTGAGAACTTTCAGACCACTCACCTACGCACGATTCCCCACTGGCGGAAAACAAGCCGTTGTCATGGTAGCCGTCACGGCACTCACAGTGGTACCAGCCGGGCAAGTTGACACAAGTGGATTTACTATCGCACTCGACAAAGCCGTCCGCACACTCATCAATATCTGAAGAGAAGAAGAATAAGACATCCATATACAGTCGCTATCTTGTTGCTTTCAAAACATGCTCTTTACAGCAAATGGGCTATTGAGCTCCATTCTTGCCCGATAGGCATTTTCAACACTGACTGACTCAAAATTGATACAACAACGTGTCTAGCATTTGAGTGAATCTAGTCCGTAGGCTTCATTGATCAAGCACAGTTGCATAGCCAGAGAACAACATATGTATCAATAAAAGATAGCAGGGAATGAATGAATCTAATATAACAAGCCTATTCTAAGAAGCCAGAGATTTAAAGGGCTCGCATTTTTTTTTTCAAACACGGTCTAATCCTCAAACACATGCAGGCGAACAAAGACATTCTGAGGTGTGTGTACACTTTTACTGAACTTTACTCGGACAACAGGAGTTAATGCGAGGTGACGTGCGGAGAAGCTCATCAAAGGGCTTTTAACGCAGCTTCTCACACATCCTGTGGGCGGTTGTCAATAGATGGAGCTCATGTTTGTTTTCACAGAGCTCCACTTAGAAATATCCTTGACTCTGCCTCCTCCTTCAGCTCTTGTCTTTAATAAAAAACTTTGATTACATGCTCTGACGCGCTCCTCGCTGCATTTGTTTTCTTCCCTCCGCTTCTCGTTTTGACTCTCTCTCGCTCCCCGTTTCTGTTGACAACGGGCCGACATCCTGCCCTTTTATTTCAACAAGGGACCGGGGCAACTTTACTGCAAACGTCAAACCGAGAACTAATATAATATAATTTCCAACAATGAGCATAATAACAAACAGAGAGACGGATCGCTCTGATATTTCAGCTAACATTTAATTAAACTGAGGGCCGGGCCCACACGCGAGAGGAAATAAAGCCTGTCATTATACAGTAGCGCTAAATGTGTTAGGCCCAGACATGCACCGTGATTAAATGTGTCTGTATGGCCTGTGATGTTTAGTTTTTTTGTGCATGATGCATGATGCTCTGCTCTCATTATTAAAATGGCAGTGTGCCGCGTCTGACCTTCTCCACATCTGCCTGCAACAGTATCCCCCACAGAGCGACAGACAGACGGGTCCGTGGTCCCCCACCGCCCAGGAAGTAATGGGATTAAGATCTATTGGCTAATGAGCCCACAGCCTTTTAATAGAATTTCTGCAGCAGATTAACTGTCGATGAAATGTCCGGCAGATTATCAATTAAAAAATGACCCGCATTTGTCTGAGAAGCAGGTTTGCTTAATAAAACCCTCCCCATGTCTTCCAGATCGCTCTTTTTCCAAGTGGCAGACTTTAAAGCAAAAGCTCACATTTGACTAATAACATCAGTTTGGTGAGAGCAGAGCACCTCGTTTTCTCCCCTTGGGTCAGCAATGCTGGGTTAAAAGGGCACAGGCTTGAAAATCTACAGCAGATCCTCTGAACAAGCCTATCTCCAAAAAAAGAAAAGAGATATGAGCTCTCTCCATTCCTGAAGAGAAACATCCAATGCTCTTTGCTGCCTGTGACTTCCAGTGTGATAAAAGTCAGCAAAGGGAAAAGCTGCATGATGTCTGCCGGTATATTAAAAAAAAACTAAAAAACATTGACGCTGAATTTGTTTGGATCATCCTCTTCTCCCCCATAAGGCTTAATGATCCTGTTCAAAGTACAACTGAGCAGTCGGATACTATTTATAACTGATGGTGAAGGGAGTCTAAAAATATGCAAATAGCTATTTTCAGCTATTTTCATTCAGGTGTTTTAGAAACTTGACTTGTCGTGGCTGTAACAACAGAGGGTTACACCCTGAGCAGAAAGATTCACCGTTTTTCTCTTTTATATCGAGCCAAAACTGTCAGCTTCAATTATGGCTCGTTGCTTCTCAGCCAGCTGTCAAATCAGCTCCTAAAGTGCGGCGGCGTTTTAAGACGACGGAACTCACAGATGGCGCACCTTGGCCTGGACAAGATTGAATGTGTGAGGGACAGCAAGGATACAACACGCTTCCAAAAGTCTCGCCTTCTCTTTTTATCGCCTGGCGTAAATAATAATGGAAGATCATTGTAATCAAATCATCAACGGTGACAATCAAGACGAGACCCCCCCTCCCCCCCCACACTCCTGAAAGCTCCATCTCTACTGAATCGCGAGGCTCCAGCTTCGGTTGAATCGCAGATGGTGGACGGCACGGTATCTTCCCTTGTTGAATCATGGTCATGTTTTTCTTAAAAAAGAAATACAAATAAAATAATACAAATCTGGCTTTTCTGGATCCATCCCCTGGAGAGGTCAAGGCCACGGATGGACATTTATTTGGGAGTTATCTTGCTGACTGAAAGATGTGGAAACTGAAGAGAGAAAAACCTACACAAAGAGAGGTGGTTGAGGAGGAGGAGGAGGAGGAGGAGGAGGAGGAGGAGGAGGAGGAGGAGGAGGAGGAGGAGGAGGAGGAGGGGAGACAATGAGACCGACTCGTTATCCTGAGTGGCAGCCTGGAATCAAGGGCTCTATTAAGGCAGGACAAAGTGAGGACTAAGCAGTCGGTCTTTCTGCACCCTCCTGGGCTTGTTATGCCACTCGGCCACCTCCTCCTCTCTTTCTTCATCCTCTGCCTTCGCCTCTCCACGTGTTCCCCTTTTCACTTCGAACGGCTATCCCTGTCTCGGGGCTCAGGCAAAAAAAACAAAAAACAAACAGAGGTGACCTCGTCGTCACCTTCCCACACTGCTGCAGTTTTCTCTCTCTTTGAGCAGAAGGAAAAAAGGCAGAGTTTAGAGTTTAGCCTGGCCTGCCCTCTTTTTGTCTTCATCCGTCCCTTTCATTGTCCCTGCTCCCTCCAACCCTCTCCACTTCGCATCCTCGCTTCCCATCCCGACGCTGGATCGGTGCAGTTCTCTGCTTTTACCCCGTCATTCTTTCCTTCGCTTCCACCATTCTCGCCCCACCCCCCGTGTCTTTTCACCTCCTCTGACTGACATGCCCTGTGGGAGTTGCGGTGCAGCTCTACGGTGTTGCACCGCCGTTACCTGCTACCGCACGTACGTCTCCCCTACAGGAACCTGATTCAAACTGATTTCCATTCCCATAGAGGTCTACCTGGTAATCCTGACAGGCACCAGGAGTCCTTATTCAAAGGCGTCTCCGGATCGTCACTGAACCTTCCCCTCTGCTTTTATGTCGGATGCCATTTAACAATGAATGGATTGTATGAATTAGCAGAATTTGTCATGTCACATCACGTTTGCAACGACGCCTGATAAAAGGCTGCAGAACCTTTAAGTCGATATTAATGTGTACAAAGCTTTTATCGGCAACGTGCGACAGGGTAAGAAATGGATTCCAGATCCCTGCTCTTTAATGTACAGTACAGTGTAATTGAGTGATTGTCACTGGTCCTCAGTCTTCATTAAGAGAACGAGCGAACTCAAGTAATCAATCATCACGGAACCCGAGGAAAATTGAGTTACACACTGGGTTCCTGAAGATGAAACAGACACTAAAGACGCAAATCCATATCTGCAAGCACTTGAGTGGGAGAGTGGATGAGTAATCATGGAAAATTGAAAACAAGCCTGGTGAACAATCGGTTGCTGCGAGCGCACACACAGAACGCAATCGCTCTCCATCGCTGTGAAATTCCTCCACCCTTGAACCGAAATCACCATTCGTGAACTGGTGGAAAACATGTAAAAGGGAGTTTCAGCACGGTTGCCGTGTTTCTGGATGTAATGACGTTTAATCTCGAAAGCCCCTGAGAGAGAGAGAGAGAGAGAGAGAGAGAGAGAGAGAGAGAGAGAGAAAGAGAGAGAGAGAGAGGGAGAGAGAGAGAGAGAGAGGGAGAGAGAGAGAGAGAGGGAGAGATCATGGTGTCGTGTTTTCATCGCTGCCGCTCAGAGGTAAACACCTGTGACTATTGCAGTCAGTCAGGAAAACTGATTTGTTTTCTCACTAAAGACAAAGGCGAGATATTAATGTTTTTTGTTGTTGTTTTTGTCCAGTTGGAAAGGGGCTATAAGAGGAGCACCGAGAGAACCGGACATTTCACGTCCTACTAATTAGCTATCAAGCCTGCAAAAATATGTTCGCAGTGCAGAATTTTACTCACAGACAGAGAAACTGGTTCCATTACGAAAACAAGAACATATATAACATTTCCACCTCTGGGCTGCTGATTTTTTTTTTTTTCCTTCTCAAAAGAGAGCACGGGACGTTTAATTTACAGGGAATATCTGTATGCTGCAGCAGAGAAGGGGGAGGGGGGGGGGGGGAGAGAGGAATTGAATTTTCATTGGCCTTTAAAGCAACGTAGATGTTCGGCGCGGCAACTATATCCCTGGGAGATGTGTCATTTAGGTAGACGCAGCAGGTTGCGTTCAGCTCGACGACAGCTCCGGCCATTAGCAGGGGCCTAATTAAGACACACTAATTAGGGGTGATGGAGTGAGGGCTTTGTGAGGCCGTCTGTAAATAAATAACGAATACATAATCACTATGCTTAAACAAGCCGCTTGAGCACCAACAGGCACAGGCCCCCGGGCCATGTGGGTAAATGTGGGAGCAAAGGAGGGAGAGCGTGAGAGCTGCAGCGATGCATCATGGGAGCTGTCAGGGAGCGCAACAAAAATGATTCCGTTTTTTAAAATATTCACTACCTGTGCCTGAGAGTCGTGTGGGAGGCTGGCGCCCAGGGGAGATTTCAACTCTGATGAGGTTGTGTGTTTTTTTTACTCGCCTATTGCGTAATACACGTTGTGACTTTTCTCGAACAGGCCAGTTGGCGATGCGCGTGCAGCCGACCTTCATCTACTTGAATAACATTCCCCATGACTACCTGTACGACGTTTCATTGGCCACTTATCTTCATGCTCGTGTGACTCCGGCTGTCTGATTCTTTGTCTATCTGTTGTTTTGACTCAACAGTCAGTCTGATTAGTTGTTTTTTTTTATCTGTCGAGTCTGTGTTTTTGTCTCAAACTCTGACAAGTTTCCTGGAGCTCGACATCAATGTAAATGAGGTCTGAGGGAACAAATTGTTTGTCTGGCCCTGTTCGCCTCTCGGTCCTCGTCAATAAGCCAGCGGGACCTCACGGCTCCACATCTCACTGCCTTCAAAGCTTCTTCTCCCATCCGCCTCCCCATATTCTTCTACGCTGCTATTTCTCCCCGTTTCATTTTTACATCTTATGATAAATCACCTCTGTCTTTTCCTCCCGTCTCATTTCCTCTCATCTGCTACGTGTTACCCAATAGTTAAATACCCTCTGTTTCTCTACCTTACGTCCTATTCAAGCTGTGCTTCTCTAACGTATCTTTCTTCATCTTTCCTCAAAGAGCGCAGGGAAATGTAAAGTTAAAGAAAGGGTTCTAACGACTCATTGAATATTGGATGAAATATGGACGCTCTGGTGAACAGGAGCCATTTTGCTTACGCAAACAAAACCCTCCGCTCTTTAGATCACATCTCTCAATCACAGTATCACTTCAGATGGAGAAAGTGTGCTGGTATATGATCACAACTTGAGAGAACGAGTTCCTTTTTCTTCCCAATAAAACGTGGATTCACAGCGTAGGTGTAAAACCCTCGGGGTCTCTGATGGTGCTCTCGAAACGTAACCCCTACAGGAGTGTGTAGGAGTCACCTTAAATTGTGTCATTAACATTGAACATACAATTATTTTATCTTTTCCTCCTTGTCCTTAAAAGATCACTGTTGATGCTAAACTAGCCTCCCTGTGATTCGGTGACGCTGATGATTAAAAGTCCTTGTGAGGACGGATGAAAGGGAGAGGTGTCCATCCACAGGGTCTGATCAAATGCTCTCCTCCCTTAAGCAGCCCACTGCGTCCTTTGAGAAGCCTGCAAGAGGCCAGCCAAGGACAGCAGAGAAGGCTATTAGTTATAGAGCCGACAGCGTAGTGACAGAACATTTTAACTCGTGGCAAAGCACCCTAACACGCTTTTGGGGGCTTTAAAGGAGCAGATAATGAGCTGAAAAAATTTATAAAATACACATGCTATCTCCCACCATTCTTCTTATAGAAACAGTTCAGCAATGCAGTGAATAAACACACATCTGAGGCCCAAACAGATGTTATGTCCAATTATTTATCGGCTGGTAGAAAATCTTCGCAGTCCTGGGGTCTGTTTCCTAAAAGCATCACAAAGCGAAGATGATCATAAAACCCTCGTTGTGAGTCTTCGTACACTTTTATTTTCTAAAAGCATCGTAACTCCTCAGACTCGTAGATTACAACTTTGCCCTGCTCAGGTGCAACGGCAACGTGATTTATTGAGAGCCTTTACGGTTTCGCTTTATTTAATAATTTCGCCTATGCTGTTATCAAGACGACATGTGATTGTGGTGTTTTATGCAACACGAGTGAATGTCTTGAGCCAGTACATAAATAAATAGACCTGGAGGTTTAAAAAAAAAAAAAAAAAGATATGGAAAATGGAAATTACTACAGAAAAGAAGAATTTCTTTAACCTGCTTTTCAAGGACATAATTATAAAATCGTTGATTTGCATCGAATGGCCATGAATTGTGCATGCTCTCAGAATTTCCAATGCCTCTTCTTCATTGGTTATGCAAAAGCACCTTGTGTAAAGACATCCAGAACAACCTTCCCAATGATGTCTACATTACATTGGACGGAGGTGTAAAGCTACCGGAACACAAAATGAATTAAATACCGTATGTATTTCATCAATATTATTCAGTTTTGTATTTGCCTAAACTTACACCTTTAATATTATATTAATCTCATCCTGCCACGTTTCTTGTTCTTTAATTCTCTTGCTTTTAGTGAGTAATTATCCACATAATTTGAAGCTAGATTCAATTTGAAGATATTCCCTGCAACATGAACGCAAATGAAACGGGATACAAAATA
Source organism: Cyclopterus lumpus (assembly GCF_009769545.1). NCBI lineage: Eukaryota > Metazoa > Chordata > Actinopteri > Perciformes > Cyclopteridae > Cyclopterus > Cyclopterus lumpus. The sequence continues at coordinate 7,553,270 of NC_046971.1, read as the reverse complement.
AGATTTACAGCCAACTAGTATATTGACTGCAACGTCAACAACACGAGTTGATTTGACCACATCAGAAAAAATTCATTTACAGGTAAGTAATCAATCACACAAAAATAATAACCTCACTCGTTATGGCTGGCATTAGAAAACACGTGTCGGTTGAAAAAGAACCATCAGAGGCTTTAACAGACATTTAGTTTTGACTCTGAAACATCCTCATAGGCAGAGGAGCCAAACTGTATCTGGATTCCTCCAAGGGAAAAAAATGGCAGCCCTTTTTGCTTAAAAATAAAGCAATATTAAATAAATAAATATTGCAGCATTTGCCCATCTCTCACCTAAGCCATATAAGGAACGGAGCTAGCCGAGGCTACCACATTGACTATGCGGCATGTTCGGGGCACATATTACATGGCTGGCCCTGCGTACATTCATATCCACGACTGAAGCGTATGTGCCCTGCCGCAGCTGTGTGCTGCATAATTAATGACGTGTCAAGAGTTCTCCACTAGCTGGCGTCTGTCTGTCAGCAACGCGTGTACCCTGTCCCTCCCCATCCATTCCCCTTGAATGGTAATGACTAGCCACCGCGCGCACACGTACAGTCCCAAAGAAGAGCTCAACTCAAAACCGAAAACACATTAACGCGCATCCTCATAATTGTGCATGTGTGTGTGTGTGTGTGTGTGTGTGTGTGTGTGTGTGCGCGCTCACACACAGGCGTGCGTGCGCCTATCCGCACTGCCTTGAAGAACTCCTGTTCGGTGTCTTATGACAGGCCGTCAGTCTGCTGTTGCAGCAGCAGTAGTGCCGGAGTCCCTGGGGAGGCCTCTAAAAGCTCACAGGGTTCTGGGGGTGGGGAGCCCAGACTTAGTGAAAGCTTTTCCATGTTCATCCAAGCCAGCTCCGCTTCTCCTCCTCCTGCTGCACCGACTCCACCGGCCTCATTCCGCAATCCAAATGCAGAGAAAACCCACTAACCCCTTGCCCCTCACCACCCATCTCTCTCTTTGCGTTTTCCCCATTCCGTCGCTGCGTCTGTCAGTTTTTCCCAACATCTCTGTATCTTCCTTTCCACTTCACCTCCTCTCTCCCTCCCTCCTGGTTGTTACTTCTCTTTCCTCCCCCTTCTGGAATCTTGCATCTGTCACTCGCTCCGTACGTCTCCATCTCTTCTCCCCAAACTGTCATCCTCACCCCCCCCCCTGCCCATTGCTCCCTGCCCATCCTCCCCACCAGCAGAGCAGCATATCCAACAGTACATTAACCTCCATACATCTCTGTGAGCTTCACCAGTAGACACTGCCCTCACTGGGAGCTCCTGTCACACTGCGAGGAGACAATAAGACACACTCCCCCTTTCACACTGACTGAATCCTGAAGTCTCTAAACGGCGCCAGAGGCTTTAGCCCTGTAGCACGGGGCCCTGATGGTGGTCCTGGACTACGAAACCTGAAGAGAAATGTAGCACATGAGGATGGAAGCTGTCACTGAGCTGATGAGATTGGGAAGAAGTCACAATTGTGAGAGGGAGGAGAGAGATGCGCACTGAAGCAGCAGCTGTGGTGACAAACATCGCCTGAGGCATGAAGGAGCGTGCGGGAGATTCGGCGTGCGCGTGAGCACTTGTTTGTGTTTGCGTCCCTGTACCTCGAATTCTAATCAGCCTTAATTATGAGCTGAGGGGAAGCCCCTCATGGTGTGATTACGAAAGAGAAAACTACGTAGAAATGGGTTTGAAAACAGTTGTTTTTTTTCCGTCGCAATGAATGGAGAAAAGAACCTGTTTGAGGGTTGGTTCATCCAAAACACAGTCGAACATATCGCTCACTTCTAGTTCAACGCTTCTGGAATCATGCTGGTTCACTTTCCTGAGAAAGAGATGAGAAGATTGATTGATATTTTGTATGTTAAATATGGCGCTGTAGACAGGAGACAGTTAGCATATAGCTTAGAGACAATTGGCTAACTGCTGACCTCGCTCTTTCAGAAGGTTACTAGCCAAGTGTAAGAAATGACTTGCTGGAGTCACTGGTCACTTCACTGGTGCCAGGCTACCTGTTTCCACTTTCTTTCAGTCTTTATGCTAAGCTGAGCTAAGCTAACTGTTTACTGGCTGTAGCTTCATATTGCTTTGATCATCAAATTAACTATTTTTGGAGACTATTCTTGCATTAAATGAGAACGTGGGATTTTTTAAGGGTCCATTACATTGTCGGGATGCCAAACTGCTTTGTGAAAGTGAGCCCCCGTACAGACATATACACATAAGGGTGGTACAAGGTCAAATGGATTGTTTTAATGTTGGGAGCACCATAAACAGTATTTAATTCACCTGCAATAAATTGGGGTGAAAACGTTCACAGTTACAAGTTTTGAGAATTTCCCAAAAAATAAATAAATACATGAGGCAGCGATTTGACAGAAATGTTACACAAAGCAGGTAATCGGTGTCCACAAAAAAGGGGTATGAATAGGTCAAGATACTCTATGTGTATAATTTATATGCATGTGTCTCATTTCCCTTAGCTGTGACACTGTGGGACAATTATTGAGTATTTGTGCAATGAGGGAGCCAAATGTGACTGAAAATTCTAAGATGTATAATTGAAGCTTTTAATAAATTCCCTTGTGTGTGCGTGTGTGTGTGTGTGTGTGTGTGTGTGTGTGTGTGTGTGTGTGCGATTGTTTGACTGGTATGTTGGTCCTGTTCTTGTTTTTCACAAAGTTACTTCAATAAGGGCTTTTAAAATTCTGTACTTTGTGTGCTTTGAGTTTTAAGGGAATTCATTTTCTTTTTTTGTGGACAGAGATATCCATCAATTTAGAACAAATACCTATCTAAAACCTAACCTTGATATGATTGATGTGATGAAAATAGAAATATTTAAAAAACGTACTCCACAACAAAGAAATGTTTCCGACCAAACGTATTAATTTGTAGAGCTTTTCAGCTACCGGACTGATGAATAGAATCGGCTTGCACAAATCTTTCGTACGTTTTCAAAGATTCCTCCTTTGATGGACATTTCTGTGTTTTTTTATGACCTGGGACACTCACAAAAGAGAGTAAAGTGAGAGAGGGAGACAAAGAGTGAAAGGCAGAGTACTCTAAAACACTATGGAAGGTAATGAAATGTGTGATTGCCTGGTCCACGCCATTACTAAGGGACGAGGTCCTCAGAACCCTCTGCTGCAAAACGGGAAGGATGATAAGTCATTATGGTGAGGTGCGTTAACACTTTCTCAGTAGCTTTTTACACACGCACACTCACACGCACACACACACACACACACACACACACACACACACAGAGACACACACTATTCCCCTTCCTCAGATTCTCAGAGCAGCACCATGAGGAAATTCATTTACTTTAAGGCGAGCAGTAAAAAGGACGCCTCGTAAAAAAATAAAAAAAGGTCCTTTATGTGCAATCAATACCCGAACCAATGAGCAAGCAGAGAAGCTCCGTTGGCTTTGCTCAAACACACGCACGCACACACACACACACACACACACACACACACACACACACACACACACACACATACACACCGAGAGAACTGCCATGACTTTCTATTAGCTCGGCCGCTTGTCTCCTCAAGGACACCCCACGAAAGGTTCAAACGGGTTATGAGAAAGGTGCTGCTGCTATAGATTAGACATATGGCGGCTCTAGCACAACCACCAGGATGACAGCCTTTCTTGGTTTACTTGAATCACCAGCACTGCAAGAGAAAACACACACACGTGAAAAGGATCCAAAGTCTGGAGCCTTATCACAACGTTGTGTTTGACAGCTCTCCGTGCATGAGGGCCAGCAGTGATACGGTCTTTGCTATAAACACAGGCTGACTTAATACTCGGTTGAGCTATCCTACCCTATTGGATGTTCTGCCTCGGGAGTTTGTGCAGTGGTAATTTGGATGTGGCATGGTGCCTATAAGGGGAAAAATGCCATGCTGATTAATACGGGGTAATTCCCATACTGCTGCAACTGCAGTTCAAATCCTCCATCGGGCCATTGGAAGAGGAACAAGCTCATTATTCACCATGGAGTGCAAACCCACACAGGCAGACGCACCAATGGACACACACACACACACACACACACACAGTGAATATAGCATATATATGATATAATATTGTGAGCACTGAAACATCTCAGCGTGTACCGATGTTTCGCTGTCAGCTGTTTTGTCGGGGGTCAGCAACTGCAATCTTAATCACCGTTCTACTGCTCTTTTCTTTTGTCCTTCTCTGGAAGAAAATAAAACACTTCCTCTCTTTATTCCGCCTCTTCTCCCCGTTTCTCGTCCCTTCGTGCACATTTCAGTCAAAAGGTCTTCGTGGAGCTATTTTTGAGGAGTGGAACTGAAATCAAGGCTTACCTGTCTCGCATCTCTTCCCCGTAAATCCCTGCTGGCAAACGCAGTTGTTAGGTGAGACGCAGGTTCCCCCATTCTGGCACAATCCGTCACACATAGCTAGAGGTAGACCAGACGAGGAGAGCCATTACTCACAAAGATTAACGAGCATTAACTATGTAATTAGACGAGCAGCAGCATATGTATTTGCATACAGAATAAGAGCTAATTTGGTGAGTTGATTCATTACCAGGCTCTCGCGATATTATTTCGCTTGATTAATGCATCTCACCAAGGTTAATTTTAAAATGTTCATTATCCATGGATAGACCGTTAGTTAATGTGTCCCCGAAACACAGAGACGTCATTGAAGTTGACAGAATGCAATGGAAATAAATGAAATGGATACACAAATTACACCCCGCTTCCCGAGAATAAAGAATAAAGAAAGATGCCCCTATCCAGTAAAAGGAGCAGCGCAGAGTGCTTCAGATTTTGTTATGGCGGCACTCCAACAATTCAGTAATGTTGATTATTTGATTAACAGAAGAATGATCGGTAACTATTTTGATAATCGATTAATCTCTTTAATCAACTCTTCGTCTTACTCAATAGAAAACGGAATCATTCTAGTTTCTTTTAGCCTGCTGATTGGGGAAAAGAAGTCATTTGGCTTCAAGAAATTGTGAGAGAGAGAAAACAAAAACGGTTCCCACAGGAAGATAAGTACTCCCGATGACAAGGAAAGGGATCTTTAGTCGGAAAATAGCTGCACTTCCCGTTTATAAATAGATTTCTAATCAAGGGATTGATTAACCGGCTAAGGTCAAGTCAATTTTCTAGTAAGAGCATAGATTACAAATAGAGCAACGCACAGAGAGAAGCTCTCATTAAACCTGGGTCACACAGGGTATTACCACATCATGGTTTTCATAGTGGGGATATGAGGTTGGGGAACTAATTTGAGAAGATTCGCCTATGGAATACGGCTGAAATAAACAAACTGCTCACTAGAAATATCCTTAATTGGGACGCTTTTGCAGGCCATGACTGAATTATTTTGTAAGATTGTATGTATTTTGTATTTTTCACAGATTACATGGTGCTCAGTTGAAATGGTTCCCTGTGTAAAAGGGAAGGTGGTCACAAAACCCCAAAAATTACATCACACATACAGTGTAGAGCCCTGTGTGAAGCAGAATATTTAACTAAAAGTCAAAAGATATCTGTGTGCACAGTTACGTTTGGGTACATTACAGTGAGCTAGGAATAGGTGTGTTTCATAGCCTTCCCATTTCATGTTTTATTGCTCATTATATGACAATTTAAGGATGCCACGTGTGAGCAAAATGTCCTTCATTTCTGATAAATTCTTCTGTATGGATGATTTCTTTTTATAACTTGAGCTATTTCTTCTCCGGAAGAGACCCTTTTTTATTTTATTTTTCGGGTCATATTTTATCTGTAGAGGAAAGACCTCGCTTGTCTGACATATGTTTCACCGCGGCGATTATATTTTGAACAGGGTGCTGCTTACCTTTGCAGACCGTCCCGTTGCCAGTGTAGCCCGGCTTACAGGAGCAGCTGTGGCCTCCGACCATGTTGAAGCACAGGGCGTTCTCATCGCAGTTGTGGAGCCTGCTGAGGCACTCGTCATGCTCTGGAGACAAGAAACCACACAGCAAACAAGCTTGTAAATGTAAATTCTGACAAAAGCAAGTAGAAAAAAATTAAACATCATTATCCTCCCATCTTCACACGTCCATTATCCAAATAAACAATAAGAAAAACTCAACGTTTTTTCCTTGTATATGTAAGTTATGATCGACCCGGCTTGTCATCTGTTTTACTTTCCATTAAGAAAAGCGATTTGAGAGTCAGTGTTGGATTAAATGACTTGATAGGTAGACAGCTCCGAGTCCGGTGACAGACAGCCGACTGGAGGACGAGCCGTTTCTCTATCTCTCATCGCGAAAAAACATAATTTCAGATGTTTTCCTGTAGTTTCTTGTTCTCCTTTTGGCACAATATGCAGCATGGATTGGTCTCAATTACGAAACTGAGTTAACGACTGACAATGCGCTCCTGCCCATACATGCGTGCAGTAATGAGGCGTCACATTTTCGCAGTCACGAGCCACTGGTCTTTAGTTTGAGTGTTGTACAATGGCACAATTGGCCATTAAGTACCAGGAGAAATCTTTTCTGTGAGTTTCACACAAGCATTAACGAAATGTCCCCTCAGGACCGCGACTCCCGAGCGCTCATCACTGGTGCTGCTGTGGAGTTAGTGCTATGGTGTGTTATGAATATCCCACTGACAAGCTTGACTAATGGCTACAGCCCATGACGACATGCTGCATCCAGCTGGAGAACAAATCCCTTCACCTCTATCTGGAGAGGAGACAAAAATCAGGTGGTTAAAAATAAATTATGTAGTGAAGGCCCAGAGAATAAATCGACTCCTAGAAAAATCAAACAATCGTGTCATGCTAACGTATAAAGTCAATATGGAGAAAAGCAGAAAGCAAGCCCAAACAGCTGCAGTGTGTGAAAAAAAAGGAAAAGCAATACTCGGTGACAGAGAAACCTGAGAGACAGTTACAAATTACAATATATATTTTAGTGGTGTAAAAAATAGGTTGATACATCATGATGGAACCATAAAGTCAGATAGTATCCACTGAAAACAGCACATGAAAGGATTATGATACCGGGTGTGGGATTATAAATTCATACAGTGTACATTTTAATGTTTCTCCACAGAGTAATATGTGTTTCTATCACAAAAATTGAACTAAAACTGTTCGGCGTCTTTGTTCCCATAATATCCTCATGCAGGATGGATAATGCAACCCAAATAATGGAAAGTAGAGCATTAAGGCCACAGGTTGCTAATGGTGAATCAAACTTCATTTTTTAAGTGGTCTTCTTGTCATTATACATCCCATATCTTGTGTTACCTTTAAAATACAGAAGTGTAATGAATGATAAAGACTCTCACACGTAATTGCCATTTTGTACAGAAGGGAACAAAAAGGTTTATTATAAGGAGTATTATATAAGCTTATTTAAGCTGCGAGGGAGATGTTTTCTTATATTTTTATGATCAGAGCAGAAGAAGTGTTCCTCAAATGTTATTGTCATGAAAAACATGATCTGATTCCTGTGGATTTCTGTTACCAACTCCGTTGCTGTGTTTCAAACGTGAGTGCTCTGACTTACTGAACCATCCTGGCCTCATTTTGGGGCGTCCATGTTTGTTTCCGTGGTGAGATGTCTCATATGTTTTGATTTTTTTAAGTGCCTGATGCAACCAAGATACGCTCACTGCAAAAGGGATGGAAATTCTCTTCCGATGCTGGCTCAAAATGTAAACTAAACAGGTGAATAATTGTAAATCATTGAATGTTTAATCACAACGGCAGATCGTTATCCCTCTGAGACACACGAAAGAATAAAAAAATACTTGACTATGACGTGTTTGGAGATTCACATAAAGAATGCTTTCTGATATACCGAGCACCACGTCAGCTGAAGTGCAGGAAAACTTTCTGGACTTGTTTTAACCTTCGGAAATCTATCTTGTGTAAAAGCTCTGTATCCCATCAGGACCCAAAATGGACTAAAGTATTTGGAAAACATTTAGTAATTCATTTTTCTTCTCCCCATTTCGTATTACCATGTGTTTACAGTGCGGGGAGAACTTTCAAAGGACACGCAGTCAAGTGAAGCTCTTAGAAAAGGTTAAAACTCTTGGAAAAACACGAAGAGAAAGATTTCACTGTTAATCTGGGAACAGCGGCTGGCACTCTTTCGCATTATTTAATGGAATTTCTTGGCCACACTGCGCCTGGCAGGGAAATGAAATACATTCTACTCCATTTCCTCTCGCACATTTTGTTCAGACATTAAGCAGATCTCAGGAGCCTTGCTCAACCACAGAGATGCAATATGTTTTGTATGCAGTACATACATATTGGTACATTTCCCACAACTTGGGGCTTCTTAAATGCATGCACGTTCGAGGACTGAAAGAAGGCACCTGAAAGAGCGTGCGGATCAGGAATGCGAATGCTTGTTGCAGGAGACCTGAGCCGCATCATCTATTTCCCTGCCATCCTCCAATCCATTATATCTCCTGAACAGACCGTGGGCTCATCCAAATTGAAAGTGACATTGTGATGAGCTCCGCCATCGAGGGTGTGATGTATGTGTGTGGTGTGAGATGGATTGAAGGGCACTTAGGAGGGCCCGCTGCTCGGCTCCTGTCGCTGCATCGCACTCCCGCCTGCCGTTGGGCAGAATTAAAGTCGGCTCATGGGTATATAAAGACAGTAAGGAGGGCACAGGGGAGAGGAAAGAGAATATGGTCCTTTTTTTTTCTTCTTCTCTTCTTCGCAAGGTCACATCTGCCAGAGCAAGGGAACAGCCAGCCGTCAGTCTGGACAGACACGGCAGCAGAGCCGCCAGGTGTTCTGTGTGTGTGTGTGTGTGTGTGTGTGTGTGTGTGTGTGTGTGTGAGACAGGTATTTCCTCGCTGACTGCTGCTGCTCGGGCTTGCTGACAGATAAACAATCAATTATGAACAGTTTGTCACCAGGGATCTCTCTCCGGAGCATAGCTGTTTCTCCTCCTGCTCGACTCCTTCCACCTTCTGCCAAAACAACAGCAGCCTCAGCGAGGTCTGACCTCAGGCTGCTTTTCCTGAAAACACCGCAGCCTCGACTTGAACTTCACATATACAAAGCCTGTAACGGACGAGGCTCTCGTGATACCTTTGTCAGGGGAAACTAGTCTGTAAGGGCGACAAAGAGGATGGGAAATGATACTAAAGCGCAACACGGTGACAGATTGCAGTGCATAAAATTCTGATTGTCTGGACAAGCGATGCAAAATCCAGCTGTTGTTTTCACTCGGACAGTTGGTGGCGGTAACGCATCAAGACATTTAGCGATGTGCCAATGAAGGAAAGTACGAAGAAAGCTTCAAAACTCGTAAAATGGATATAAACAATGCAGGTTGTTGTTTTTGTCCTCGAACTGGCTCTGCAAAGAGAACATCCATTTAACCTGTTTATTAGACATCAAGGATACACATAATGGGTTTTGGTCAGAAAAAAAATGTTTGTTTACAAGAAAACTCCAAGGAACACCTTTTTTAATGCCAAATCTTTAGCAGCATTAACTTCCTATCAGCTGCAATTAAAGTCCGACTGCCCATGCAACGCTTAAATCAGAGCCGAAAAACGGAAAAAGAGGCACAAAACTCTGTTTATCCGACCCCCACCTGAGTGGTCAGGCTGAAAGTCTTCTTTTCTGATCTCTGTTGTTGTCAACCCCCCTGCTCCACCTTTGGCCCCTGTCCATCCTTTCATCCCCTTCTGCGGCCAGCCCTCCCTCCATGCCTCTGCCTCAGGGGCCCAGGTCTGGTTATCACAGGATTAGAACAAGGACACACACCCTGCGTACACACAAGCGCACGCATGCACATGCACGCCTACCATATACGCACACCTCAGGACAGCCTTCTGTAATAACATTCAAAGGACAACCAATCCGCTACCTTTCATGGATTAGCTGCTAATCTCACAGAGCAAGCAGCACCTCGGGCTCTTTGGGGAAAAGACGAAGAGTAGGAAGAAGGGGAGGAAAGAGGAGGAATCTTGACCTTCAAGATCGAGGATAAAGTGTGAGTCAAAGAAGGGGGCAAAAGAAAGTTTAGGATGTTTCTTTCGCTAAAGGCTCCACTAGAACCCGTGGCGTGCCTGGACATACATATAATTTAAACAAGTACATGAAGTCCACGTGTTCCCGGTCTACCACCAGCTGGGATCTGGACCTGCCACCCCTCTCGCTGCAGGTGGTCTTGATGTAAAATACAGACTTCTGTCTGAGCTCGCTGACCCCCTGACAAGCCGAGGAGAAATATCGGGCTCCATGCAGTTTGTCCGGGCTTAAATCTGCGGATCAGTCCTTTAATCCACTATCCTACACATAAACACACGAGCCATGAAATGAACTAGTCAACTTAATCCTCTTTACCGGGCAGACGGGTTCTCATACGACACTGTAATGCATTTGGAAATATGGGACATCAATACTGGGACATTGTTTCTGCTGAATTTGCGACTTGTTAATTGGTGAAAGCCATTGAGGATGATAAAGATGCTCGTACATCATGCGAATGTACAATGTCAATAGGTACTGAAGAGGGCGGTTTAATGTTTCCTTCCACAGCTGCAATATTTCTTCCGGGCAACTTAGTGGAATCAGCACTCCCTTTGGACTCTTTTTAAACAGAGGCAGATGTTCAATCGCTATTAATAAACAGTAGATTCCTGCAGCTACGAGCTTAGCACCTTCCCTTTAATTATTGTCAATTGCTGCCTCCAGAGAAAGAGAGGTAACAATAAACTGTCATATTAACACGTATGAGAACAAGCAACCTGGTGAGTGTGCCATTTTTATACATGTTGTCCATCATTCCTGTCAGGTTGAGAGGTGATGTGTGGCTGTAGTATCGAGCTGTATGTGATGCCGGCTGAGGTGGAGCTGATAGTCGAATAACTCCGTCGGGAGACTGCGATGGCAATTTGACTGAAGCAGGGAAAAAGTCATTACGTCAAGCCACTGCATAAGCCTTGGTTTAATCACACAAATTGACTTTTATAAGGAGACGCGTAGCTGTGTATTCCACCACAGTGACTTAAAGGCATTTTAATAGGAAAGTACATAAAATCTAGTGACATAGTTTAATCCACCGGGTTTGAGGGCATTAATCTTCATTGTGAATCACAGGAATGAGCACACAGTGGAAGAAAGACAAATGAGTAAAACAATAAAATTTGCCCGCAGCTCAGAAGATTAGAGAGAACACGGTGAGTGAAATCACATAAGGTACAGTGGCTGCTAAAGACAATATGGAAACGACTGAGTAAGCAAGGAGGGTTTCTTTCTCTGAATAAATCACAAGAGCACATGAAAGGGGATGAAATATCCTTTCCTCAAGCTCAGTGCTGACTTGTTTATGCTTTTCAAAAGCCGGCTCATAAAAAGACACAAGTCTCAAATCCTTATAACTATGCTCTATTATTTCCTGATTTCTATTGACAGGGGAAGATGGAAGCTCTACGGGGGTCCCAGATGTAGCAGGAAATGGGAGTTTTCACCGGCTGTTCGTTGCGTTGCTGAGTCTTGAGGCTTTATTTCAAACTCCAGTGGCACGGCAGGAAGGCTGTGGGCCTAAAGCCTCCGGCGCAGGCGGCGGCCGGCCCCTCCACTCCGCTGCCTCTGAATCAGTTTGCATTGGAGCAAATTGCTTTTTTAATTACTGACACTGAGGAAATGTTGCACGGTCCCTCCTCCTCGGAGATGATGCACACGGGGAGCTACTTAGCAACGTGCTTCATAAGCTGCAAACAACTGGTGAGGAATGAGGCGAATGTATGAAAGGATATTATTGGGTTATTATAGATGAAGGATGGAGACATTACATTATGGAAGGATGACTGACTCAGATATGTGATGTAACTTACCCTACGTGTGGTCCTGCAGTTGGCATTATCATAAAGCCATAACTTTAATCAGACGCTGTGCTACAGGTCGCTTTACAATATCTTTACAAAGTCATTCTGTGTTTCCTGTCAAATAGTCATGGTTCCAACCCCAGTGACCCCATGGTTGCAACTCTTTTGCATTTTGTAATAAAGGATACACTATTATTATTATTATTATTATTATTATTATTATTATTATTATGATCTTTCCACTATTGCTCTTTATTAAAAGGCATAAAATATCAAAAATAGAAATCATTAAAAAAAAACGATATTCTGTCAAAACCACAGATGTAGGCTGATTTTGAATACCAAAACAATAGCATGAGGTGTGTTTTAGCCAATTGTCCTGATCAATCAGGAAGATGAACATGGGGCTTTTCTCTCATACAGATACACATTTGTTTTTCTACCCGAGCCTGATGACAAACTGGAAGAAGCTATTATGAACAAGCGGGGCTACTTCCACAATCACCCACAACACAGACAGAGAACAAAGGCCGTGAATCGTCCACACAATTATTTTAGATTGATTTGGTTTGCTTTTTGAAAAAGACTTTGGTTTTGACTTTGATCAGAAACAAATGGGTCTGCCGCCTCCACTTAGTCCCTCTGTTTCTCAGGTTCTCAGTGGCTTTCTTCCTCCTTATCACACAGTGCATTCACACACCAGACGGAGGCTGTCCACTCTCACACACACACACACACACACACACACACACACACACACACGGTGGTAAGTCCACACACGCTTGTACACTTCCAAAGAGGCCTGAAGTTAATCTATTTTTTTTTTCTTAAAATTTTCAAAGCATAGGGAATCGCGTTTGAAAAGCTCACAGTTGCAAATATATCAGATAACATACAACTGGCTTATCTCAAAACTAATAATAGAGTTTGGAGATTCATATTAGTACTTTGTCGACCGAATAAATATTTGACAAATCAACATCTTTGACAAAGCAGGGAGATAGATGTGCTTGGTAATCTACAAAAATCAAATGCAACCCAAAGTGGATTCAACCCTTTCTCTCACCGCTAAATGTTTTTTTTTCTCTATTGCCAGCTCATGCTGAATCACAAAGTAGTGGCTGTTATTGATTTGTGTGTGCGTGTTAATGCGACGCTAGTAATCAGAGCAAATCCAAAAGGAGAAAACCAAACTGAGACATTCATCCCGACGCACACCGAATAAACAGACCGTGCATCATTATCGGGTGACAGATTCCCAGACGAGTGTGTCCAAGAAGGCGGCTAATGACGAACAGAAAAAAGGGAGAGGAGGCGGAGCACGCGGCTAAGATTCACAGTGTGTTCTCCAGGTGTTGTACGATAACCATGTCTCTCTGTCGTAGCATGCTTTTTTTCTATTACACGGCTTCCTTACTCTGTCTCACACTGCACTCTGATAACTCACTATGTTTATAACTGGATGTGTGGCTGCCTCTTCCTCTCTCTGTCTCTCGACGTCTGTGCGTCTCTTGGCTGCAGAATTTATCATAATGAAATCAAACATCATCCTCTAGTGTATGACTAAAGGCGCTAATTAAATCATTTCCATCTGGCAGTAACCTACCATAGGTAAATAAGTGCTTTAAAAAGCCAAGTGCAGTAGACACCTGCAGTGAGGGCATATCTTCCTATTGCATCTGTTCACACTTGCATGTCTCTCCTCGTCTCCACACCCATACGACACACAACTTATTCGTGTATATACTTCAAGTCCGCCGGCGACTCTCTTGCACAAAATGGTCGCTGCGGAAGCTGAAGCTCACAAAAGCCGGGAAGACAAAAAAAAAAAAAAGAGTGTTGTCTCCACTTGATTCCAGCTCGCCAAAAGGTCAGCGGAGGAACTCACCTGTGCAGGAATAGTCATCGATCCTGATGTAGCCCGTATGGCAGATGCACATGAAGGAGCCGGGGGTGTTAACGCACATGGTGTTCTCCCTGCAGTAGTGCTTCCCCTCAGCGCACTCGTCAATATCTGAGGAGAAAACAAGAGACAAAGAGAGAGCACAAAGCTGGTTTAGACGTGGTTTGCTTTAAGGTCGCAATCAAGTGCAACTTACTTACTAACCATGCTATTAATCAGGATGCTGCATTGATAGCTCAAGCCTCAAACCTCAACTTCAGAGCCTAATGGTCGATTTTGATTTGCTCCATATTCTTCAAAACCTCTTTAGCTGAGTGACGTTAAATAGCTTCATCAGCTTTCCCTCTAGACACATGTTGATAAAGGCCTCGTTATGAAGGCAACGGTAATATGTTGTATTGTTGACATTGTGTGCAACATTTTGATGTTGCATAATATTCTCTACACCGTGACACAAGAGCATCCCATGATATACAGCACCATGCTTCCTGGTAACTTGGAGAGAGGAGTGGGAGTCCAGAATTGCTGTGGAATGAAAGTTAGGACTCACTTCAGGTGACGGCCTGAATACATTTGGAAGACAGCCACCAAATAATATTTTTGTACTTCAGCTGACAGTGTTAAAATGTTTTAAAGGGACAGATGACGATGAGGAAAAGGAGAGGCTGAAGTTAATTGTACAGTAAAAAGTTGTAATTTGTTTAAAATATTCTGATGTGACAAACATTAAGCCTATTTATCACATGTGTCGATGTGCATGTTTGTTGTTGTTGCACCAGCTGATTACAGATATAAATTAGCCGACTGGAGCTTATTGTCTTGCTGGGTTCTACAAAGTTGGTTGTTGTTGTTCGGGAGCTTCCTGAATTCATCAAAGACGATGGAGCGGGCCATAATTGACTTTGGCATTCATTAAATTATAATTACAGATAAGACGACATTAACATGTAGTCACTGCAGATTTCTTGTAAAAGAAATGATCCGGCTTTGTATGACTGATTTTCACAACAAGCCCTCCAGCAGCAGGACAACATCATTTGTTTGTGCCTTCCAAAATCAGTACAAATCACAGATAAATACATTTGTTTTATGATCTCCCGATATGATGATATGATGATAATGCTATGGTTAAGGTTTGGTTAGATTAGCGAGAGCTCATGGCCTGGGTTATTATAACTACTTCGTCAAGGATTTAGGGAGCTTTATCGCCATGGTTACAATGATTTTAGCCAGGCTTAAAAGTTAGTTGAATATTAGTTTCCTGTGTTAAAGATGTTTTACATAATCAACTGAATTACTCATTTGTTACCTTAATAATTGCTTGTGTCAACACAAACGTTATTTTTGTGAGGGCACTCTTTTTATCACGCAGACTACCTGCACAGCAATGTTACGGTGACATCCCCCCCGCATTATACCGCGGCTTAGTTCGGGTGTCTTTCACATCCTGGGAACCCCCTCATGCCCGAGTTGGTTCTCGCTGAAGAAGGTTGCTTAAAGCTTCCATGCAGCCAGTGGGGAAAGGGCTATTTGTCTTCATCAGAGGGAGACAGAGGTCGAAAAGCAGAAGGTCCAGGAGAGGCGGGCGCTGAAGCACTAAAGGTTGCGCCACTCAATTTCCAATCTATACAAAGTAAAGCACTCCACACAGCGGCTCCACTGCTCTGCTCCCGTCTTGTTTCCGGTCATTCAGCTCATCAGTGTGCTTGAGCATACTTTAAATTGCATAAGCTGTAAATAGAGAGTGTGTGTAGAGGAAGAATCACGCCACTGGCAAAGTTAATCGAAAAAAGACTCGCGCTGCACACTGCACGCAGGTGTTTTCAATTATACCGGCTGATTATACACCGAGGCTCAGTTGGGCAAAGGTTTGCTGGGACTTACATGGGGTCACCAAACAATCAAGCATAGTCAGTACCTTATCACACAGTTCTGACAAAGAGGTCTAATCAGGCATAATAAGTGAAAACACCTGTGCACGGGTGTCCAAGCCCTTGTGTGTGTGTGTGTGTGTGTGTGTGTGTGTGTGTGTGTGTGTGTGTGTGTGTGTGTGTGTGTGTGTGTGTGTGTGTGTGTGTGTGTGTGTGTGTGTGTGCGTGTAGGTGTGTGTCATGTGTTTCTGGTGTCCCTTTATACAGTATTTGTTATAGTAAACCACCTACACTTTTTCGCTCATCTTGCCTGATTGGACATCTACTCAGGTGTGTGTGGCTGAACACAGACCATGCATCAACTCTCACTCTCCTGTTGCACCTGGTAAAGTCAGACAATCTGCTTCCTTATGACCTCTGTGGTCAAGTGGTTAGAGGGCCTGCTCACCATTCATTAGATTATCGGTGCAATTCCAGCTTGGCATTTTCTTTTTCCTCGATTTCCCCGATAATTAGTAGTCTACACTGAGTTCGGTGTTCTCAAATAATTCAAAGCAAAGCTCCATCCAATTTAAACCTGACCACAGGTCGAATCAGCCAGAATATCTGAACGGAGTCCCAATGGACACTGACTGTTTCATGTGAAAAGGTAGTTACCATAGCGCCCACCCAACTCTGCAGCTCAATTCAGCTTTGTGCTAAGACACTTGTGGTAAACACACTTGAGTCTCACGACTCCCCGTTTATAAAATCGTATTTGGTTTCCAGATAAAACAGTGTGTATCTCCTCCGCCAAACATAAAACAAAGGAAAGCGGAAGTAAATAAGTGACTAGTGAAGAAAGTGGAGTAGAGCAAGGGAAACACTTGTCTTTGGTGACCCAAACAAGACCTAAAATGCAACCAAATAGACATCAAGTGGCAGGAAATACAACTCTAATGGGGTGCTCATGTAGCCTGTTATTGGACTGAATTGCGTTCCATGTTGTTGCACTAACCAATCAGAAGAGAGTGGCATGTCTGTCCCACCAATGTCAATGCATTGTCTGTGACCTGAAGTTGCAGTTGTGGTTGCAAAGAGCATTTTTTCACAGAAATGTGTTGATTGAAGAGTTATTTCTCTAAAATGCAGCGCTGTTGATGGAGAGCTACTTATCTATGTAAGAAGATATCGTTCTCATTCTCTATCCTTTAGCTTTGATTAGATTAAACCATCAATGGGCACACCACCGGATCTACTGTATCTGGATCGCTGAACAAATCTGTGGGTGGCAATTCAAAGGTCTGGAACAAGCTAATGCTAATGTTGCTCCGTCTCTGCTGGATATGTTATGTGGGCAATTGTTTGCTAACGTGTTAGCAAACAACTTGCCACGCCGATGCTCTATCAGGGCTGTGTTTCCATGAGATTGCTTTAAAGGCTTTCGGCATCCGAGTAATTAAAACTCAGTTAGTGTAGCTTTAAGAATCTCATTTATTAGATTGTATTTCTTTCTTTCTCTCTCATGATTCCATATTTGGATCCATATTAGCTGTTGCCTTAGCAACATCTATTCCTGGGTTCTAAACTGCATGCCAAACCATTAGACAGAAGACGCACTTGCCAGGGTAAACAAAATCATCTTGATAATGTGATGCAACCAAATGCAAGTCGATGCAAATCCAAGTTGATCGAAACAAACCCGGCTGTGTAACGAGCTCCAAGGCCTTGTTCCTGTTGATAGCACAGGTCAAACACGGACACTTTTTGAGAGACAAGGCCCATAGTCCTTGACAATTGACATATTTATTATTCATTCACGGTATTCAGTGTCTGAAGCGCGTAAGAGGACATTCACCCCTGAATATGTTCTGTGCCAGGTGCTTTTGCGAAGAGCACTTGAAATTGAATTTCAATAGATTTGCATTGGCATTCACTCGGCTTGCATGTCCTTGGATAGAGAACCGCCCAACAACACATAAACTAAGAGCTGTGCACCTGCCTACAACTGCATTCACATTACCTTGGTCTTCTTCCTTTCACAGTTTTATCAATACTTGCTGCCTCCTGCTATTCAAAAGCTTTATGGATAAATGTGACAGACAGACAATGGCCACGAAAGTACACGTGTCCTTCACTAAATGAATGGAGACTAATTAAACCCTGTGACAGAGATGTAGAGAAGGTTGGGAGAAAATGGAAGAGGAGAGGGAAAGGGCAGCAAGTAGGGCAGGTGAGGAGGAGAACTGAATAAGAGACAAAGACAGAGTCACGACAAGCTTCACTGTAGAGCTCGACTGGGAGATGAGACAGCCGGGGAGAGGGCGAATGACTGAGATAGTGAAATGGAGAGAGATACAGAGGGAGGACAGAGTGGGGTGAAGAGAAAAGGGAAGGCAAAGTAGTGGATTAAACAGAGAAAGATGTGGAGTGAGAAAGAGCCAGTGTGAAGAAAAAGTGGAAGATAGTAAACAATTGAGATTTAGATGGCGGAGGAACAGAAGAGGAGAGAAAGCAGTGGAAGGTATTAACTGTGGCGAAAGAAACAGGCGGTAAGAGAACACATTCAGTCCGTCCGCGGTCGCAACGGTAACCTTGAGCGGAGGTCTAAGTTGACAGCTCTCCCGCTTTGTGATTGGCCGTCCGCGCTGCGGCTTTGATTTAGAGCCTATTAGCTGTAAGACACCATCCATCCCACCACCAGTGACAGCTGTTACATTTGCTAAAACAATATGTTAGGAGGTGAGATGATGAGGGGCATTGCATGGGGGGAGAGCGGCCATCTCCGTCTCCATTAACGCACTCCATTTTCTTGATTGGCCTGTCACATGGACACATGTGATGCGCCAAGCAAAGAAGGCTGGCTAAGAGTCAGCAGCGGCTTTCAATTGCCGAATGGAGTGCTTTGGGTTAATCTTTAGCCACAATAGATGGATGGAAAAAAGGCTTTCTCAACTACTGAATCAATAGCAGTCATACTTGAGGAAGGCGGGTAACTTTGTGACAGAAAACGTCCTTGTTATGCATAACGAGGGAGGGCTTTTAGTTTGTGCTGTCAGACAAAAACCAGAGCAAGCTACAGCTACCTCATTCTAAATCACACCAGCATTTTTAATATCACTAAAAAGTCAGCAGTACAACACACGTTTTTTAAAACGTGATGACTAATATTAGATTTCCAATCTCTTTCTCTCTCTACACAGGTTCCGGCACACCCTGCATTTCTGACCCCACGCTGTGTATCCCTGATGGGTGTGGTCAAAAGCGCTTTGTGTTATCCCTGTTACGACATCAAGCGGTGATGTCACTGCATCACCGTAGCAAACTGAAGGCCTTCTGCTTGTCGTAATCCAAACGGGCGAACATAATGATAAAGAATATTGCTAAAGAAACATATAATATGCTGCTGCACTGAAGAAAAAATACCATTATGGGAGCTGTAGCTTTTTAATAAACAACTGAAGCATCGTTTAACTCTGTCCTAATCCCAATCAGGTAAAAATGATAATAAGCAAGTGATCTGCACTCGGTTATGTTATAATATTAACCGTTGAAATAAATCCTTGCAATTAGACGGCCTCTAGTGCTGTTGGACCTAATGTATGACAACCTGGCATGTAGAGCTATTCATCCATCTGCGTATATTAAAATGAATGCTATACATGCCAACTTTTGTTCTATCGTTGGAGGTTGTGACGCTTCATTGATATTTCTAACTATAAAAAAAGGGAATATGGGCTTATTGCTTGTAGTTCCTAAAAGGGAGCGTCCTCACTATCTGTGTTTCATACTGCAGTACACCGCGGTCTGGGAGTCGGGAGATAGCGCTGGCATTGTGTCTGGATGTCCTACAAAGACACTCGGATGTGTGCCGTTCCACCAGTGGTCTCTCTCGTTCTCTTTATCGCTCTTTCATTCTGTCTTTTTCTCATCTATCCATCCCTCCCCTAACCCCGCACGCTTACTCGAGCAGATGGTTTTCAATAAAACGGCAGAGGGGCGAGGTTTGCCAAAACACTGTCTGATATTCTTCAGCAGCCAGTTCCCTCATGGACAGATAGCAGTGAGAGGAAAGAGCAAAGAGACAAACAATTGTTGTCCCTGCTGGCCGAATAGTGGCCCACTCAGCAAATAATCTCCACTGTTGGCCTCGGCTTGTAATGGGTGGAGCAAGGTGACGGAGACTGTTACTGGACGCCTCTTTGGCTTTTAAGGGAGTGAGTTACAGTTTATGGCTTTTTACGTGTTGAATTTGTATGTGATTTTCAAGTCTTTGAAATACATTTCTTGGAATAATGGAACAATACTAGTAAAAATGTATGCAGTACATGTGTTGCTTTAAGCCCTTGTTTTTAGTGTCCCAAGAATCGTATCTTGATAATATGACTGCAGCTAAAGGTGGAAATGTATACACACTACACATGTAGTGGCTTTAATAGCACTTTAAAAGAATAGTTCAGGAGTAAGATGAGAAGATCGATAACGTTCTCATGTGGGTGAGGTACATATGAAGCTATACAACCAGGAGATGGTTAGTTTAATTCAGCAGGAAGACTGAAAGCCTGAAAATGTATTTTTCTTGGCCAGGCAGAGTGACTTCCTGGATGTGTCACATTGAGGCCACTCTAATGAGATTTAGAGGTGCTGGTGGAGCCATGCTTGCTGTTTACTGTCATTATGCAGCTGAAATAAGCTGGCTATAGCTTCATTTAACGGACAGATAGATACAAGTGTGGTATTGAAGCAAAGAAGCTTTTTTCCCCAAACTGGTTCTTTAATATTCAACTGTAATCATTTGAAACAGGGATACTACACACAGAAATCAAAGGATTCAATTAGAGTTGCAACAAATCTGAATCCAATTTTTAGATGATTCATTTAACTTTCTTTTTTTCTATTTGCTGAGGAAGTACACATTTAGGACTATTAGCATATTGTGTGGCTCCAAGTTGCATTTAGGGTGTGTCTGGGAAAAACAGCGAAATTACTCACATACTTTCCTACATTCAGAAGAAAATGGCTTTAAATAACAAATGTGTAGCTGTTTTTTTAAATCAGATTGATCCTTTATTGTAGAAATCCTTTGACGCTATTATCATTTTTGTGTGAAATAACCAACAGCTCAAAATGGGTTTCTTTGACATGTTGCATAGTTTATTTCCCTAGTCGTTACCTAAACACGAAATGCATGTTTTCGGCATGTTTTCAACTTACCAAATTGAACAATCACTTCAAAAAATAAACGGCCTCACAAAGACCCCAAACAAATGTGCAAAACCTCACTGCCAATTTGGGCAGAAGCAGGAGCCAATTAAGATGACTGAGTGGAAAGAATCCCATTAGGAAGCAGCAAGAGTGACAATTTGCATACTGAGAGCCCCGTCATTGTCTAAATACCAGACACTCACACTGTGATCAATCACTGTGAACACTTAGAAGTCTGCTTCCTGACTTAGAACAATGAACATCAAATAAGGAAAAGGTGGAAAAGGAGGTGCTTTTGTGTGTGTTTGTGTGTGTCTGTTGGTGGCATTGCAATAAAAGTGTGTTACTAGTTGTTTCTTGTCATGGTGTGCACACAACTCTTTGACACATGACAGCCTGATAATTTCCACATAAAGTTCCACCCAAACTGAAAACCCCCTCGTGGATCCTTCTCTGCAAACATCTAGCAGCCCTTTAATGACTGCGCCGAGCGTTTGTGTGTGTGTGTGTGTGTGTATGTGTGTGTGTGTGCGCGTGTGTGTCCATATGTCACATTAAACATGCACTTAGCACACTTCGATTTGGCGCGCCTTAAATGAAGCCTGCTGCATCCCATATAGAGCAAACTGCCGTGTGAATGGGATTTCGCTCTCCGTCACGGCTTTCAATAAACTGGGAAAGAGTTTCCAGCACGCGTTAAATTGATAGAGCATCATTATCCATCACTCGCCATGGACCATGAGCAGTCTCTAGACCAGAAGTCTAGACGATGAGTAACACGCAGCACCGGCAACGTCTATCTATTTGTACTGAAAGAAAATCTTCTTTTTTAATTCTATTACGAATATCTTTTTATGCTGGGTTTTTATATTGCCTTGCGCCTTTATTTCTTTGCTTAAGATGCTTTGCATGTTGTACAAATAAACTTTCTTAGCCATGACAGGATCACGTTTAGTTCAATGATGTATGTGTTGCTATGTATTTTTTCCCTCTTCTTTTGTTATTTTTGCATTGTCTTTCTTTAATGACACTTCTCATTGCTCATGCATTTTGATGTAAAGCAAACTGGCTTTACTTGTAATTAAATGTGTTTCGTATATAAAATTGCCTGGCCTCCTGTCATCGACATCTCTATTGACTTTTTTGAGGATATCTAGAGCAGGATATTAATTCAAATAAAACTCAGTCGAGGTGATATCTTTTAATCGTTTAATTAATTATTTCATAATTTTCGTTTCCTGTTTCTTACTGTGTGGAATGCAAGAAAATAGCTGGGAGAGGTTAACCATCAATTAAAGAGCTCAACTAGTTTTACTTTATAGAAATTAAATCGGATTGGGTTGTACACATCTTGATGAATTGACGAGACGTTGTAATAATAATGTATTCATAGTAATCGAGCAATAAACAAAAAGAAAAGAATATTTGGATTCTTCACTGAAGTAAAAAAAAAATACCACAATGGAACAATTGCTACATTGCAAATACCTGAGATTTGTACTTAAGAGCTGTACTTGAGCAAATGTACTTTGGTCTTGTGTCAACTTTTATCATAACATAAAGCGTGCAACGGCCTTATCGTCCAGCCGTCATGGATGTGAAGAAGAAAATTCCTTTCCGAGTGAAGAGCAGACAGTTAACTAAGTGTGATCCCATCAAGGAAAAGGAGTCGAGAGGAGATGTCTGCCTCGTGGCATTTGAAGGATATTGGTGAAGCAGTAATCAGATACTGTTATTTACACTGGAGGGGACCGTCTGGATGACGGCGGGATTGTCTGTCTTGTGTGACATTTCAGCGGGGTCACAGAGGTGAGGTGTGTATAAACACACGCAGCCAGTCAGAATGTGTGTGTGTTTGACCGCGTGTTTATATACGTGCGTGTGATTCATCCCAGTGTGTGTTTGTGTGTGCGGGGTGGGGTTGGGGTTGGGGGTGGCATCTCGGCAGTGATTTGGTTTTGGAGGAGGCCGTGCTCTTCAGTCAGTGCCAATTAGCCTGCTCCCACCTTGTGACATTCAAAAGACAGCAGTGGCAATCGGATCGGTCTATGTTCACACACGGTATGCTGACACAAAGACACACACACAAAGACACACACACACACACACACACACACGCACACACGCACACACAGCCGTGGCTTACAGGCGATACAAACCTCACTCTGTGTGCAAGCAAGCTAGACTTCTTTTCAATCCTTCCTCAATTTTCTTTGAATGTTAAGACTAATCCAAAACCAACAATGACTTGATCCTTCTAACAAGTATTACCTGAAAAGCCAAAGCCTGATTTGACTTGTTCATCTGTGCCATAAAACTCCATT
Organism: Cyclopterus lumpus; assembly: GCF_009769545.1. Lineage (NCBI taxonomy): Eukaryota > Metazoa > Chordata > Actinopteri > Perciformes > Cyclopteridae > Cyclopterus > Cyclopterus lumpus. Next base: position 7,530,099 of record NC_046971.1, on the reverse strand, counting down.
GTGGTCCAAAATCTATTAAAAAACACTCCACTGAGCTCCACACACAGGCGACGCGCTGGCTGACATGTTCCTTCATTACAATGAACATAGGCACTGTAGTTAACTCCACCAGGTGTCAGCCCGCAGGGAGATCATGTGCTTGTGTGTGTGTGTGTGTGTGTGTGTGTGTGTGCGTGTGTGTGTGTTTGTGTGTGCGTGTGTGTGTGTGTGTGTGTGTGTATGTGTGTCTGTGTGCATGCGCTTGTGTATCTGTTTGTCATCAGATAATTTAACATACGAGTGGACCAATCAGCCTAAAAAGTAACACCACAAACACTATTCCATTCAACTCCATTGAACTGTGGAGGCATAAATCTATCTATCTATCTATCTATCTATCTATCTATCTATCTATCTATCTATCTATCTATCTATCTATCTATCTATCTATCTATCTATATTTCTCTTTATCTATCTATCTTTATCTATCTATCTATCTATCTATCTATCTATCTATCTATCTATCTATCTATCTATCTATCTATCTATATTTCTCTTTATCTATCTATCTATCTATATTTCTCTTTATCTATCTATCTATCTATCTATCTATCTATCTATCTATCTATCTATCTATATTTCTCTTTATCTATCTATCTATCTATATTTCTCTTTATCTATCTATCTATCTATCTATCTATCTATCTATATTTCTCTTTATCTATCTATCTATCTATCTATCTATCTATCTATCTATATTTCTCTTTATCTATCTATCTTTATCTATCTATCTATCTATCTATCTATCTATCAATCTATCTATCTATCTATCTATCTATCTATCTATCTATCTATCTATCTATCTATCTATCTATCTATCTATCTATCTATCTATCTATCTATCAATCTATCTATCTATCTATCTATCTATCTATCTATCTATCTATCTATCTATCTATCTATCTATTAAACTCTTATCTATTGATGGATTTGTTTAAATTTGGTTTGGTTCACGGTCCCTGAAAAAGCGAGTTAGTAAAATAACACGCTCCACACATTATATCAAAATAAAATCTTGTTGCATACTTTGTCTCTTTCTTTTTCCTCGATTTTACAGGATATTATTTTGTATTTCACATTTCCCACATGGATACGACACAAAACACCCAAACAGCCCTTCGTATTGAGCAATCCTGACGGAGACTTTCTAAAGTAGGGCATTTCAGAACCAGACAACAATGGGAAATGTCTCTCTGTCTGCAGTCCTCCACAATGCCGAGATGAATAATAGTATTATCTCAACACATTGAACTATGCTGATTGTTCAATTTAGAGACAATCACACAGTCTGTCACTTCTCCACTGCTCGCCCCTCCGTCTAATTCTGTCCCAAACACACGCATGCATGTTGCAAAATAGGCCTTCAGTCTGACTGCGTCGTGAGGAGGAGAGGATGGAAGAATTTAAGAATAACTGGGCTCTTTTTTTTTTTTCTTCTTCTGTTGGAGAACCCACACGCTCAAACGCACGCATACACAGACGTGCACCTGCACACATACACACAGAGACTTACACAAAGGCAGGGCTAGTATCCCCCTGAGTTTTCCCTACTGCTGCTTCTATGAAACATTTACACAGAAGTGATCTCATCGTCTATTTTGAGCCCATCTCTGACCTAGGATTGTTTTAAAGAGCTAGTATCTGTCTCGGCTTTTTTTTGGTGATGTTTGCCTTTACTTTTGAAAAGAGGGAGAAGAAGAAAAAAAAACGTGTGCAGATTTTTAAAAAGAATATATGTTCTTTGAGGGCTTCGTTCTTTCTGCTTTATGATCTCTCTGCTGTGTTCGACACACACAATTGCCTCCTAGTTGGACTTCTCATCTGGAGTCACAGCCGCCGCTGTATTGAAACTCATCTAGAATTGAAAGCAGACTATTTCACTTATCTTTCTGTACATCTCGACGTAGTCTACCTATTACATGAAGACGCCCTCTCCATGTATCCTCCATGTTTTGGCAAGACAGTTCTTTCATTTTCAACACAAAGCACACACACACACACACACACACACACAATCATACAGTAGAAACACAGAGAAACACATAAAATCAATTGCTTTTAAGAGAACCCCATCAGTAAATTGAGTCCATTTCAGGTTTCTCTGTGCAGCCTGTGATACAAACACTGGCTTTCAATTTCATAGCGAGAGTCAGGGCGGCTCTTGAGATGAAGAGTGTTGATGTCGGAGGCACAGGTCCTTAGTTTCACACTGGTGGTGGCATGCGTCGCTCAATGCTTATTTCCACCTTAATAAACCATCTAAATGTCCTTGGATATTGCCCATGTGATAACGTTGATAATAATAAAAAAAGCTGTAAGGATGCTATTACAATATTTTCTCATAGTTTTCAGTATAATTTCTGGGCAAAAAACAATGTCAATGTGGGAGTGGAACAAAAATGTAGCGATGAATCAAGAACAATTAAAAGTCAGACGTATAAAATATATAAAAAATGACGTACAAATATTGATTAGTGCAGCTTTAAAGTAAAAGGAGCAACACTGCAAGGTACACAACTGAACTACATTACAAATATGATACCTGCATATTCAAATTGTAGAAGTAGAAGTAGGTATTAATCAGCAACATGTTCTTGAGTATTCAGAGCGAGTACTCGTGCAGGATGTCCCCTGACTGATTGTCATGATGGTCTCATCTGGGTGGGCAAATTCGAGAAGATGTTTTAATTCCTATACATCCCTAGATTATGAATTGATATGATGGGCCTTGCCGACCGGCAGCTTATTAGCAATCATCATACAATAATAGATTCCTGCCGTTCAAAACGGGGGAACGTGCCTTCCCTGGAAATCCTCTCTCTTTCATTACATCGTCTCCCTGGAGCGTGTCAGGACTACTGGCCACCCAAAGATGCCTGCTGGAAGCTCCCATGTAGTGTTTGAAGTAACTTCTATTACACCGGGATATTTAAGATACCTTTGGCAGATTTACAGGTCTATAATGTATTTTCTGAATAAGGTTATTTTTTTTACTAGTTACTTCCCCCCCCCCCCCCATTATCTTATTAATTTTGTCTAGAGCCAAATTATATTCTGAAGGAAACAGGAGGTGATATATATACTTTAGTGCAATCTGTCAACTTTAGTCTTTGCCATGTATCATATAACACAGCATAGTTTACTTGAATTATAAAAAGATATCAATATAGATGCAGGTTTTGAATCCAAGTTATGCCAATGCTTAATTAATAGAGTTGGGATTAAATGACGTGCACTGTTTTAAATGTGTAAACAGACACGCCTACATATACCACACTAGTGTCTCCTAAATCTCTCAGTCAAAAATAGTTTGTGTCAATGTGTTTATGATCAGCTGCATACCAAATATGTGTCAGCACATTATCAGGACAATGCCATTTTTCACTTGCCAATGTGTACATATCTTAACTTCAAAACCACAAAACGTTTATGAAGAGTTTAACACATTGTTTTTATTAGAATTTTAGGTTCAAAACGACATCACTGTTAGGATGACATTGCGTAATATGCAAAGGCACTAATAGGGCAAAATAACAACAAGTTGAATAGATATGAAAAGCCATCATAAATAATTTATTAATATTAACCGTGTGAACATTTTAGTATGGGTAAGGTTTTGCTCACTGAGATGGTACGGATATCATATATAAGCAGCATTTTCAAGTTGTTGGTTGAGGTGCAGCTTTAATACATTATTTTGGCAAAGCATCATATTTAGTAACAGATGTTTTGTAGGTAAAATCATAATCTGCAAAGTAAATAGTAGGAAAACAAGGACATCTGAACATCTGGAATGCAGTGGTGTGTACCATACATAGTAAGATCAATTTAATGAATATGAAATAGAAGAAAAGTTCCACAGAGTTGTACTTCAGCACCGTGCCTGAGTAAATGTTAATTACTCCCCCCCCTGTCTGAATTATGTTTTTTAAGAGATCATGGTTTAACAACAGCATGCCAGATGAGGTCAGCATTTGCCATTCGAACATCGCCGACAACCAACAGCACAATTTCCCATTAATTCAAAACAGATATTTTCAATTATGCAGACTCCCTGAGACTCTCTAATTACCTGTACAACTGCTCATAACCGGAAATTAATGTGAGCTCTGCAGCAGCTGTGAGCTACGACTCGTTCATTTAGCACCGCGGATACAGTAGCAAAGATCTCTGGAGCTCGTTTGACGCTGACGCGTCATCTTGATCAAGGTGACAGAAAATGTATTACAGGTTGTGTGTGTGTGTGTGTGGACTGTAGATAAAAAAAAAGACATGTACTCACAAACAGATGCTCTAAAACGACGCACACACAATGCAGAAGGAAGATCAAGAAGAAGCTGTATATTGACGAGGCGGCTGTCAAGGTCCTACGCAGAAGATTGAACAACTTTGATGCCACGTCTGCTCATTAGACGCAGTTACGACATGATGTTTACTGCATATCTTACTGCGGGGATAGCATCGGGGATGATAAAGTCATCACTTTTTAACGATGCATCTGGTAAAATGCCGTCAAGACGCGAGAAGAGGAATTGAGCCGAAGCGCCGTCAATTTAGTGAGTGAATGTTTGAACTCTTGAGCAGGTTTTTAATAGCTTCACCATCAACGTGAAATGGCCTGTTCAATGAGGTGTGGAGCGCGCTCTCCAACCGTGTAACGCGGGACATTCAGCAGGCAATCAAGTAAATATTGTTTTTAAAAAAGAGAGCAATGCTGGTATAATCAATCGCATTGTGTTTCACGTTTTAAAAAAAAGTGCAACGTGGTGACATCTGCATTCAGTAATGAATGACCTCACTGATGGCGGATGGCGTGATTATACTCAGTCCCCCTGCATAGTGACACTATGCATGCAAACATAAAGCCCTTGAGCATGTTTTTATATCACAAATTGATCAACTGACTGAAAAGGGAAACATTAATCGCTAAAAAAAAAAAAGTGTTCCGAAAAGCAGTTATTGCACGTTGTGGACACACAAATAATGAGGGGATTACAGTCTCCCATCACAAAAGGATTATGTGATAACAGCATTAATTCAACAAAGTGTTTCCATGCGGACTTAGCAAATGTCTACATTATTTAGCAATTCAGTGTGTACGTATTTTTTTTTGGGGGGGGGTTAAAATACAATCAAACTAACAAAAGCAGCTCAAATATTTAAAGAAAACATTGTGATAAAGTGACAAAGTTGTTTTTGAGGGAATTCTTCCAGGTGTCAGGTCAGGCAAGAACAAATACACATAACTAAGATTGTGTTCACTGTGCCGGATTATCTACCTTGGGCCTGGAGCAAGTCTACGGAAGCGGCTTTTCTAATGTTCCAAAAGGAATAGCAGAAAACACTTTCTTCTGAAAGGTGTAAAATAAGCCGTCACATCTCCTACTATGCTTACTGTGAGACGACCCTGGCAGGGAATAAAAGAAGCAAAGCCGTTTTATATATTTTCAAGGTGAGGGCAAGGTGAGGGCAAGGTGTTGTTAGTGGTTACAAGGGCACACGTCTAAAGGAAAGAAAGTCAGAGTAAGCACGCACACACATATAAAGAGTCCAAGGTTGATGTATATTCACCTCCCTGACCCCCAAACTCTGACTAGTCCACCATGTTATTTTAAAATAAAACATGTCTTTGCATGCATATCTCTCTCTCTCTCTCTCTCTCTCTCTCTCTCAACCCAACTGGTTGAGGCAGATGGCTGTTTCTTTTCTTTCTGTTAAAGGGGAGCTTTTTTTTTTTCCCTCGCCCAGTCCGTGCTCGTGAGGTAACGTAGGGTTCCTGTAAAAAAAAAACATATGAAAAGTGTCTCGCGATAACTTCTGTTATGATTGAAAAATGAATTGAATTGAATTGCGACTGTCTTGTCAAAGATCTGCGTGTTATCCTTGAGCTCATTTAAAAAAAAAAAAACTCAATCAGCACTCAGAGTGTTATTACATCTGTAAATTCTTCTGCGTAAAAATAATTACATTTGTCTTTTTTTTTTTTTAAACAATTTCCTCCCAAAAAAGCCAAGAGCAGGTTCCTCCCATGACCCCTTTTGATGCAGCCCGGGCACGATCACAAAAAGAACCACCACGTGACCACTCTCAGAAGGCAAATAAACTTCTGCTAAAAGTCGGGGGGTTGTTATTCAAAGCCGTGCCATACCTTCACAGTAGGCGTTATCGTCTCGCAGCGGGCGGAAGCCATCCTTACAAACACAGCAGTCACCTGCCTCCAGGTTCACACAGTCGGAGTGCTCCACGCAGCCGTGGCCCTCTGAGCAGAAGTCATGACCTGCAGGAGGCCCGCAGAGGAAAAGGTTGAGACCCGGAGGAGAGAAGACGAGAGGAGTGATGGAGGCGCACAGGGCCAGTGGAAAGGTTATGTCACAGTATCACAACCTTTACACTGAGCGGCCCATACTGGGGCTTCTTTCCAAGTCATATCAGGGCAGAATTACGCTAATTTGCTTTATTTCCCATCTGTTACATCTGACTTCATGATCTTAAGGGAAATAAAAAATACAATATGCCGTTTGAGTCCATTTCCTAAGAATCTTTGTATTGCTGCCGCTACTTTACAGGCGACCGTTGTAAAAAATGTAACCACTTGAAAATACTCATGTTCCACCATACGAAATGAATGTCATAAGTAAGTAAGGTTTTATTTATATTGCACTTTTCACAGACAAAAGGGTCACAAAGTGCACAAAGTCGTCAATTAAACTCAAATTCACAATAACATAAGGCATAGAAGCAATGTCGAATGGGATAATCTTTCCTGCGTACCTCTGCAGACTTTGCAGCATCTGTCATTCAAGGTGATCTGCTCCGACTCGGCACAGTTGAGTTCGGGACACGGCTCACTGGGGACCAGGCGGCGCATGCTCCTGTCCTGTGATGGGCAGAGAAACAAATCCTCGTGAGCTACTTCTTAGGTCCACTCTGACCCCCCTCCCCCCCCTTCCTTTGCTAAGGACCTGGATGTAATTATAAAGGTAATTATTCATCTACCGTGTTTCCTCTCCCCCCCCCCTCCTCCCTCCTGTGTGTTCATTACAAACCAATTACTCGTTGGTCAATAGCAATTCTTTTCCAAACTACTTCTGAAGGGAAATGGAAGCAGCCTTCTTCTCTCCTCCTGTTATTCTCAATGATTTACATCAGGATTCACGATGCATCTTTATTATACAAACATTGAATCCATCTCGTAGATTATCCCTGCATGTGTGTTTAGTGTTGAGTATAAAACCTGATTAAGAGGGTTCCTTTTTGCCCAGCATGCCTTTGGCAGGTCTCTCTAATGATCTCATCCGTGTCCCTCTGACTGATGCTAATTTAGAGTCATTAACACCAGACACCGTTGGACAAAGACAATATGCTTTTTCTCGCTATTTGTGGTGGGCAAATATGTCTGCAGGGATCTGTCTGCAGGTCCAAGAAATGTCACAGTTCATAACGTATGTTTGCATGAAAAACTTCCCCTAAAAGTCCCCAAAACAACTTTCCAAACAAGCTGTACAGTCTACTTCTTGCCACCACCCCCCCCCGCACCAAACGTGCTCTCCTCCCCCCCCCCTTCAGCCAGCAGGCAGACAGAAGATCAGAGGCGGGACAAGCAGCTGTCAGGGGAAGACTGCCGGAGTCTGCAACAGTGGACTGATTGACAGCACACCCCATCCCCATTTCTTTGATCTGCCCGGGACTGCCAGTCAGTTAACTGGGACTACAGATGGGCCAGGTGTGGGCAAGCAAGCCAGACAGCTGTCTGAAACTGCAGATTCTGATGGGGGCTTTGCAGAATTCATGGAGGGGCTGGTTGGTACAATAGAGTTGGGTGATTAAAAACTTCAAATCACTTTCCTGTGATTGATTGGGCCTGCCAGGCATAATGTGATCAAGTGAATTACTCCCAACAGAGAGCGACCCACCCATCTGGTGCGTCAGGCAGACGAAAACAAATAACTCGGAATAATTGGGGAAATGAATATGGTTCGGGACCCCTGTGGTATCTGTGGACTGGTACTGAAGTACGGCTGTGGCATCCTATGATTGACAGGTGCACGGCTCTGGCCTCTACAAATGTAAAGTTAATTAGGAGGGATTTGGCCAATTTCTTTACATTACAAAGAAAACGCTGACAGGCCAGATCAATACAATCTAGTGGACAATCTTGCATTCTGGCTCATTGAGGTTTGATTTATGCTCTCAGGCTTGCCCAAAGTAGCAGTGGAATGAGTATTTAGTGAGCTGTCATGCACCGCTACGTGAAAATTGTTAGAGTTGAAGTGCTTGGTTACATGAGTTACTATGGTGTCTCTTCCTGCAGAGGATTGATAAAGTAATTTAGAATACGTATGTGTTTTTTTTTTTATGTGTGTGTGTGTGTGTGTGTGTGTATGTGTGTGTTGACATGACTTACCTTGCATTCAAACAGCAGGCACCTGCCAGAGGAGTCCCGCACAGCCTTCTGATCCCCTTCCACAAGCTCTCTCCCACCAAACAAGCAGACAGCTGGTTGGAGACACGGAAAACATCATCAGCGTTATCACAAATAACAATCCTACACATAAAAGCACATTGCTCCCCTGAAAACACGTTTCATTAACATCATATTCAACATAAAAGATGTATTTCTCTCTTCTCACGTTCATTTGAAATGCAATCCATGAAATAGCCTCTTTAAAGATATCTGCAAGTGAACGCTTTTAAAAAATGCACACTGCTATAAGATGTTTTAGATGTTTAGATATTATGTGAGCTCAATCTGCATTGGGGTTGTTTATCTTGAGAAACTAGCGAGACTTTAAAAACTGTCCAACTGAAAAACCAGTGCAGTCACCAAGAGGCCACACAGACAGCCCTTCAGGCCTCTCTCCAAAGCCACGCCCCCAAAATGATCATAATGAAGGTAAACAAAAAAATGATGGATATTTCTAGTACTCACAGCTGTTAAGCTAGCAGCTGGTGGAAAACCAGCGCAGATATGCAGGAAGGTAGAAGCCCGTACAATCAATACAATGAAATGATTGGACGGACAGGCACAGCCACAGTCTGGGCATTTGATTTATTGATCGCTGACGGGATGTAAATTCTGTCCAAGCATCAGACCTGGGGTGACGGGGGCCTTCTCCATTGCTGGCCCCTCCCTCTGGAACTCTCTCCCCCATCACCTCAGACATTCTCCGTCACCCGCCACTTTCAAAACAGCACTTACAACCCATTTATTTTAACCTGTAATACCAGTTTTTAATTTTGTTTTTCACTATTGTCATCTTTTTTGTTTTGTTGTTGCTTGTTTGTCTTAAAATGTATGTGTAAGTATATTTGGGGAAGGTACATTGAACAGATGAATCCCTTTTGTCCATAAAAGGACAAAAATGATGATAGATACCTTGTATTTCCAGATTCAAAAGTAAGGCCTTTGTATTAATATATAAATTTACTAAACAATACCAAAAAAAAGAGCTCATTTATTGATTTATAACCTTAATCTACTCATAATCAATTATCATTACATATTTTCTCAAGCTATCTAATAACATATTCTCATTATATACATGTTCATCCCACAACACCCCCCCCCCCCCCCCCCCCCCCCCCGCCGATATATTCATATTCATACAAATCTACACTCCTACACTTGGTTGTGGACACGAACACTGGCGGAACACCAGGAATCTTATCTAACAGTTCTGTTTTACACGTATGATATAATCTGTCCTTGTTATTTACAGCTTTGTTTAAGTCCTCGGCTAAATCGAGCCAAACCAAATCAAGCACATCAAACTCAATTAAGCGTGATGAAATAATTAACATGTGGAGCGAGAGAGGGCGCTCCTCACTTCGGTCGCTGAGGAAAAATCTGTTTCCTGTTATTCTAAGGGGGGTGGGAGGGGTGGGGAAATAGTCACATGGGCAGAAAGTCGGCGTTGGATGAGGATCCGGGGTCGGAGGAAAAGAAATGATTGACACCGCAGGTCAGGCCCTGTTACAAAACAGTGAAGGTGCTTCTGAAACAGCCATGTGACGCTCTACTTGACAGACTATTAAAAAAAAAAAAAAATATATATATATATATATATATATATATATATACACACCGGTATATATAAACAGACTCGGGACTCCTCCCTGCAAAACCTTGCGCTGCCAGATAAGGCTTTAATTTGGAGAGCGAATCGTGTCTTTGTAGTGGGCAAACTCGCGGCACTCTTCTCTCCAAAGCCGGAGCATGCGTAATTAGCTGTGTGTTTGTCTACCTCGTTGGAGATAAGTGAGCACAAGGGGTGTCGAGTTGAAGGGGATTACCAGCTACGTGTTCATGTTGGTGTAACACGGAGTCATACTTTTAAAACCCCTGGCGTTGCAGCCATGACCCCGTGGGTCAGTGGGAAAGATGCTGACGCGAGCCGATTAGAATCCAAGACCTATGGTTCCTCGCTGATAAAGACTTAAATCGGGTCTATTATTTGCTTTGCGAGAGCAGCGGCGGCACCAGCGAGTGGGAGTGTGTGGTGAGAAAGTTGTCGAGTGAAGTCAGCTCGCTCAATCTGTGGAGAATGATATACAACGGAATATTATACAAACATTAAGTACCATTCATATGGTCTGTAGCCCTCTATAATTCACAGCGGCGGACAACCTTATGAATACGGAATTACGCTAATTCATTGTCTTCGTTCTATTCATTGACAGACGGGCCTTTCCACCTTTTTGAAAAAAAAAGCTAATGCGTCACATTTATTTGAGTTTCATTTGGGTTATTACCAGAAGAATGATGGGGTGAGAAAAGCTAATATCCTCTGAATATCCATTTTTATTGAGAGAATATGAGATGCAGAGCGCTGCGGTGAGGAGGCTAATAAGAGTTCATTGCCGAATCTTGTGGCAGAAAAACAGACCCTCCATGTAGCTGTGTGATGAAACAGAATTATTTATCCAGCAAGAACATATCAGAGCTCAAAAGTTAGAAAGCGGACATTTAAGAAGACACTATTGACACTAACAGTGTGCATCATTTCAGGCTTTTAGCATTTCTGTCGCCTTCACTTTTCTGAAAACCTCAACATGTCTGCCATAAATAGGAACTACTTCACGTCACATGCAGCGATCCCAGATTTACTGGCTCATGCCCGTGTGACCGGTGGCCATCTGTCTTTTGAAGCCCGCTCGTGAATAATTGATTGGTCCATGTATATGCAAAAGGATGGACTCTTCTCAAGAGACATGTTAGGAGGTAGCTTAGCAACACAGCAGAGCCCCGGTCAATTGTCAGGCAGCCCTTGTGGAGGCGTGATGTGTGCTCTAAATCCGGCGCCGGTTGTTTTTTTTTCGCCCGTGTGCGTGCTTGTTGGTGCGCAATTGTGTCCATGATTGTGCGAGAGGAGGAGGGTGATGAGGTTAAGGGTACTCCACTCACACTGGCACTCCTTGCAGCAGGCCCCCTTTACGTAGGCGGGCGCGGTGCCCGCCGGGCACCGAGACGGAGGGCAGGAGATGGCGTCGCACTGCACCGTGCCATTCTGGGGAGAAAGAGAGAAAGACAACAACGCTGTTTAAAGAGTGACTTCTATAGGCCCGACGGATACGGCAAGGTTCGGGCTGATGTTGACAAACTCTACACCAATATCGAGGAATTAAATCTGATGATACTTCTACTGATGTTTTCACAGACTTGATTTCAAGGACCCCATAAAGTTGGTGATTTCATCATGTTATGTACAGTAGTGTCATGTAAACGAGACACCGTTTCTAAACAAAAACTGCAATTTCTTCTCTTTTCTTCATTTCAATTTCAGCATATTAAATGTCGGTGTGACCGGGCACCCTGACAATCTAACTCTGTTGTATTTTGTAAATATGCTGGAGGGGGGAAATCAAGCGTATGCTTACTCTCTAAAGCGGTTGACGCCCTCTGTTGTAAAGCTGCACTAGCTTTCCACAGCAACCTGTAAATCCAATATATTTCAATGCTATCTCCTTTTCCCTCGGTTGTGCCTTTTAATTAACATTGCTTCCACGGATGAAAGCTCTGTGACAGCAACATTTATGAACCTGATCCACATAATTGATAACATCTTAATGCATGGCCTTTGAATTTTAAAGGTCACAGCTAATTGCCACACATAAGGTAAGGAACATATCCTATCTAATTCCTTAATTGCAGGCCAGGAATGGCAACACAACGTTTCTGGCGAATGAAGCAATTTCATTGGATGAGTGGGCAGAACAAATCCCTGATGATAATTATCATCTGTCAAGAGCAATTAGGTGCGGTGCACTGAGAGATATGTGATTTCCTATTTTTTTGCATGTTGGGTAGTGGTGCGCGAAGGCTTCTCATTGGCTGGTTGGAGGAGTTCAGCTCTGAATGAGTTTCACGTTCCAGAGCTGAGGAGACTGACAGCGAATGAAATCTGTTTGCTAATGTGGTACAAGGCCCAGATTTCCAATCGCTCCTAATTCTCTTTTTGGCAATTATTCACACTTTATGTAGCACAAAGTAGACCCTTGAGAGAGCTGAGCATTACTAAGCACTGTTGTTGATGCGTCTAATCCTGGGTACTGTGGAGGTTTTCAATACAGTATATTTTCTCGGGTAACTGGGGCAACCCGCCTCGACTGCTCGGAAATAATGAGAGTACAAGCCGTCGACAATGGGGCCTCTGCACTCTGCACCTCTACTCTACCAAAACACACCCACACACACACACACGCCCCCACCTTCAGACACTTGATGAACAGGGGAGCGAAACAAAAGCCAAGACCTACAATGGGAGCGACGAACGTGAAACTGTAAAATACACGCACAACCCAACACACGGTGTTGCAGAGATGATGAAAAATGCATTCTCCCTTTCTCTCAGGCACAGAAGACACACACACACACACACACACACACACACTGACAAACACACATATCTTATTTGTTTTATGATGCGCTCACACGCCTGTAAACATTTATGTAGGCATGCAACAGCCACACAATCACACAGTTTGACAGGCACATAATTTCAGATTCAATATGTTCGCACACACAAATACACACACACACACACACTTAATTAAAATTGAATGCCCTTCCTTGCTCCTTATAACTCTAACATAGACGCCCAAGGACCAAGTGTCCACACACACACACACACACATGCACACACACACACACACACACACAAACACACAGGGGGACCCCACCGTGCATGTGCAGTTCTTGCAGCCATCTGTCCAGCCATCGTCCTCCCTGTAGACGACCCCCTTGACGCTGCAGGTTCTCTCACAATAGCAGCCATCTAGCCCATTCATCTTCTCCTCCGCCCTGGACAGCTGCTCACGCCATCCCCCCCCCCCCCCCCACCCGACCCCACAAAGAACAAAAGGCAAGAAGGAGAGAAGATGAGAGTCAGCCTCGTTGTGTGTCTATATTCACATGTAGAAAGCAGAGCTTCAAAAGCAAACCAATGGCATCACAAAAGTAAGTCATTAGGCACCATTAACCTCATTTGCACACAGTTACTGCATCAGAACAGAAAAGGCTTCAACAATAGCCAACGTCTTATGTTAAGATGTCACTGACCGCCTGTTGCTAATGTCGGAAGCACATTGACAAGTGGATATTTTATGCAATAGCAAGATTTGTAATCGTAACAGTTCATTGAAAATGGTGATTACTGTTATTTTCTTAAGATAATACTATATTTGTGCAGTAATTGTCAAATTAGGAGACATTATATCACATTACATTACCTTGCTGGATGTTTTAGCAAGGATATCCTGCAGCTCCATGATTTTCTGCACAAGTCCGTGGAAATCATTGCAGGTTGGGCATGCTGGGATACGAGAGACAATACGGCACACGGTAATTTAGTACCCAGAGAACAATTACCTTTAATCATGGCAATTCATGATAATTGCAAAAGAAAATACAGTTTTACTGACAGAAACAAGTATGCGCATAATTATTTCAATAAATTGTAATTATTATTAATTTTAAATGAAATATAAACTTGAAAACTCAATAATTCTGGCATAAAAAAATGGTCTACAGCACAAATATATATATATAATTCTACCATTTTATTTGTATGTATTTATATACTCACTGCTCGCTGCAATTTCTCTCTTCCCTTTCTATTATTGTAAACATGTTTAGAGGCGTCCGCTCTCCAAGTGGAACTCATTTCATGTAAACTGCAGTAAGCAGTGTCCTCTGGCTACTTTTGGATGAGTGAGGACATAAAATCTGTGTGAAAATCATTTCAAACTGTGAAGTATTTGTGTGTCTTCCCTGTGAGCCGGGTGAAGCGCTTTATCTGCAACCAACTGCACAGCTGCATAGTTAGCATGAGCGACAACGGCCATCACGGGGGGACAGGCAAAGAAAATAGTGCCGCGTGTCCAAAAATCAGCACATCGATGCCAAAAGTCATGCTGAAGTAAGATTTTTATGAATTAATATGTCTTGAATGAGTGGGATGGGTTCCTCGGACAGGTCAAACTTCAAGAGACCGTTGGAATTCTCCCTTTTCAGAATTGATTTGCTATTTATTTATTTACTATCTATAAGTGTTGACAAGGGAAAAATGTTTTCTCGATTGCGGAGCTGTTTTAAAGCGTTTTTACTCTTGCGAGTATAGCCTTTTTCCAGAATTTGAATACAAAAAAAAACATCAGTGCAATCAAGTGCCTTGCCAGAGGTAATTGAAATCAAATGAAACACTCAATGACATGTTTCTTCAATGTGATCGAGAAGAAGCTGCACTCACTTCTGTTCAGATCTGGACACTGTGAGATGTAACCCTGTGGCATCACCAGGATCTGCACGTCCTGCATCACTCCCTGCAAACACAGACACACGCCAAACATTTCAATCAAGGGGAACAACAACTTCGAGGCAGGCAGGTGGGCAATAAAAGGGAGATGAAGTATGTTAATGTGTAGTAAGTGGATAAGGACCGTGAGGGCCAGTGGTGTCTAAGTGGGCTTATGGTACATTTCCCACATTAGATAAGATTGCTCCAAAGGAAACGCAAACACAAAGCCTACAGCCCTGTTTATGAGAGCCGTGGTAACGGCTGCAATCATAAAACAGAACACAGACAAACAGCTTCAAATCCAAAAGTGAGTGCAAATGTACTTTTCTGGTTAGTTGTGAGATAATGCGTCTGCTCGGTTGTCGCTCGGATGAATCATCTCATAACCGGACACCAACAGGAAGTTAAGTGACCCGGGGATGTCGGAGTTTTAGTGGGGGGATGAAATTTGCTTTGCTTTTTTTTTTTCTCAATCTCCTCTGATAAACATGAACAGGAAATACAGATTCTATCTGATTCATAACACTCAATTGGTAGCCTTGCGTTCTGTGGCCGAAACACATGCACGCACCCTTGTACACATACTATATGCACACGGATACTCTGTCGCCATGGTAACCGAGGCCGGCTTGTTCCTCGAGTGGATTTATTTCCCTTACACAAGTGGAGCTGTGCAACTTAGGAGAAATTGTTTTTTAAATTGTCTTGCCTCTTCAATTTACCGGCCATAAATTTAAAATCATGCAAATTTTATTTGCTGATTTTTCACGGCAACGTGCTGAAATGGAAGCAGATTGAAGTTGTGAAACTTGTAATGAAACCATAAGACGGTGCAACACTATTACTGCTTTTAGGAAAGTTTAAACGACAGTTAGAGCGTCCTTAAAAACTTTTAGATTCCATAGGGTCACTTACAAATGGAGGTTGCTGAACAGAGATAAGGAGCTGTCGATTATATAAATAATAAATTAGATCTAATTTTTCCTGAACAAAGATTTTGATATGATATCCGAAAAATCTACGAGCTCATGGTCAAATGCAGATCTATAGTATATGATGCCGCAGATCACATTTGATTTGATAAATATATGATTACACCCCTGAGTTTAGGATGAATAAATGAAAATAGTTTCACGTTTTACAAAAAGAAAAGAGAATATTTTTTTGAGATAATTGCAATAAGGAGAAATCAACACAAGATACAGGATTGTATTACAAATAAAAGAATTGTAAAAAGTTTTTAATGAACTACGTGACCACATGTGTTGCAATGCGCCACTACAAAAACAACCAGCCGCTAGACTTTGCTTTGCACCTCGTGGCGACTGGGGAAAAAAAAAACCCGACTCCTTTTGAGTGGGTCCCTCTGTGTCCGCGACGCTCCGTTTACTGCAGTCTGCAACGCAGGAACATGTGCGACCGCGACGGTTCTCCCATCTGTACCGGAAATGTGGATTTGTGAAAAACAAACTATGGTGGGGATGAGCGAGAGCCGAATCACTTCTGTTGCAGTGAGATACATTTCCCGCTAAATGTAAACAATCATGAGCCGATAAACGCGATGGCGATGACGTCAAATCTGATTAGCGCGTCTCTCGTTGTTTCTCGTTGCACTCGGGGATTGCCTGACTTAAAAGGAAACCGTTGTCAGCCTTTCCGAGTTAGGATGTAGAACAATTGCATATACAAATCCACCACAAATGACACGCCGCTGATGAAATTCCAAAACAGTGCCACCAGATAAGTAAGATAAAATGCATTTGGCTCTCTTACGATGTGCGGGAACTGCAAAGAAGATATTTATTGAGCCGCGGAGCGGCGGTGCAGATATGCTCAATCTGATTAAAGTATTTACTATTACTGGTTGAGCGTGTGGTTTTCTCGTCTTCGGCTGACACCCACGTACGGACATCGACTGTTTGTGTGAGTGTGTGTGTGTGTGTGTGTGTGTGTGCGTGCGTGCGCGCGCTAATGAAGCAGTGTGTTTTAAAAAGGAGACGTGCCTTCCTCGCAACTAATCAAGGCTTCAGAGAGTGGCAAGGAGAGATGCTGCTACGTGACAAGATTAGTGAGAGACCTCCAAGGTTTCTTTCATCTACCAATTAACACGGCGGAAAAACTGAACGGCCAGGAAACAATGTGAGAAGCATTACCACACGCACACATACCTATAAACTTCACCATCAAACACAGAGCCGGTCACTAGCAGGCTGATTAAAAATGTTTTTATAGCTGCAGGTATGCTGACATTTTGGCCCCAACATGTCTCCCCAGCTGGGACATTTTAGAGAGCAGTCCAGTCTGGGAGAGACGATATACGTCTCCCTGCCTGATAAACAACACTATAGACTAAGTGTAATGAGCATGGTCCAGAGGCTATTTAATGATTTCTCCCAAATCAGTGTTGTGGCGGTGCCTGAGATAATTGCACTGGGCTTAGCAGGCAGACTAAGGGAGAAGGAACAAAAAAAACAAAAAAAAACAAGTAAATTCCTAGGGTGGGCACAACAACCCTCAAATTAAAATGGTAGGCTTTGAGAAATGCCCGCAGTTAAATCCAACGGCGACAATAAATACAATTTTAAAAAAGAGTGAGAAGATAAAGTAACAAAACGAGTTTGAGTTTTGGGGGGGTGGGGGGGTGGGGGGGGGGGGGGGGGGGGGGTGCAGCTGAGATGCACTACTCGCTCCCGCCATCCTGAATCGTTTATCACAGATCGAGACAGGAATCAACGACTCCTGCTCCGAGAGGGACGACGTGTGTGCGCCCGTGCTGACCTTGAAGAAGCCATGGGCAGTGTTCCTCTGTCCGAGCCAGAAGGAAGCATCCTCCGGTATGTCCATGTACGGGGCTTCCACGACCCGCTCGTAGATCCTGCAAAAAAACAATACGCAATGGTTAGAAGTCTTGTGAAAGATTTTTGCCATCGTTTCTTTCTCACCTATTTTCATCATCAATTTAAAGAAACAATAACCCCCTGCACTGCAGGTCCTGCCCTGTTAAATCCTACTTTTAACTCTTTCCCTGAGGACGGTATCGATAGCCACATGCCTTCCTTGATACACGCGGAGCTGCCGTCTGCTCCTTATTTTGTGCCAGGGAGGATCTTCACCCGTAAACAGTGACACTCCTTTCATGCAGCAGATAAGCGTGGCGATGCCCGCAGTACTTATTTACACCTAATAAATACCAAATAAGTTTCAGTTTCATGTATGTTGCGTCTCTCATCGCTCCTATTCTCTCGATCTCTCTCTCTCTCTCCTTTCGGGGAGTTGCTGCGTTTATACTTCAATGCCATGAATTTATTTTTCCATCCCTGGCAGAAAGGGCAGTTCACCAAAGCAGGGCAGCATCAAACACCCGATCAAGAGGAGGGTAGTGAAGGAAGGTTGTCTGATGTGAGTTGACCCCTTATTATAGATTACTAATGCAGCTTTGACCTGTGGAGGCTCAAAGGGGGTGTAGGAGACAAGGACGTATAGTTCCTCAATGGCTTCCCCCCCCCCCAACAACGATGCAACTGGCCAACCCATTCTCATACTTCATGATAGTTTTAAAATTGCCAAAATAATCTAGCCGTTGCATTCTTTGTGTGTACTGTACGAACGGGACTAAGCTGTTAATATCTAACTTCTAAAGAATTGCACGACAATGATGAATGAACAGGAGTTTCTACATTTGCATTACAGTGTTCCCTGCTGAAACGTTTACATCGATACACTTTGTTTTTGATTATTTTTACCCAAAGACGCTTGGAAATTAAATATTTAAACTTTGATTAAAAAGAGATGCTATGTGACGATCGTTTAAAGTAGGGAAGCACCGATCCATCCTTTCCTTTCCTGATAACAATTCCAATATCCCCAAATCAGATTTATCTGCTAATAACTTACCATGTGGCTTACCGTGACTCCATGTATGTAGCTGATAGTGAATTTTCATATTGACAAAATAATGAATTGAATGTGAATCGATAAGGTCACGGCCGATACTCGATCCGCCTAATGAGGTCAGTCTCGGGTCTGGTACCAATATGTGGGATCGGTGCATCCCTAATTTAAAGATATCTATTAAAACAATATATCTAACAAATAATATCTGCATTTCAGTTTAAATTAGTTTGGCCTCAGAAATTCTCCCAAACTCCAACCTTTCAATTTCACATTTCACTGTTGCATCTAAAATGTAAACATACGTGAATTCCTCCCCGGGCATCTCACCTGTTGCAGTCGATGTGCAGTATGACATGAGTGGCGCTGACGGCCACGGAGACCTTGTGCCACTGGTCGTCGGCCAGGCTGTAGGGGAACACCTCCGTGTGGGGCTGTTGACCTTTGGTACGGTAGTGAAGGCGCAACTCACTGCGCTGGCCACTGCTCTCCAGCTCCAGGAACCTGCAGAGTCAAAGCAACCTACTTCTAGCAACAGCCACACCATGACAGTTTCTCTGAGGGATGGCGCAGTCTGTGCACGTTGCATCGACGTCACATTACTAGAACAGAAACCTCCTTTCTGTTCACACACACACACACACACACACACACACACACACACACACACACACACACGCCTGCGTGCATCAATGAGGGTTTAAACTGGGGGCTCCACAGTGCTGACACGTCACTCGTTTTCCAAGCAGTGCACTCACATCTCCTCTGATATGCAGCACCATTTAGAATTTAATCACACCACTAGTCAAGCATTATGGTACTATGTGGCTGTTGAGTGCAACGTTGGCAACAAGCGACAATAGGCCACAAGGAGAGGTTGGTCTCTTTACATCGGTGTTTCAGTATTCCAGCACAATGCCCTCTTCCGCACCACCGAGATTCACCCGGCATAGCGACACTAATGGAAAGAGCTGCCGATACACACCCATCGGCTTTGCCTTTTAAAGACAGAGTTATTTAAACTAGAGAGTCGTTTGCTGTAAACATTATTTAAAAAGAAAAAAATAGACCGACCCTCATGCAAGTGTAGCAATGGATTGATTTATCTGCATGCCAAATCTAATCGATTTACTCTCCCCCAGCCATGCGTGCACATTCACCCCCGGCTCCATGAATGCAATGGCTAACACGTCTGACTCTGAATTAGCCCTTTCCATGTTTCCGAGTGAAATCATGCGCCGCTGCTTTGTTGCATCTGAATGGCTGCGCAAGCTAATCAGCAGCGGGGGAAGTCATTAACATCCCTGCGAGCTCTCTTCTCAGGACTGACTTTAATGTACAAACTGTTCAATCAACGCATTATGTGGATTCAGATTTGCCGTTCTGATCATCCAACGGCTCAGCTACCCACTAACTAATGGAAAACATTAGCATGCTAACCGCAGATAGTGTCTCATCAGATTTTGATCCGCAATTCCAGGCTCAATGTTGGATCGTTGATGGACTGTGAATAATAAGTTGCCACGCTGGGTGATTCGCTGTGTTACTCGACTGGTGTGTAAAACATCTAAATACTGATGAAATACAAATATTCAGGTTACAATCAACACATTACAGACTGCTGATAAGACAAAACAGAGGCTGGCTCTATATTTAGAAAACAACTTCAATTATGGTTCATCAGCAGGGCTTTCAAAAGCAGCTTTACAGTGCTCCGTGTCACATTTTGGGCTCTAGTTCTGTCTCATACTGCAAACTTCAAACTGTGCACGTTTTCAAAAATAATTGTATGGAATTGTATGCAACACTAATTTGGAAATTTGATTGCTGTACATTCTGCAAGTATATCCAAATAACCAAATGTGGTTATATTTTGAATGTATTTTGAGCTTATCGTACCTGTGCTCAGAGTGATGAATGGAGAGGATGACCCCAGAGTTGAGGTGATCCTGTTTGAGGGTCGCCAGCACCGTAAACTCATTCTTGCCTCTCAGCTTCTGGACCATTTGCTCTGAGACCTCAGCAGGAGCCATCACTTCCCTGGCAGACCCTAGGATGAAAACAGAAATATCAGATATTATGTAAATGGGTCCATTTATATAGCGTTTTCATCCAAAACGCTTTACAATTGGCCTCTCTTTCAGCCATTCAAACACAGACACTCATATACAGATGGGAGCAAGCCACCATTCAAGGTGCTGCCCGAACCAGCTGGAGCGATTTAAGGTTCCCCATGTGGAATGGTATAGGCACTTTCATCGCTATTTCTTTGTACTGTCATCTGTATTATTCACACCATTGAGAGCAAGTCCCTAATTGAGATGGTACTGACATTTTAGGGACACAAGGAAACAGGAACATTTGCTGTGCAGGACGAGAGACCGTTTGGCCAGAAGCTGTAAATATTTGATGAATTCACATAAACTCTTGACGAATTTGGAATTCATAAATGACAAATCAAGGCCGAACCCGCTAAACCGCTTGCTAAAACATCACATGGCTCGGTTTTTTTTGCAAGTCAGTTGACCATTTTGATCTCAAACCTCTTGCGATAAAAGGTTAACGTGACCTCACTTCTTAAAATAATGATGAGGAGGTTTGTCTAATTAAGGCGTTAGGAAACTAGAGAGCCACTTTGAAGCTTCCAGGTCATTTAACTCAAACAAAACTTGAAGTCATCCACTTGATGAAGCGATAACTTATTGCTCCCAAATATGGTACCCGACATCTTAGCTTGTATCAGCTTATCACAAAAATGGTATCAGTGGATCAAAACTCTTTCTCGTAGGACCACAGACATGAAGCGAAAGGACTTAGGGAAAGGACCCGAAAGGCTGATGGTGCTGGTTCTGTGTAGTTAGCTCGTAAGCTCCCGTTTGTACCCCCTTCTTCCTCTCCAACTCTACACAGACGTCTATGCTACTTTAATGGAGGCATCAATAAATGATGACATTTCTCAGAAGCAATCACATCAAAGAGTTCACTTCCAGCTACGGGATGCATGAAAGATGCCCTGGCACACTTAAGCGCTCCAGGAAGCTAGCGTGGCAGCTTTTCCTCAGTGTATTAAGATTACTTCCAGCCGGTGGGTAAGTAACAAATTAACACAATGCAATGTGAAAACAGCAAGCAATGTCATGAACTGGCAGTAAGAGTGTACTCATCGGTTACATAGGATACGATGTTTTCATACTTTCACTCTATCTCTATCGTGCTGGCATTAACCTTTACACGATTGGAGGCTTTGAAGCCCATCGGGGACATATTTTGAGTAATTTCTCTCTAAACAGAAATGTTCACTGGATTAGAAGGCAGTAGATGCATTGCCAGTGGAGTATGATTCCCAGTGTCATTGGCTGAGGTGGGACAGATGGTCCAATGACTGCAACAGGAGTTCGGCCTCGCAATAATCTGCTGCCATCAACAGATCCCACTTAATAACCATGGCACCATGTGACCACTGTTGACAATAATCTCAGAAATTATAGGAAGTTATTCTTGTTTTGATCCCAATTACTGAATTGTAATCAAAACTACAGTTTGGTGTCTTTTATTTAATTAAATTAAAACATTTTGTAGAAAGATGCTCTCTGCTGTTAAGTAATTTTCCAGATTTTGAAGCAAAGATTAAGCTCAGTCACAAACAGGATTTACAACGTCTATGACTAAATGAGCTGGTCAGTCGCCATGTGTTGACCAGAAAGTACGCTGGATATCTCAATCCGGAGCGAGATTAGCACAGGTGGGAGCAGGTGGTCAGGGCGGGGGTCCATTCGGAGGGGAGGTTTGATGAGGCCGGGGGGGGGGGGGGGATGGTGAGGACTGAAGATTGTCTACCACTGGGCTGCTCCCAGCTTGGCGGCCATGAGCCTTTGATCTATGAGTGGATGACTCTTATCACCAGTCGTAATACTTTGAAGCGGAATGAGGTTTGCTTCAGATGGGACTTTGGGGAATTGTGAGGGTGGAGACATCTTCTCATTCAGATGGAGTGATGAGAATCGGTCTGTGTAGGGTTGCCTGTATGAAAAAGCACAATGATCTCAATGCTGTTGACAGGCACTCAACGAGGATTAAGACAGTTATAGCGTTCCTAAAATCATTCATGAAAGAGCAGCAGTCGATGGGTTTGTAGGGAGATATAGTCCAGGATTCCCTGTCTGCCAAATCAATGTGGTCCTGCTGTGGGGGCCTTTGGTCGATTATCTATTGGCAGGCGCCTGGGATTGGGGCAGCCACCTGCTCCTAACTACCACTCTGATGTGAGATACTGACACAAAATAGCTTGAAAATGGATGAATCTAGCACATACAATTCCAATCAGCACATTTTTTTCAGCACAATAACACTGCTCTTGTCGTTTATCCTAGTTGTTTACAGGCTATGCGGACCAGCTGATCGTGAGAAAACTGTTTTTGAGACATACAGAGTTTTATCAGCTGACTGGAGATCTCTAAAAGCCTCGGGCTCAGTAGCATCCCAAGCAAGCGTAGCTTTCAGCTATAGCCTAATCTTATCTCCTGGGTGCATTGTGCTTTAATGGTTCAACTCAGGCCACGATTTCCATCCCTCGGCTTCATTCCTAATCTTAAAATGTCGTCTTATTTTGTTTGACCCCCTCGTACCCACACAGCTGTAATCCCCTCACACTCCCATCACTGCGTTCTCATGGACGTAGATTGGCAGCGCTGCACCAATCCATTGCTCACACATTCAGCATTTAGAAAAGGTGCCCTGCAGCACAGCTTGAGAGTCCAGATACACCCAGCTTTGCCACAGTCCTTTTCTCGCACACTGCTTTCACTTCCACGTGTGTTTACAGAACGTGCTGGAACACGGTAGAGTTCCTCCCCTTTTTTCCTCGAACAAATAGAACATATTCTGAAAAGGACAATTCCGAAATATATTTTTATGTTAATTACATGTTTGAATTTTAATCTAATTGGTACTAACAACAGCAAGACTGAAATTAGATAAGACGATCAGACACTTTTATCTGTGTGAATAATTAGGACTTTCCTTCTTTGGTTTCGAGTGAATTTGCCAGGACAAAATAACACCTCCTACCATCTTTGCAACAACTCTTCAAAAACATTTTGCAAATAAAGCCATCTCCAGACCAGTTACGAGTGAGCCATGAGATGCACTTACACACACAGAGCCAAGAGGCGCCTGAATAATAAACACAGTGATCCAATCAGCAGAGGAAGGAACACACAGGGTAAACCGTCCACCTAATGTTTTTTATTTGAAAAATGACAGAGCATATTTCAAACAACACATTTTATCTGCCGGCCTGAGTGCAGAGAAGGATATGCGTGGGAGGTTTTAGGCAAGAGGATATCTCTCCAGAGGGATTAGAGTAATGATAAACTCTCCACCGGCAGCAAACTCCAAACCCTTCATTACTGTCAACACGGCGCATATACACAAACAGGTGGAGGTAGGCAACACGGACAGACGCACACACAGACTGGCCCTACTGCATTCAACATTGAGCCAATAAAAAGAAAAAGACGAGCACAAAGATATGCAGAAACATGGGTCGAACACAAAGATGGATGCAGACACACGAGCAACTATCCCCCGAAAGCCAGTTCTTAGAGCTCCTGAATATTCCACCCCGCTCAGTCAATCTGCATTCGGCTGGCCGTCTCCCCCCACCGTGTCTTCACTCTCCTGGAACAAATACAAAACCTAGCCAAGGGCACCTCCAGGACTGCTTTGGCCAGCAATTTCTCCCCAATTCTCAGATCACCTCCCCAGTGACCGCCTCTGTCTGACATTCACACGTACACAGAGCTAATGACAGCCTTACGGCCACCCCAACTGTATAACTGCCCAGGAGGGAAAAGACATATCTCCATTGGTCACCGGAAGCTCCTGTGTGGCACATAGGATCAGGCTTGCCTCAGAAGCAGCAAGCACAGCAGACTTTGACCACAGGGAGTTGGGCATAATGTCAGTCAATAGTTTGGAAACGCTGGGTAACTTTTTGGGAAACGCAATAGAATAAGCTGGAAAAGAAAACTAAAAACAACAGCATATATGGAAGGAAGTGGGATTATTAACTAGATGGTAATGTGATGTCTGTCAAAGCTCAACCATAAGGATACGGCAGATTACTATGTTGCCAAGAAAGAAATCCATTTGATCATAGAAAATTCTTGAAACAATGAGCCTCCGCACACTTTAGAGCCTCCTGTTTAGGTCAATCCTAAAGCAGTACTTGCATGCCTATAAGAGCATCGACCATACTCGCCCCAAATCAATGAAAGTCATTTTAATGAGAGGATAAAATGCCATTTTGAATTCTTCCTTTTGCACAAAAGTACTAAAGTTCAGTCTAAACTAATGTGAGACTTCTTCAGCCTGTTACACACATCAGTTGGGTATCCTTCAAATGTTACAGTCCTTTTTTTAACCAAATTATCACTTTGTGTAACCATCCCTCAGCAAGGAGACTGAGGAGGCACAAAGGAGGGATTTTTCATACCAAAAAATCTGTAACTTTGGAAAACCCAACTGATGCAGACTGATGCAGAAATGTCAGCTTCAGCTCAACTTTGGAAGGCTTCTTTACGCAGAGCAAGGACTGTGGATTTCGTACATTGATATTGAAGGGCTCCCTTTGCAGCATGGCCTGGAGCAACCAACAGTCCTTTAAGCTCTTTGCCATCAGGATCGAAAAATGTATATCCTATCGCAAGGTTATTTGTTTTCATATACGTATTCCGTATTCCTCGGCTGAATTGAAGAAACAAGAGCTTCGAGCTGCTTTAACTGGAAATAGTCAAGACTAAAGGATGGTGCGTGTGTCTGAGCAGAAATTGCCTAAATCTCCAACAATACTAATGAAAGTCAATTCTCTCGTCATGGAGATTACGACAAATCCTGTTGTTTTGGAGGGAGAGGGTTGAGAGGAAGAGGCATAGCTCGGGGTTTGGAGAATACAAATGTTAACTGAAAAGCTTTGTTCCAAACTGGCGGCTAGGAAACTTAAAGCTGTGATCTTCTCCAGGAAGGTATCGTGTCGAACGACAACATTGAGCTACATCTTCGGCCAGCGTTTAGTGCCGTTTGTGGATCAAGTGAGAATATCTTCGTATTCACTCTTTTTTAATGTCTCTCTTTGCAAGTCACTCAATTTTATGGAGGGTTGATGCAAAATCACTCCAGTGTTTGTCATTATTTTTAATTGTTTAAAGGCCTAGATTGTTGTGCTAAAAAAACAATCAGACTGTCTGTGCCCATTTTACCCCATTAGCAAACAGTTTTCCTTCGCTCTGTGCAATTATTCACATGACACGAGCACATTTCTCTACATTACGCCGCGTTTCAAAGTGCATTGTGCAACAAACCGCAATGAGAGAAATGACAAATAATAATTAACATGAACGATCTACTGTGAGATTCATTTGGTGGCGGTGGCTCTCATTCAAAGCACCTCACGGCATAAAGAGAGCGTAAAGTTTAGCATGAATGTTACACCAACCTCTTTCGGCAGTGTTAATTACCGTATTGATTCCTGGAAGGTAAATTCCCATTTTGCTTTCTTCTCCTTCCTTTGAATTTGGAGTTTGCTACAAAACAGCTCCCTCAGAATCTGCTCAACACAGTACAGGACAAAGTAGTGAAGCTCTCTGATAGAGATGCTTGAATCTGGCCCTCGACAGAACTAAGCTGCCCTCCCACCCATTAGATTACATCCTTCTGTACAGCCCAATACTCCAGTGTATTGTGTAGATTACTAGCAAGTGTGGCCCCTACAGTGGGAACACACTGTTACCATTCCTATACAAACACGTTTTCATCTGTGACACTCACATGAATGCAGGATAACAAACTCGCATTCACACACAGTGCCCTCTGTCTTCCTCCCTCCTTCACACACGTGGTGTTGCTGTATTATAAACGAGTCTCTTCCATCCTGTTACACTTCAGTGTCACTGCATTCGGGGACGTAATCACCACAACATGCACTGAAACACCTCAGTGGCAGCGTTCAAACAGTCTGAGCAGGAGCATTGCCTCTGATAGGGTCGACACACACACACACACACACACACACACACACACAAAACACAGCTCCGATTACAGGAGGGAAGTCCTGCTCTGCAGCTGGAAGGCTGCTTCTAGCAATCGTGCTGTTTGCACTTCGAATGAGTTTGGTCCGTGTACGCTCGTAGCCAGACAGGCAGACTGTGTTGGTGTATGTGTGTTGGGGGAAGGGATCCCCCCCCCCCCCCCCCCCCCCCGTGCTTTTTTTTAGAGACAGATAGATATCTGGATGTCGAGATATAAAAAAAAAAAAAACGATGGGGGAAGTGCTAATGATGTGGTGATTTTGTGGCGTGGCTGAGCATCACCTGGCATCAGGCCGTGAGAGGAGCATAGCCCGGGGGGCTTTTCTCCCTCTCTATTGTGCCCGTCCCTGAGGTCCACCTATCCTAATGCCATGCAATGTAGCGCTGACAGCTACCTACGAAAGCATCAGCAGGGGTGCGCTAAACAGCCCCCCCCCCCCCCCCCCCCCCCCCACCCCTCCCCCCCCCCACCTCCCACTGCTCACTGCTCTTCCCTTTCTCAGATACACACACACACACAGAGATTTTTTAAAAAACACAAACATACTGTGGCAGACAGACCTCCAAAGATATAGTGAACAGCAATGCGAAACGCCACATTTGCTTATCCACACGTATACACGTTTCTTCCCTGTGAACTACACTCTCCCCCTGCTTCTCTTCTCTTTCAGCTCTCAGCAGCTGCCCCTCCTCCTGCCTCCACCCAGCACCCAGAGATAACAGCCTTCCCTTCGGGCAAGGCAGGCAGGCAGTGGAGGGGACGGCCATGGATGTGTTCTGCCTGCTATCTAATGAGCGTCGGAATGTCACCGAGGGCCTATCTGCTGGTCCCAGCCAGCCAAGCATCCATACATGTGGAATCAGCACAGTCTATCAAACAGCTTGCAGACAGCTCTGCTCTGCGTTTCACTCCTCTTCTTTCATTCTCTCTCTCTCTCTCTCTCTCTCTCTATCTCCCTCAGTCTTCCTGCATCTTTACAGTATGTGCCTCTCCCCGTCTATTTCTGATCACAAACAAGCAGCAGGGCCTGGGTCTGCTTTGCCGGTGCGCCTCTCCCTGCCTCCCCCTCACCCACCGTCGTTGACTTAACATAGACATCCCAAATGAGGAATGGAGGCGAGCTCTGCCATAAATAACGCGCCTGCTTTCTCCGCCCGGGTAACTAGCAAAAAGGTAATGCAGGCAAATAAGAGAGCGTAATGACGTCGAGGTGCCAGGCGCGATTTTCTTTTCGTGACAACAGCCAGTGGGAGCTTCTTTCTATAACTGTCTTTGTTTGTCTCATTCTCTCCCTCTCTTTCTCCAAGTCTTCCTTGGAGTCTCTCTCCCTCCCTCTCTCTCCCTTGCTTGTGCCGAGGCACTTCTGAGTGTTGTCTGCACAGAGGACATCAAATGGGCTGCCTTCACAGAGGTGCTGCTCCATGCAGAAGTGCTGCTGTCTCAGCGGCTGTGCGGGGAGATGAGAAGATATCAGGAACGAGGAGAAGAGAAATGTCGACAAACGATCGTGGTCTGTCCCGAAACAACCTTGTTACTTTTGGGGACATGATGTGGGTCCATGTTGAGAGTGTTGTGAAGATTTTTGAACGTTTTGCCACGTCTTTGTTTTGTTTTTTTTGCCACTGATCTCCGGGAGCCAAGAGCAATTCCCTCTGTTGATACTTTTGGCTGGGTCGTGATAGATCTCCATCCCTGTGATGGGGCTGTTAGCAGTCTCATCTAGATTGTAATGAGTCTGACATCGAAAATGATAGAGACGCAACACTGAAAAACAGTGCATATAAAAGTCAAGTACGACCGCAGCTTTGACACCTCCATTTTCCACAGTGCCATTTACTAAATGCCATAGATAACATAATTAATTTAGCCGACGCACGCACGGCCGCACGACTGACAACGCGGACATCTGTGTCACTCTTCCACCCATTCATATTTGGGTTACAGAGTGTCAGTGTTCAGACTGCTTTAACACTCCAGAAGATCACCGACGTGTAAATTCGAGCGAGGGGCCCATTCACTCGCAACATACATCTCCGTGAACACAGGGTTTTGTCCCTGCCTAATCTGATTATGCTAAATCTGTCTGTGATTCTTTGCGTGATTCAGCCATCTCTTTCCCCCTCTGCCCACCCCACTTTTTTTTTTTCCATGAAGACCTAACATCTCCTATTGTTCAGGCAGGTGGCAGTCTGAGGCCCCCCCCCCCCCCCCCCCCCCCCCCCCCCCCCCCCCCCCCAAGCTAAGTCCCATTAAGAATACCGCAAATCCATCGCATGCTGCTGCTGACAGTCTCCTGCACAGTTAGTTGTGCTACGGACAGTACGAATCAAATACAAGCACAAGGGCGACAGCATTATCAGATGGTCTGATGATTTTCAAATCAGGCACCCCACAAGTTGTCTCAACAAAATGTGAGAAGGACAGCGGTGTTTGTGACAATGACTTTTCAATAAAAAAAGCTTTGGGCAGCTTTGATGTCTGGACACATTTCATCTTCCATCTCCGAACAAAAATACAGGGAATGTGTGTGTGTGTGTGTGTGTGTGTGTGTGTGTGTGTGTGTGTGTGTGTGTGTGTGTGTTACTGTACCTTGGAAGTGGAACGCTCTAGACTCGCTGTGGAAGCCCTGGACCTGAGTAACTCCATCAAAGCCTTCTCCAAGCGTTAGTTCATCAAACACGCTGATGCGTAGGGCAGGGTCGACCCCATAGCCTACAACTAATTTGCAAACACAAAAAACAAGAGTGTCATTGTTGTTAGCGGGCAAGGACACCTGTGATGGTATAAAGACAAATCAACCTGCTGGTGTCACAGAGAAGAGATGGGAGGTTACTGCACTGTGAACATGCTGCTAGATCAAGTAGGTCTGATTATTTATGTCAAGCAAATTATCTTTACAAAATACTGAATTGCATTATCTGTATCTCATCTTATCGTCTACATGTTGCAAGAGGAAATCAGTGTGACTGAAATCAGTGACAGCCCTGTGTCCTACCTGAGGAGGCGCAAAACACGCCGAGAACCAGAAATAGCTGTGATAATCCCATGGTGAATGTATAAAAAAGAAAAAGAAAATTAGTCCATGTTTTGTCCACTTCCGAGAGACAAGTGTTGTTCAATCACATGCGAATGATGTGTCACCCTCGCGCAGAAGGCTATCACCAATCCCCAACGCTGAGCGGAGGCATCATCACAACTTTAGATGCCCAATGGTGCAACAACAACAACAACAAGAACAAGAACAAGAACAACCCAAAAAAAGGAGCAAATCCGGCCAGAAGAAGAAGGAGATAACAGCGTTTAAATTATTCCATGTGACGCAAGGTGTGCGCCATCGGCACCATCGGCGGCACAGGTGGCTAACGGAGGATGCACAAAGCGAGCTGCCGCTGCCTCACCAGCTGAACAGACGCTCCTACAGCAGCGTGAATGGG